>NC_080419.1:81810771-82180771 GCF_029873635.1 Malania oleifera
CACCAGTTTAAGGGTTAATAAAAGGACAATATCACCAAAGTAAATCATTGCATGACTCAGTTTGATTCACCACGAACTTAGAACATACCAAAGAATTCCTTGATCAAGCTATAGCACAATGAAAGTAGTAAACTGTTGTAGATGGGTATTCCAAATGAATACTGATTTTACTGAACCAAATGATGGATGACTTGACGATATTCTACAAAAATTTGAACTCTTTTGATTTTCGTCGTGCAATCTTTGAAATATGGATATGTATGCAGCAAATGAAATGATGGATTAGTGGCCTTAGGGTGTAACTTGGTGGTGGTCGTGTGGGTGATGGAGGGAGGTCATGAAAGTGGGATAGGGATGGAGTTGTTAGATAGAGTAGTGGTCCCTCACCATCTGATCTCTGGGGAGAACGATGTAGCCTCTCACTACACAATCACAAGGATTGGACAAAGCTTAACAAGCTTCACAATGGAAAAAACCTTTTTGAATTCAATATCAATACTTAGCTTTGCTTCCTTACAATGATACAGGATATATATAGACTTAGCAAGGGAAATGGGGAGATAAAACATTAACTAGCTAAGCTCGTATGGGGGGAGAAGACTTTAAACTCAAACAATTCACATATAAGCATGAGAGATAAGAAAATTAACTTTCACAACTTAGTAACCTATTAAATAATCCAACTTACTAGAAACATTTAATATACTCTTAAAGTTACTAAGCACACACTTGCAAGCTAAATTGACCTAAACTTATTACAACATTAAATGTGAACATATGTCAAAAAAGCTGTCTAAATCCGTGTGGGACCCAATGGAGCCATGTGAGGCCCACAAGACCATGTGGGGCCTATATGGGTCTTGAACTCGGCCTTACTTTGGCATCTCAACTCGGGTCTTTCTCATGTTGAAAAGTTGTCTTAGATATTCTAGTTCCTACAAAAGAGTTATGAACAATAGGGGACATTCAGAGGTCGTCCATGTGTCATCGCATCTACAAATGAGTGGACAACTGGAGGCCATCCACATGTCACAACGTCTGAAAATAAGGTAGGTAGGGTGCGCCAATCCCCATCATCTCTTTCGGGCCCAAAAAAATTATTCTCTAAAGAATGGGAGGTCGATTACTGGGACTAAAATTCTAGGTTAAGGTAAACGAGGTTTTCTTTAAAATTTCAGCTCCTTCCAAGAAGTGGCTTATCTCTCCACTTGACTGTCAACTTCCATTATGATCCTGCTTGTGTGAACTATAGCTTGTCATCCAAGATTACATCAAGGTTCTTGGGCATGAGTAAGGGTAGAGGCAAATGAAATTTCGAGTTCTTAGGTTTAAGAGGAGTGGGAAATGGAGTGGAGTTTTCTGCAGGGTTTGAATTTGAAGGTTCTACAAAAGAAGATGCTATAAGAAATAGGGTTAGATTTTCAACATTGAAAACATTTCTTATGCCAAAATCAATAGGAATGTTAAGCATGTAAGCATTAGAACTAGTTTTCCTTAAAATTTTGAAATGATTTGTCTTGTTAGCGTGTAACTTCCTCACCTTTCCTACAGGAATTTGCTCAAGATGAATACGGATTATAAGCATATCACCCTTTGAAAATTTTTTCAACCTACAATGCATGTCAGTAGTAGATTTATAATATCTATGATTCAAATTAACCTTCATTATAAAGAGTTATGGTGTACTCCCAAGAGGGGGGTGAATTGGATATTTAAAAACATCCTAGGTCAATTCATCTCTATTTTAAGATCCACAATCAGTATTACACAATCGAGGGTCTTTTCTACACAAACTCAAACCCCAAATAATTAAAGCATGCATGTAAAACAATTAATCACAATAAATACTCAAACATACATGTGCGGAAATAAATAGCAAAGGGAAAAAGAGAGACAATATTTGTTATTGGGGTTTGGCCAATCCTACCTACATCCCCGCCTTAAGACAGTAGCTCAAGGATCCACTATATGCTCACTTAACTAGGTTGAGCGACACCGTTTACACTCTCCTTATAGGGCACGGAGACTCCCTAACTCAATTACGCATCTAATCCATGAAAAGTACTCCTCACGAGAAGGAGTTGCTTTAGCTTAATTACAGGACTAAGCCACAACCAATTCTCCTTATACGGCAAAGTCACCTTAGCTCAATTACCAAGCAGAGCCAAACTATTACACCTTAGAGGATGGTGACTTCCTCTTCAAGCCATACCTGGAATACAAAAATATTCAATCTTTTTTATACAAACAAAATGCTTCTCAAATAAGTAGAGATGTACAATTTTGAGCTCTATATGCACACTCAGATGATATGATTTACTCTTAGTAGAGTATGGGTGTTTTTCTCAAGATAATTTTGCAATCTTTGAAAATGAGGTGTATAGTAAAATACCTCAAAGATTTGAACCCAATAAAATTTTTCAAAAATATTTTGCAATAAAAATTGCACAAGAACTTAGGTGTGGCCTAAACACGGCTTACAACTCTTAATTTTGATGATAATAAAGTAAGGTTATTTAATTTGCCTCAAAGTTGTGGTGTTTCAGGAAAAACATATATTGAAACCTAGCATACTTCACAAGGAATCATTTGAAAGCTCATATCAAATTCAAGGGATCAATATGGAAAGCTCAAGGATAAATGAAGCTCATAATTTAAAACAATAAAGATTTGAAAGCTCATATCAAATTCAATATTGAAAGACCAAGGATCATTCAAGCCCAAAAACAAAAAGATCTCAAAGTAGTAATGAAGAGTCAAATGTGTCATTAGAAAATGCTTTGTAAGTACTTCAAGTATTTATCAAGTATGAAATTTTTGTTGAAGCTCATTAGGCAAAAGAGACTTAGAGACCGTATTGTAAACTTGGAAAATATTTTATAAAGAAAACAAATTAACATTCCAAGAAATGAGGAGCAAAGAGAGTTAGTTCAAGTATATTTTGAAACTAGAATTTTGTCTTGACAAGAGCCTAACTAAACTTGTCAGTCGGCTACCAACTTAAAGGTTTTTAAAATACACAGATAGAAGGTTGTTAGGCTACTGCTTAGACCTTGACAAGCACCTGACGATGTAATTTGAGAAGCCTATCTGGGTTTCATCAGGCTATTGTCACCCTACTACATGTTTTTTAAAACTGAGAATTTCAGTTACAAGTGCTTGGCCACAAGGTGACAGGCGACTGCCACCCTATTGCCTATGAAAAATACCTGTGTATTTTATTGACAGGTGCCTAACCAAATTTCATCAAGCTACTACCATGCAAAAATTTCAAATTTTATAACGGACAAATTTTTGAAAAATTAGATTGCTTGGGGATCACACTTGGTTAAAACTTGGACACCACTCCAAGTAAACTTGGGGAACAAGTTAAATGATTTTTGACATCTATAAAAAAGCCTTAAGACCAATGAATTTTATACCAAGAATCAAATAGAGCATTCAAATTCTCTCAATTGCTCTCAACACTCAAAAGCTCTCTCACTCTTATCTTGTGCACGAAATTTTTTGAGGCTTTGCTGATTTTAAATCACCAATCTTATGCTACAATTATGAATTTTTGTTGATACACTCTCTTGGGCTTCAATCTAAGTTTCATATTTGAATTACTTTGAAGTATATAAATTGAATTTGTACTAATCATCTCTTTAGAAAGCATCTCTTGTACACCGTCTTTTAAATCTTGTCTTATACATTTAAAAATAGGAATATCTTCCCAAAAGGGGGGGTGATTTGGCTTTTTAAAACTTTCTGTTTAGTTCTTTTAAAATCCTTAACTTATTTTAGTATTTAACCAATTCTTTGACTTGTTTATTTATTTTTTCAATCAAACAAGAACTTGATTTCTTTTGAACAATCAATCAACAACACAATTAAACATTCATTCTTCAACCACACTTTGAAAGTAAAAACAATCAAACAATTAATCACAATTTCCAAACCAAAACAACCATAATTTATTTACCAAATATAAGTTCATTGCAGCACTATTAGATTGATGAAATCATTCAAGATTTAAGATTCTTGGAATATAAAACAAATCTTTATACCATCCAATCATAATCAATATAATATATGTAACTTTCAGCTTTTGATATTTTCAGCCCTGTGGTGAATGTGAGTTTTGAACAAAGCCCTGTATATATGAAAATTCTTCTTCAATATGATGCTCAATATAAAATCCAATTACTCTTTCCAAACCTCAGAATTCAAATAAACTCTAAAGTTAATTTATTTTTGGGATGTTTAGCCAAGTAATGTACTCCCGTATGGTTTCCGCAAAGAATGGTAAAACCAACGTACTCCCTTTCGGTTTTCACAACCCAAATCAAAATCAAACTTTAAGGTTTACTTGATTTTCAAATATACGTATTTTATATGATTTTAAATTTAAACCATCTACACAATTTAAATATGTATTGAAAATAAAGAATAGGGAAAAAGAGAGTGAGACAGATATTTTTACGAGATTCGGCTTATACCTAGCCTACATCCTCGCCTTTGGCAAACCACTAAAAGATTCACTAAATCTGATCCTTCAACGGGCGGAACAATACCTTTACAATACACCTTGGGTAAGGCTAGAGCTCGCCTTCTCCAAACAATATCCCCTCGTCCAGTCACTCCTTAACTAGGCTAGAGCCCGCCTCTCTAAGCGATATCCCCTTACTTAGCCAACGATCCAAGCAGCTCTTGGAATTGTCAATCTACAAGATACAAATCAAATACTTGTGTACAAGAACTTGCTCACACAAAGAGCTTATTAGTACAAACAATTTAGAACTAATATACTTCAAATTTAAAATATCAAAAGAATGAAGTAAGAAGCTCAATATAAATATCACCGATTTACTTCTCTTTGATGAGAATCAAGAACTTAAATCAAATACTTCAGAGAAGTTGTAAAAGCTCAGAGATTTCTCAGAAATTTCGCAACAATTCAGAGCTTTAAAAACGAATATCAAGAAGCTTTGAGTGAAAGAGATCTTGAAAGAATTTTCAATGCTTGGTACTTTGTTTTCTCATAAACCATGTATATATAGGCTTCAAAAACACTTTCATTCGTGCTCCCCAAGTTTACTTGGAGTGCCCCCAAAGTTTTGAAAAAAATTAGGGCGCAAGTCAATTAAATTTTAAAAAGAGAAGTTTGAAAAATTTACCCATTGCCGTACTTCGGTTTCCTGAGGTGCAACCTCAGTAGCCTGAAGTAGGTTCAGGAGCTTGAAGACATAGGGTCAGGCGCCAGAAGATACACTACATGTTTGATTTTCTTCAGCAAAAATCTTCGGTTGCCTGAGGATTTATCCTTAGTCGCCTGGACAGTACAAAATCACTTTCCTTCTTTCTTTTTCAAAGATATTTGGTTTCTTTACTTTCTTACTTTTGAAAAACTTTTTTTGGGGTTTAAAAATAAAGTCTCCAAGTCCATCTTTATCCCCTAATGAGCTTCATTTCATTCACAATGACATTTTTAACTTTAAAGTACTTACATGAAGATTTCCTAACAATATAAATATTTCTTGTTCTTGGAAACTTCATGATCATCTTAAAGCTTTAGGTTCATTTCATCTTCAGATGTCTTTGTGCTTCCCGGTTTGATCACTTCATGACATACCATATACCTTTAAGCTTGTTGGTGATCTTTCAAAGCTTTGTTGAGTTTGGCTTTTTAAGATTCCTGAAAACAGCATTACTTGAACACATAATGTCATTAACCTTTTAGTCATTCATTATCATCAAAATAAGAGGTGAAAACTTTGTTAGGCTAACAATATTGATTGACGGCTCAGGTGCTTGAATCGTTTGACCAAATGAGAGGATATCATTTGGAAAGGCACACTCTAGCCAAATTGAATAAGTGGTTGTAACGATGTTGTTCCGCCCGGAAAGGAACTGATATAGTGGAATCCTTTGGTATTTGCCAAAGGCAAGGACGTAGGCTGGGGATAAGCCAAACCTCGTAAAGACTTGGTGTTTTTCTCTACCCTACTCTTTAATTTCTGCACTATATTTATATTTGTGGATGCTAAGTTTAGGTTGCAGGGCTTAAATTTTGAAATTCAAAAAAGGCTCTTAATTTTAGAAGGTATGTTTCAATTAACTGTTTGCAGAAACCCACAAGGGAGTACGTTAGTTAATTTGTGAAAATCCTGATTAAGAGAATGCAATACAAACAAAATCAAAACAAGGCTTGCATTCATATTACAAGGCTGTTACCAAAAAGCTGAAAGCAATTCAATAAGTTGCTACCTCTTGGTTATTTTGGTTATTAGCATTTATCATTTTGTGGTTGGTTTGATTGTTTAAATTTTCAAGCAAATTGTTGTGAGTTTTGGTTTTTGATTGTTAATTTATTGAGTTACTTAAGTTTTGGTTATAAAGTACTAAACAAATAAGTAAAGTATTTAAAAAGAACTTAAAATTTTTAAATAACCCAATTCAACCCCCTCTTGGGAGCATTATTCTACTTTCAATTTGTATCAGAGCTAAGTTGTAACAAATCCTAAACAGTAGTTACACAAAGATCTACATGGCAAACATAGGAATAGATCCCTTCGGAGAGGGTCAATCATCAACCCGACCACCAATCTTTTGTGGACTAAATTATACTTTCTGGAAACAATGTATGAGAATCGACCTTCAAACTATGGATTGGAAGGCTTAGAAGGTTGTCACGGATGGTGACTTAATTCCTACCAAGTTAGTAGATAGAGAACAAGTTCCTAAAGAAGAAAAATAATTAACTGAACTTGATCATAAATTGCTTCGAACAAATGCAAAAGGAATTAATGCCTTATATTGTGCACTAGATATCAATGAATTTAACAGAGCTTGCAAAAATGCTAAAGAAATTTGGGACAACCTGAAAGTAACCTATGAAGGCACCGAAGATGTTAGAGATAATAGGATCGACATGCTAACTAATGAATATGAAGCTTTCAAAATGAATCCGGATGAATCAATCATTAGTATGCATACTAGGGTCACCCACATAATAAATTCTCTCAATGCATTAGGGAAAACGTACTCTACCTCTGAGATAATCCGTAAGATTCTTAGAGGTCTTCCACCGATATGGGAACCAAAGGCTTCGGCCATAACCGAAGGAAGAAATCTTAAAACCACATCTTTAGATGAATTAATAGGTTCTCTCCTCACATATGAAAAGACAATGAATGAAAGAAGTGGAAAATCTAATGCCTAAGAAGTTGCTTTTAAAGCTTCAAAAGAAAACTCTAGTAGTGAAGATAAAGAGGAAAAACTAGCCTTCATATCTAAGAAACTTGCAAGAATACTAAGAAGGAAAAATAACTTCAAAAGAAAGATCCAAAACTCAAGTTCAGATAAAGAAGAAACCAATGAAAAGAAATGAAAGAATAAAATCCCCACATGGTATAATTGCAAGAAGGATGGACACTTAAAACCGAAATGTCCACTACTTAAGAAAGATTCTAAAAAGAAAAAGAAAAAGGCAATGAAAGCCACTACTTGGAATAATCTAAGTTCAAGTAGTTCTGAATCAAGTGATAAATAAGTTGTTTATACTTGCTTTATGGCATGGGATGATGATGAAGAACAAAGCTCTTCATCCAAATCAGTTAATGGTTATTAGTGATTCATCTAATGAATCCAATGATAAGTGATGCCATCTTATGAAGAACTTCAAAATGATTTATTCAAAGTGCATAAAATTTTAGTTAATGTGAATAAATGATACACATCATTGAAAAACAAGAATGAATGAGTTATGAAAGAGTTAGAATCCCTTAAACTTGCTGCAAGTGAAAAAGATTCAAATATCAAGAAAATAGAAAGTAAGAATGAAGCTGTGATTAAAGAGTTAAAATCTATAAATCTTGCTGAAAAAGAAAAAGACTTGAAAATCAAGAAATTAAAGAGCAAGAATGAAAAGTTGATGAAGGAAGTAGAAAACTTGTGTCACAAGTAGGCTTGTTAGTTTGTTTTTGTTTTGGGCCTTTGTTAAAGACTAGTTAGGCCGGTCATGCTTTAAGCAGACCTACAACCCTTGGCCTATTTTAGCCTATGCATATTCCATATTTCATTTAGTAGTTATGTAGAACGAATCTTCTTGTTTGTAGCACTTAGCGGAGAGATAAAGTTAGTTCACTTTATCAAGGTAATTGAACCAACTTGCTGGACATTCAGAATTGGTAAGCTAAATCTGGGTTTGGAGGATGCTCCCTCGAAAGAGCTTGGTTCCTTTCCACTGTGATTATTTTCTTTCTCAGTTCTTGTACTTTCAATCTTTTGGCATAAATTCATCACAATCATTCCACAATTCTATCATTCCTTTCACTTATTTTCTACGTCATTCCATCATCTGTCATAAATCCCTATTATTATATACCATAAACACAGGTACAAGCTTAGAATTGTTACAATTGGTATCAGAGTCGGCAGTTCTCTAGCTAGTTCCACCATTCTCGGAAATCCATTTCATCATGAGACCTTCATTTAACCACTTATCTTGGCAATAACCTTCATCAACAACTCAACCCACCAGCAAATCATCTCGATGGCAAATTTTATTCCATCCACTCATGGCAGATAATACACGCCTCAAGGATCTTAGCACCACTATGGCCAACTTGCAAAAGCAACAAGAAGCACTAAGTTAGCAACACATCGACAACAGGAGGTAACAAGGAAGTTAATACCAGATTTGATAGCTAAAACAAGACAGTCTATATCATAAATGGCAACACATTTCAGCTCATTTTCAATTAAGATGAGGACCATTCACCGTGAACCACCTATGCTAGACCCACCCAAAGGCAATTATAGTTCACCACCAGCTTATGATGACACTAAGGATGACGATGATTTGGTGCAAATCCGATCAGCTAGGCTCGAATTTCCTAAGTTTGATGGCATGGATCCTACTGGTCGGCTTTTCAAGGTTAAACACTACTTTAAATTTCAAAAAACCCCTCCAAATCATAAGCTCTTCTTAGCTTCTTTTCATATGGAGGGAAAAGCCTTGGTATTGTACCAATATATAGAGGATTATGGATTACTTACTAGTTGGGAGGCTTTTGTTAAGGTTTTGTTGGCTAGGTTTGGTGCTCAATCTTATGATGAACCGATGGAGGCTTTGACCAAACTTAAGCAAACCTTTATTTTTGAAACATATAAGGAGCAATTTGAATTCCTCCCCAATAGGTTGAGAAGATTACCCGAGGACTATAGGTAGAGCTATTTCATTGGTGGATTCAAGGATGAAATTTAGTTTTATGCCAAAACCCTTAACCCCCTTACTGTTCCACTAGCCTATAGCATAGCTAAGTTACAAGAGGAGCATCAATGGGCTCTCAAAACGTCACTATTCCCCAAAACTCACCATCAACCAGCAACCACAACTCACTCTTAGCCTTACAACACCCCTAATTTACCAAAACAATAGCCTAAACCTGTAGGAACCCGAACCATGATATATGGGTTTAAATAATTAAGAGAGGGGTAAAATTGGAGTTTGAGCAGGCTTCATCGACGAAGCCAGATCTCGTTGACGAAGCCAGAGGCTCGTCAACGAGGAGAAGCCGAGAGGTTTTGGGAAACCAGGAATCTCAAGCTCATCGACAAGGTCACTGTTTTGTTGACGAGCTGCCTATATGACCTCGTCGATGAGGACACCATTTCATTGATGAGGGCGGCCGAGTCAAGGGCTATAAATATCATTTCTTTTTACTTCCGAGCTAAGAAATCTAAATATCCTCTCTTTATCTCTCTAGAAACTCTTCACACACTTCCTCTCTCATGATTTCTTCGTTGTTTAATGTCTGATTTGATGATCCAAAGTTACCACAAGGATTAGTGAAGGATTCTCTACAAGTTCTATGGATCAAAAACTCGTTTCGGAGATTTTTGGGTTTCGGCATAAAATCGAGGTAAGGATTGGTTTTCAATTTCGTTCAGTAGTTTTGTAGAGAATAAAGTCATGAGTATATTTTGTACTGTTGGTTGTAGGTTTTGGAACTCAGTTCATTGTTTAGAGACCTTAGAGTTTGGGATTTGCCATTTGGGGGAAAGGTAAGGGGAATTTGATTTTGTCAGTTATTTTCGAAATCGAACTTGATAGAATTGTGGTTCATGGTTTTGTATGTGTTTTGGCTACTCTTTTGAGGGGATTTAATGGGTAAAACTATGGGTTTTTTCATGATTATAGTTTTGGAAAAAGGGGGCGACAGACTGCATCCCTGGTTTTGTTGAAAACTAAATGTATATGTTGACTTATACTGTGCTATAGGGATGGTCGTGCCTTAACTTATTTAAACTGTATTTGTTTGGAAAACCATGATTTTAGATTTACCAAATGGGTGTGGATTGTTTGGTTATATGAGCATGCATGTTTATGTTGTGTTTCGTTGAAATGCGAGTAGGAACGTGGTTCCGAATTTGTTCTAGGTACTGAGAGTGTCCGGCTGTATATCCGAGGGCATTTGAAATCGCTGACCATGTTTGGCAAGAGTGTTCGGATCTATATCCAAGGGCGTGAGCCTTACCGGCTAATCACCAAAGGGTGTTCATCCACTAGTTTAGTACCAGTACAATACCATGGGAGTCTTGGACTAGTCATGTGCTAGTGGCGCCGTGTTTTTCGGATTGGCTATAGGCCAACACCGTATGTCGTGGGCCAGCTTTCGGCCAAAAGGTGTGATGACACCAAGATTGCTTGATCATGTGTGTATGCGTGTATACACTATTGTGAAATTAGTAGTTGCGTCATGATAACATTCAAATGCCACACACTGATATAACATGTATTCTTCCTTACAGAGAGGTGTCTCATCCTTGTTGTACATACAAATTTTTTAGGTCCTTTAAGTAACCAGAACTAGCGTCCTTGTGTTGGGAGCGTAGTGGCTGGTGTACTATGGGTAGCGCTTGGGTAAGTGCTAGGACTTCGTTTCACAAGTTGCCATTTTAAGATATGTTGGGCACCCGGTTGTACATTATTTGATGGAGCGTTGACATTGTACGTGTATATACTTTGGTATGGTACTGTGTTTGTATAGAAAGACCTTTTTTGTTGCATATATTCTGTTGTGTATGGATGTGTATAGGGATCCTGGGAACCCCACAGGGTCAGACTTTCATTCATTGTACTGTATATTTGGATGATTTGTTGGATGCAGGGACAGGTTAGATTACATTTTCACCCCTAAGTCCCATTTTTGGGATCGGGGCGTGACGACTTGGTATCAGAGCTAACCGAGTTTTTAGGTCTTGTAGACTTGGTTAGGCTTAGTTGTGAGTACATACCAGAGTATAGGATGTTGGATGTGGGTAGAGTTGATTGAGGGTTGTTCCATTTCTAGAGCGGGACTCATCGGCGATATTCCGTGTTTTTCCTAGAATGACGATTTCAGTAAAAGCAGGGTAGACCATTGATGACTTTCGTGTTTGTGTGATAGGACAGACCTGGACCTGGCAGGGAGTAGTTAACATGAGTGGGGATAGATAATTATGTTAAATGTACATTTGTATATGTTATAGAAGTCTTAATAGAACTCTACTATGTTTTTCAGAATAGAGCCCAAGGATAACGACCTAGGAAGTGGCTCTGAGGAGACCGCGAGTGAGAAGTCTCCTACTATGCCTCGAGGATTGATGAGGCAGGTGCTGCGAGAGATGGGGTAGAGTGTCAGGAGACGCGAATGCTCTCCTACTGCTCTAGGGTGCACCATTGAGAGGTTCACACGTATGCATCCTCCGACGTTCTCTAGGGGACCTGACCCAACAATAGCAGTGGACCGAGTGGAGAAGACTTAGAGGATCTTGGAGGTCATGCACTGCACGGATAGGCATAGAGTCCTCTATGCTACCTTTTAGCTATATGGGGAGGTGGGTTGATGGTGTACTGCAGTGAATCTCTTGGAGAAGCAGAGAGGCGGTCCTATGGAGATGTCGTTGAGCCATTTCAAGGAGGTGTTTATTGACAGATACTTCTCAACTTCTATACGTGATGCGAAGGCATATGAGTTTTCTACTCTGACTCAGGGAGGTATGTCAATGAAGGGGTATGCTTCTCAGTATATCGAGTTGTTCATTTTGTGCCGTGTTTGATCTCAAATGAGTATGAGAAGACTCGGAGGTTCGAGAAGGGCCTGAGGAAGGATATCCACATATTGGTGGGGATGCTTTAGATTCATAAGTTCTCGATTTTGGTGGATAAAACCATTGTTATTGAGATCGGTATCCAAGAAGACGAGGTGGATCAGAAGCTGAAGAAGAGGCCAGTACCTTTTGGTTCTTAGTCTAGATCTCATCAGGGATCATGGAAGCAAATGAACAGGGGCTCGGTTTACCGTTAGAATACTGTGTTAGAGTTCTCTGCAAGCCAGACTAGTGATCATTGTACCAAATGCCACAGATGGCACAAGGGTGAGTGCCGGTCATTTGAGGGTAATTGTTACAACTGTGGCCAGCCAGGTCACATGTCTCGTGATTGTCGTGCACCGAAGCGAGACATGCAGGCATCTAGTATGAATCGAGGGAGCAATCAAATACCTTGGGGAACCATTCAGGCGAATACAGCTCTGGTCAAAGTATTTGCGAGGCATGTAGTGACAGGTACCTTATTATTACTTTCAAATAAGGCTTTTGTTTTGTTTGATTCGGGTGCAACCCATTCTTTTGTATCTGTGAGTTTTATAAAATGATGTGGGGTTGAGACCCGAGTCATGAATGAGGTGTTATTTGTTACTACACCATTAGGGAGTATATCATTCTGTAGGAAGATGTTGGAAGACTGCCTAGTGGTAATTCAAGGGAAGCTGCTACCGACGAATCTTGTGGTATACGACATGTCTGGATTCGATGTTATTCTAGTGATGGATTGGTTGTTCTCCAGTTATGCTGTAATCGATTGTCGTAGGAAGGTAGTAGTGTTCAAACCTCCTAGGCAGTAGGAGTACGAGTTTGTAGGATCGTGCGTGCGTTCGACACCACCAATTCTATCATCATTGCAGGCAAAGAGATTACTCTTGGATGGATGTCAGGGGTATCTATCTTATGTGAAGGAACCACCGTGGAATAAGTTGAGACTCAAGGACATTCAGGTAGTCAGTGAATTCCTGGATGTGTTTTCAGATGATTTACCCAATTTACCTCCGAATCGTGAGGTGAAGTTCGTGATAGAGCTGCTTCCTAGCAAGGCACCGATCTCTAAAGCTCCGTACTAGATAGCTCCAGTAGAACTTCAGGAATTGAAGAAGCAATTGCAGGAATTACTAGACAGGGGTTTCATTCTACCTAGTGTTTTGCCCTAGGGACCTCCAGTACTGTTTGTGAAGAAGAAGAACGGGTCAATGCAGATGTGCATTGATTACCATGAGATTAATAAGGTAACTGTGAAGAATCGCCATCCTTTACCTCGTATAGATGATCTATTTGACCAGTTGTAGGGGATGCGAGTCTTTTCAAAAATTGACTTATGGTCAAGATATCATCAGGTGAGGGTTAGATCTCAGGATGTAGTGAAAACCGCTTTCTGAACCAAATACGACCACTAGGAATGCTTGGTCAGGCCTTTTGGGCTGACGAATGCCCTGGAGGTGTTCGGGGATTTGATGAATAGAGTTCTTCATGAGTACCTAGACCGGTTTGTGGTGGTATTCATTGATGATATTCTAGTATTGTAATGACCCAAAGAATAATGTCATTTAAATAATAAAAAGAAAGGGAAATGGAAATCGAAAACAGAAGGAGGCAGTCGACGACGTTGCTTTTTGGAAGGATAATATCGAGGAATTTTTCAACTCCTCATTGACAAACACAGGGGACTTGTCGATGAGGGTATAAAAGAAGCTCATCAACGAGGATGGGATTCATCAACGAGATGATACCGAGAGAGGACTTTTGGAAACCTGAAATTCATCGACAAAGGTTTAAGTTCGTCGACGAACTTTCTACAGGACTCGTCGATGAGGTTACGTGGCTCATCGATGAATCCTGCAGTATAAATAGGGTTAAACGTGATTTTTCAATAATTTTCCTACATAGAATCTCTCTCTCTCCTCACACGGTTTCACCTCCTTCTCTCTAAGGTTTTGGGCTGGATTTTCGCCGATTCTACAATCTGAAGACACCACGATACATCTGGGAAATTTCTCTGCAAATCTATCGGAGCGGATCATCGGTGGGGCTTGGTTAAAAACCATCCCAAATCGAGGGTAAGGCTTTCTACTCAGTATTTGGATATTTGACTGTTGTAGAAAGCGTAGTACGCGTAGGAATACTAAACTTTACTTATGGGAAATGTTGTTTCTAGGGTGTTGGGTAGGGAACCCTGCGGGTGCGGGACAGATTTTCTTAAGGGCTTTTTAGGAATCATGTAAGAGATAAACTAAACTAGTTCTTTTATGAAAAGGTATGTATATGATTATAGCATTTGATTTCAGGGAAATAAATATATTTATATACGATTTGTATTTAGGAATTACAGTTGATAATGATGGTATGTAAAATACATGGAAAACCTATTTTGTGTGGCATGAGTAGAAGTTAATATGAAATATTGTTTTCTATGAATGTGTTAATGATATGGATTTTTATAATGGAAAATCGACATACGGGCCGAGATTTTTATATATATGTTTGCCGGCGTACGAGCTGAGTTATGTGTATAATTTTTTAGTGTACGGGCCAAGCTAAGGAAATGATTCGCCAGCGTACAGGTTGTGCTCTGTGTATGATTTGCCTGCATATGGGCCAAGCTATATGAATGATTTATCAGCGTACGTGCTTTGCTATGGATATGATTTTCCAGCATACAGGTCGAGCTATGATAAAATGTGAAATACCGGTATATGGGCCGATAATTTTCATGATATACGTATATGTGCGAAACGATATGATTGACTTGATAATTGATGATATGAAATATCCATATATCACAGTTTCAGTAAATATTATATAATATCAGAACCTGGTTGGCTTGGTCTAGGCTAGCACTTGCACGGTACCATTACTATGTGTCCATGGTCATCATGATCATGATATTTGTGTTAACACTGCTGTACGGAGTGATGTGAGATTGGATGGTCGATGTGATTTTTTAAGACGTGTGTGAGTACCCCTAGTGTACGAAACAGGTATGGTAGATCCATCAGAGTTACATACTTTATTTTTAACTTGGCAGTGGTCGGCCAACCATTGTTAGGTCCCGCCTTCGGGCCACACAACCCTGTCATGCAGGGTTAATACATGAAAATAACTAGCTAACCTACCAGGAACGTTTTTGTATTATTATTATTTGAGATGGTATATATTTACGAAAATGCAGTATGTTCTACCATGTTTTGATGATATATATGTTTTCCCAGATTTGACATAATAGTTTAATAAATATGTTTTGTATGGTATATGTATAACATGAAATACTCATGTTGCCACACACTAGTATTAATTTATTTCCCTTACTGAGAGGTGTCTCACCCTAAATTTTATAAACATTTCAATAGCCCTTGATAGGAGAGTGAGTAAAGCCCCGTTGATCTGGTACGGTTGGTCTACCTTTCCAGAAGGGTAAGTGTTTTCATAGGGTTGGATGTATTTTGTGGGATGACCCTACGTATCTTTTGGGTTTTGTATTGCGTACATATATATATATACACTGATTGTAGTAACTCTGGTATTATGATATATGGTATAATAAGGTGTTTATGATTTACATTTCCTGCTGCATAGGTTTCTGTGATGTGTTTCTAATGTATCCCTAGTACCCACGGGTCTAGGTGGATTATGATCTACTAAGATTTATAATATTGATTTTATTATATTTTGAAAAAAAAATGTGGAAATTAAACATGTCGCCATAGTTTGGTATTAGAGCCTAGGTTGCTAGATTTTGTAGACTTTAGAATGCAATGAAAACAATATTAGAGTATAGGAAATGATTTGAGGTTTTGTTCTACAGTCTACAGGCAGAACTTCCATAGTAGTTTTTGTGTTTTTCTAGGGGTGACGATTTCCAAAAAACCATAGTAAGCTATTGTAGGGTTGTGTTCCTATAAGGTAGAACTGGGGATTAGAAACAAGTTGGGAATGTTGAGGTAAGAGGCTAGGTTAAGCGAGTAAATTATAAGGATAAGATTTCTAAGTTGCATTTGTTGTTTTCAAGATGGATCTAGGAGGAAATAGTGCCCATGTGAGTGGCCGTGATGGAGTAGGACCATCAGGTGCAGTTGGGACCGACTCTGATGTGGTATTATGTAGCGTGGCTTTGCAGGTTATGGCTAAAATCACTAGGAGCTCGAGGGAGTAGGGTGGTCCATCTCCAGACCATGGGTGCACCCTAAAGAAATTCACGAAGATGAATCCTCCGGAATTCTCAGGTAAAGTTGATCCTGCAGCCGCTGAGAATAGGATGCAGGAGACAATAAAAGTTTTGGTGGTGTTGCAGTGTACTAAGGAACAGAAGGTCCTCTTCGCTACCTATAGACTGACAGGAGAGGCCGAGAGGTGGTGGACTGCGGTGAAACTAGTGGAGCATGAGAGGGTGATTCCGATAGCAATGACATGAGATCGATTTAAAGAATTATTCTTTGATAAATATTTTCTAACTACTGTAAGGGAGGCTAAGGTAGAAGAGTTCTCAAGTCTGAAGCAAGGACAGCTATCCGTTCAGTAGTATGTGGCGCGTTTCATCGAGCTCTCTCATTTCGCCTCGCATATTGTTCCTGATGAAGTGAAGAGGGCGAGGCAGTTTGAGAGAGGCTTAAGGTGGAGTATATTTAAGCAGGTGGTGGTGCTACGGATCTAGGACTTCGTTGAGTTGGTCGACAGGGTGGCCTTAGTAGAGATTGGTGAGCGTCTCAATGCAGAGGAGTAGGGATAGAGGAAGAGATCTGCATCTACGGGCTACTAGTAGGGTCCTACACAGAATCAGTGGAGGATAGGTAACCATGGTAGAGGGCGGAGACAAGAGACAGGAGGACGTGAGGTGCAGGCGAGGCAGGGTCCTCCAATGTATCAGACTTGTGGTAGGAGACACTGGGAGAGTGTCGAGCAGGAGGCGTGGTGTGCTATCGCTGTGGTGGATTGGGGCATATGGTGCGAGATAGTCCTACCCCACCAGATGTAGTTCCAGCTCCCAGACCATACCGGGGAGGTTATCAGGCGCCACGTGGGGGTCAGCAGAGGAATACAGCTCCAGCCAGGGTGTTTACTCTGACACCGAGTGAGGCCAAGACGGCAGGTGACGTGGTGATAGGTATGGTATGCTTTCTTTCAAAGTTATTACATTGTTTGATTCAGGAGCTACGCACACGTTTGTATTTTCGGGGTGTGTTAAACTATGTGGGGCAGAAAAATAGTTGTTGAATACCGAACTGTTAGTGTCTACACCGACTGGGTCTGTAGTAAGATGTAATAAAATACTCCGGGGTTGTCCAGTTGTTATCCAAGGAAAGACTTTGACTGCTGGTTTGATAGTACTGGACATGCACGAGTTTGATGTTATATTTGGCATGGATTGGCTAGCATCTAATTTTTCCAACATAGATTGTCGAGCACGGGAAGTAATATTCAAACCTCTGGGGAAAGTGGAATTCAGGTTTGTAGGATCGCAAGTGCAATCCCTACCTCAACTAGTTTTAGCTATGCAGGCCAGGATACTACTGCTAAGTGGTTGTCAGGGGTTTGTGACAGTTGTGAAGGAGATGACAGAGAATGAATTGAAACATGCTAGCACGCCTGTAGTAAAGGAATTTACAGATGTTTTCCCAGATGAGTTTCCAGGCTTGCCACCCAATCGTGTGGTAGATTTCTCTATTGATCTACTTCCAGGTACAGCGCCAATTTCTAAAGTACCTTACCGGATGACACCAGCAGAGTTGGCAGAATTGAAGGATCAGTTGTAAGATCTGCTTGATAAAGGTTTCATACGACCCAACATATCTCCATGGGGAGATCCAATTCTATTTGTAAATAAGAAGGACGGGTTTATGAGGATGTGCATAGATTATAGGGAGATTAATAAAGTGACAATCAAGAACAAATACTCTCTACCCCGTATCGATGATTTGTTTGACCAGCTCCAAGGTACACGTGTGTATTCGAAGATTGACCTTAGTAGATCCAGCTATAATAAATTGAAATTGAAAGCAGAAGACATCTTGAAGACGGCCTTCAGGACCAGGTATGGGCATTACGAGTTTCTTGTTATGTCGTTTCGTTTGATGAATGCTCCTACGGTATTTATGGACTTGATGAACAAAGTCTTCCACCAATACCTAGACCAATTTGTTGTTGTTTTTATTGATGATCTACTGGTCTATTCGATGAGTTATGAGGAGCACGAGATACATTTAAGGCAGGTTTTGCAGACGCTTCGGGAAAAGAAGTTGTAGGCCAAGTTCATTAAATATGAATTCTAGCTTGAGAAGGTTGTGTTCTTGGGGCATGTTGTATCTGTAGACAATATTTCTGTAGATCCTAGTAAGGTTGAGGTTGTAGTGAATTTGGCTAGACCGAGGAATGTCCAAGGGATCAGGAGTTTCTTGGGGCTAGCTGGATATTACTGTCATTTTGTTGAGGGATTCTCAGCTTTTATCAGGGCCTTTGACACGACTAAATAGGAAGAATGCCAGATTTGAATGGGATCACAGTTGTGAGCAGAGTTTTCAGGAATTGAAGTAGAGGCTAGTCACAGCGCCAGTATTGACCATCCCATCTAGGGGTGAGGGTTATAATATCTACAGTGATGCATCTTTAAAGGGACTTGGTTGTGTATTGATGCAGCATAGTAGGGTGGTGGTGTATGCGTCTAGGCAGTTGAAAGAATATGAAAAGAACTAGCCTACACATGATCTTGAATTGGTTGTAGTTGTACACGCATTAAATATTTGGAGGTTTTACTTGTATGGCGAGTGGTGTGAGATCTTTTTCGACCATAAGAGTTTGAAGTACTTTTTCACACATAAGGAATTGAATATGAGGCAGAGAATATGGTTGGAACTCATTAAAGATTTTGACTGTACCATCAGTTATCACCTAGGGAAAGAAAATGTAGTAGCTGATGCGTTGAGCAGGAAGTCCAGGGAATCAGTATTGGCGACTATGGAGATCCAGTATCCGATCATAATGGATCTAGAGACACTCGACATAGAGTTGGTAGAGAGTGATCTTCCAATGTGTATTGTCAGTCAAGTAGTACAGCCTACTCTGCAAGAACGAATTAAAGTCATTCAGAAGGAAGACCTAGAATTAACAAAGGTGATAGACAGAGTACAGAGTGGTCAGGGGGGAGGAATTCAGTATTGTAGATGGCAGAGCTTTGCTGTTCCATACCAGATTATGTGTTCTTGACAATGTGGATATCAGGACGACCATTCTAGAGGAGGCTCACAGATCTTTGTATACAGTTCATCTCGGTAGTATGAAGATGTACAAGGATCTGTAAGAGTCGTACTGGTGGAGTGGTATGAAGAGAGAGATTGTCAAGTATGTAGCATAGTGTCTAATGTGCCAGCAGGTAAAGGTTGAGCACCAGAGGTTGGCAGGGCAGTTGCAGTCGTTATTTATCCTAGAGTGGAAGTGGGATCATATATCCATGGACTTCATGCTAAGACTGCCGATGACATTACGTGGCAAGAATGCCATCTAGGTGATTATTGATCGTTTTACTAAGACCACCCACTTTTTACCTATCAAGATCAGCTACTCCCTTAACCGTTTAGTAGAGATCTACATTCAGGAGATAGCTCATTCTCATGGAGTGCCAGTATCGATTGTGTCAGATCGAGACCTGTATTTTACGTCACATTTTTGGAAGAGTTTGCAGGAAGCACTAGGATCTCAATTGTCTTTTAGCACAACATTCCATCCTCAGTCAGATGGGCAGATTGAGAGAACGATACATATATTAGAAGATATGCTTCGAGCATGTGTGTTAGATTTTGGGGGTAATTGGACTCAGTTCATTCCATTGGTAGAATTTGCATATAATAACAGTTATCAAACCAGCATTTGCATGACACCATTTGAGGCTCTATACGGTAGAAGATGTTGTTCTCCCTTATTTTGGGATGAAGTGGGTGAGCGACAAGTAGTAGGACCAGAGCTTGTACAGCAAGCACATGATAAGGTTCAGCTTATCAGAGACAAAATCAGTGCATCTCAGATCCGACATAAAAGTTATGCTGATAATCGTCGTAGGAATCTAGAATTTGATGTGGGTAATCATGTGTTTTTGAAGATAGCTCTGATGTAAGGGGTTATGCGATTTGGGAAGAAGGGTAAACTTAGTCCTAGATTTATCGGTCCATTTGAGATTGTAGATAAAGTGGGACCAATAACTTATAGGCTATTTTTGCCACCTGTGTTGTCCAGGATCCATGACGTATTCCATGTTACTATGTTGAGGAAATACATCTCAAATCCTTCTCATATCATCAATTATGATGAATTATAGCTCAATGATTCACTGGTGTATGAGGAGGTACCAGTACAGATTATGCATAGGAAAGTACACGAGTTACATAACAATAAGATTCCTCAGGTAAAAGTTTTGTGGAGGAATCATGCAATTGAAGAGCTTCTTGGAAATCCGAGGAACAGATGAAGCAAAAGTATCTGCACCTATTCCAAGGAGTCTAAATGGGTAAAATGTAAGTAGTTAGGTAGTACTTCTTTTGTAGGTACTTCTAATGGTTTATTTAGTATAGCATGTTAGTTTTGAGAGAATTTTTCTTTTATATATGTAAACTCCCAAGACTCGGAATGTTACCACAGTATTTCTCCGCCATAAGTGAGGGTAAGTAATAAAATAAGTAGACCCTTTTCTTGTTAAGGGATGATGAGTTACGTGAACAGTAAATTTTGAGGACAAAATTTTATAAGGAGGGGAGAATGTAACGAATCGAAGAATAATGTTATTTATATAATAAAAAGAAAGGAAAATGAAAACGAAAAATAGAAGGAGGTAGTCGACTTCATTGACGAACGCTTCGCCTTTGTCGGCGACGTTGCATTTTAGAAACGATAATCCTGAGGAATTTTTTAACTCCTCATTGATGAACACAGGGAACTCATCGATGAGGGTATAAGAGGAGTTCGTCGATGAGGATGAGATTCAACATCGAGATGATACGGAGAAAAGATTTGTGGAAACCTGAAATTCATCGACGAGGGTTTAAGGTCATCGACGAACTTTCTACAGGACTCGTTGATGAGGTGACATGACTCAATGACGAATCCTGCCGTATAAATAGGGTTAAATGTGATTTTTTAGTCATTTTCCTGCGCAGAATCTCTCTCTTTCTCTCCTTATACAGTTTGTCCTCCTTCTCTCTAAGGTTTTGGGCTGGATTTCCGCCAATTCAATGATCTGAAGACACCACGATGCTCTTGGGAAAGTTCTCTACAAATCTATTGAAGCGGATCGTCAGTGGGGCTGGGTTGAAAACCATCCCAAATCCAAGGTAAGGCTTTCTACTCAGTATTTGGACATTTGATAATTGTAGAAAGCGTAGTGCGCGTAGGAATACTGAACTTTAGTTTTGGGGAATGTTGTTTCCAGGGTATTGAGTAGGGAACCCTATGGGTGTGAGACAAATTTTCTCAGGGGCTTTTCAAGAATCAGGTAAGGAGATAAACTAAGCTAGTTATTTTATGAAAATGTATGTATATGATTATAACATTTGATTTTAGGGAAATAAATATATTTATATACGATTTATATTTGGGAAATACTGCTGATAATGACGGTATGTTAAATATACAAAAACCTATTTTGTGTGGCATGAGTAGAAGTTAATATGAAATACTATTTTCTGGGAATGTGTTAATGATACGGATTTTTATAATGGAAAACCGACGTATGAGCTGATTTTTTTATATATATGTTTGCCAGCGTACAGACTGATCTATGGAAATGATTTGCCTGCGTACGGGCTATGCTATGTGTATGATTTGCCGGCGTATAGGCGAGCTATGTGTATGATTTTCCAGCGTACGGGTTGTGCTATAGATATGATTTTCCGGCGCATGGGCCAAGCTATGATAAAATATGAAATACCAGCGTACGGGCCGATGATTTTGATGATATACATATATGTGCAAAATGATATGATTGACTTGATAATTGATGATATAAAATATCCATGTATCATAGTTTCAATATATATTATATGATATCATAACCTGGTTGGCTTGGTCTAGGCTAGTATTTGCATGGTACCGTTGCTATGTGTCCATGGTCATCATGATCATGGTATTTGTGTTAACGCTGCTATACGGAGTGGTGTGATATTTGATGGTCGATGTGGTTTTTTAAGAAGTGTGTGAGCGCCCCTAGTGTACGGACCAGGTCTGGCAGACCCATCAAACTTACAGATTGTACTTTTGACTTGGTAGTGGTCGACCAACCATTGTCAGGTCCCGCCTTCAGGTCACACAACCCAGTCATGTGGGGGTAATACATGACAACAACTAGCTAACCTACCAAGAACTTTTTTGTATTATTATTAAATGAGATGATATATATTTATGAAAATGCAATATGTTCTACCATGTTTTGATGATATATATGTTTTCCCATATTTAACATAACAGTTTACTAAATATGTTTTGTATGGTATATGTATAACACGGAATACTCATGTTGGCACACACTAGTATTAGTTTATTTCCCTTACTGAGAGGTGTCGCACCCCGAATTTTATAAACATTTCAGGAGCCCCTAATAGGAGAGCGGGTAAAGCCCCGCTGATCTAGTACGGTTGGCCTGCCCTTCTAGAAGGGTAAGTGTTTTCATAGAGTCAGAGGAATTTTGTGGGATAGCCCTAGATATCTTTTGGGTTTTGTATTGTGTACATATATATATACATTGATTGTAGTAACTCTGGTATTGGGATATATGGTATAATAAGGTGTTTATGATTTACGTTTCCTGCTGCGTGGGCTTTCATGGTGTGTTTCTGATGTATCCTTGGTACCCATGGGTCCAGGTGGATTATAATCTGTTAATATTTGTGATATTGATTTTATTATATTTTGGAAAAAAAATATATGGAAATTAAGCAGGATGCCACAGGTATACTCAAGGAGTACGGAAGAGCATGAGGACCATCTAAGGTTAGTATTACACATTTAGCGAAAGAAGAAACTATATGCTAAACTAAAGAAGTGTGAATTATGGTTTTTTAGGTTGCATTCCTAGTCCATATGGTATCTGGGGATTGTAACTCAGTTGATCTTAGCAAAATTGAAGTTGTGGTCGACTGGGTAAGGCCGAAGAGTGTGCAGGAGGTTCAGAGTTTTCTAGGATTGGTAGGTTATTATCATCGGTTCGTGGAAGGGTTTTCTAAACTCTCTAAGCCTCTGACATGACTAACCAAGAAGGGGGTGAATTTTGAGTGGACCAGTGATTGCGAGCAGTGCTTTCAGGAGTTGAAGTATCGACTGGTTACTGTATCGTTCTTGACCATTCCTTTGGGGATGGCAGGTTTGTGATTTTTAATGATGCATCTCTGAAGGGTCTAGGGTGCGTGCTTATGTAGCAGGGAAAGGTAATAGCGTATGCTTCTTGGCAACTGAAATAGTATGAGAAGAATTACCTTACGCATGATTTGGAGTTGGCTGCTGTTGTATATGCACTGAAGATCTAGCGACACTATTTGTATGGTGTGCAATGCGAGATCTTTACCGACCATAAAAGCCTCAGGTACTTTTTCACTTAGAAGTAGCTAAATATGAAGTAAAGATGGTGGCTTGAGTGGATTAAGGACTATGATTGCACCATCAGTTATCATCTGGGAAAAGCTAATGTGGTGGCTGATGCGCTGAGTCGAAAGTCAAAACACATGGTTGTTTCTGCAGTTGTAGCTCAGCATCACATCAGATGGGATCAAGAGAGCTCAGGTATAGAGTTGGTTCATGGTGATCATAAGGCTTTCCTTGCTAGTCTGGTGGTCCAGCCGACTTTGTTTAAGCATATAAAAGTCGCGCAGGCTAGTGATGCAGAGTTGGCAGAAGTTATGGAAGAGTTACAACAGGGATTGGCTACAGGGTTTAACATCTTTGAGGGAGGTGTGTTGAGTTTTGGCACTAGGCTATGTGTTCTGAACGATGATGAGATCAGAAAAATGATTCTAGAGGAAGCACATCGCTCATTATATATGGTATATACTGGTAGTGCAAAGATGTATCAGGATTTGCGCGAGACCTTCTGGTAGAGTGGTACGAAGAGGCAAATTGCTCAGTTCATGGAGCAGTGTTTGACATGTCAGCTGGTGAAAGCTGAACATCAGAGGCCGATAGAGCCATTGCAGCCTTTGCTTATTCCAGTGTGAAAATGGAAGCATATTTCCATGGATTTTGTGGCCGGATTGCCATCAGCTCTTCACGGTTAGAATGCTATCTAGGTGATCATGGATAGGTTGACAAAATCTGCTCACTTCGTACTGATGAAGGATAGCTATCCCTTGAGTAGGATAGCATACCTATACTTGCATGAGATATTTAGGATGCACGGAGTACCGGTATCCATTGTATCAGATTGAGACCCGAGGTTCACTTCTCGATTCTGGTCGAGCTTACAGGAGGCACTGGGGATGAAGCTTACTTTTAGTACATAGTTCCACCCCCAGACTAATAGACAATCGGAGAGGATGATACAGATCTTGGAAGATATGTTGCGAGCTTGTGTGTTGGACTTCGGTGGTAGCTGGATACAGTTTATGCCACTGATGGAGTTCATTTACAATAACAACTTCCAAGCTAGTATCAGGATGGCACCGTTTGAGGCTCTATATGGTCGGTGGTGTTGATCTCCTTTATATTGGGATGAGGTTAGTGAGCGTCAAGTGTTAGGACCTGAACTTGTGCAGTAAGCGTCTGAGAAAGTGGGTTTGATCCGGGAGAGGATTAAATCGGCTCAGATTTGGCAAAACAGTTATGCAGATGTTCGCCACCGTGAGTTAGAATTTAAGGTGGGGGGTAAGGTATTTTTTAGAATTGCACCGATGAAAGGGGTGATGAGATTTGGGAAGAATGGGCAAGTTGAGCTCGGGGTACATCAGACCATTTGAGGTTCTTAAGCGAGTGAGTCCGGTAGCCTACAAGATTGCACTACCCCCAACACTCTCGAGGATCCACCATTTCATGTATCCATGTTGAGGAGGTACGTGTTGGATCCTTCACATGTTATCAGCAATGATGAGTTAGAAATTGGGGATACTTTAGCATATGAGGAGATACCTATTCAAGTTTTGGACAGTAAAGTTCATAAGCTTCATACTAAAGAGATACCATTAGTCAAGGTATTATGGTGAAACCACGAGGTAAAGGAAGCTTCTTGTGAACTAGAAACAGAAATACGCCAAAAGTATCCACAATTGTTTTGAGTACGCGTACATCATCCTACTTTGGGTTGGGATAGGTGGTTAATCGTTGGGAGTGTGTATTGTGAACTCCTGAGACAATTTATGTTGTAACCACGGTATTCCTCCGCGATAAGTGAGGATGTGTATATATGTGTTATGATGGGGCTGCACTGTAGTAGTCTCCAGTTTATCTCTAGAGTTGAGTGTATGTGTGAGTGTTTGATTTTATGTATGAGTTCACAAATTAGAGGTTGTAAATTTCGAAGGTAAAATTGGAATTTAAGCAGGCTTCGTCAACGAAGCCAGATCTCGTCGACGAAGGCTTTGCATTTCTTGTCGACGAAGTTCATAGGCTCGTCGACGAGGAGAAGCCAAGAGGTTTTGGGAAATAGGGAATCTCTGGCTCGTCGAAGAGGTCACCATTTTGCCGATGAGCTGTCTATATGACCTCATCGATGAGGACACCATTTCATTGACGAGGGCGGCTGAGTCAAGGGCTATAAATATCAATTCCTATTACTTCCCAGCTAAGAAATTTTAATATCCTTTCTCTATCTTTCTAGAAACTCTTCATACACTTCCTCTCTCCAAATTTCTTCACCATTTACTGTCTAATTTGATGATCCAAAGTTACCATGAGGATCAGTGAAGGATTATCTACAAGTTCTGTGGATCGAAAACTCGTTTCGGAGACTTTTGTGTTTCGACATAAAATCGAGGTAAGGCTCGGTTTTCAATTTTGTTCCTATAGTTTTGTAGAGAACGGAGTTGTGAATATATTATGTACTGTTGGTTGTAGGTTTTGAAACTCGGTTCGCTGTTTAGGGCTTTAGAGTTCAAGATTTTCCATTTGGGGGAAAGGTAAGGGGAATATGTTTATGTCGGTCATTTTCGAAATCGGACTCGATAGAACTGTGGTTCACGGTCCTGTGTGTGTTTTGACTACTCATTTGGGGGGTTCTAATGGGTAGAACTATAGATTTTTCATGATTATAGTTTTGGGAGAAAGGGGGCGGCGGGCTACATCCCTAGTTTTGTTGAAAACCGAATGTATATGTTCATTTATATAGTGTTATAGGGATGGTCGTGCATTGACTTGTTTAAACTGTATGTGTTTGGAAAACCATGATTTTAGATTTACCAAATGGGTGTGGATTGTGTGGTTATAGGAGCATGCATGTTTATGTTGTGTTTGGTTGAAATGTGAGTAGGAACATGGTTCTGAATTTGTTCTAGGTACTAAGAGTGTCAAACTCTATATCCGAGGGCATATGAAATCGCTAGCCATGTTTGGAAAAAGTGTCTGGCTTTATATTCGAGGGCCTGAGCCTTACCGACTGATCCCTAAAGGGTGTGGGTGCACCAGTTTAGTGTCGGTAAGATGCCATGGGTGTCTGGGACTAGCCATGTGCCGGTGGCGCCGTGTTTCGCGGGATGGCTATGGGCCAACACCGTATGTCGCGAGCCGGCTTTCTGGACGAAGGGTGTGATAACCCTGGGATTGCTTGATCATGTGTGTGTGCATGTATGCACTGTTGTGAAATTAGTACTGGAACTGCATTTAACTGTATATGTGTTGCGTCATGATAACACTCAAATGCCACATACCAATATAACCTATATTCTTCCTTACTGAGAGGTGTCTCACCCCTGCTGTACGTATATATTTTTTAGGTCCTTCGAGTAACTGGAACTAGTGTCCTTGTATTGGGAGCGTAGTGGCCAGTGTATTACAAGCAGCGCTTGGTTAAGTTCCAGGACTTCGTTTCACAAGTTGCCGTTTTGAGATATGTTGGGCACCCGGTTGTACGTTGTTTGATGGAGCCTTGACTTTGTATGTGTATAGACTCTGGTATGGTACCATGTTTGTATAGAAAGATCTTTTTCCACTACGTATATTCTTTTGTGTAGGGATGTGTATAGGGTGTCTGGGAACCCCACAGGGCCGGACCCTCATTTATTATATTGTATCCTTGGATGATTTGTTGGATATAGGGACATGTTAGATTACATTTTCACGCCTAGGTCCCATTTCCGAGATCAGGGTGTGACAAAACCCATGACCACCAACCAAATTACCAAAATGACTCCAAATCAACTAAAGGAAAAGTGAGATAAGAGCATATGTTTCAATTGTGATGCCAAATGGCACCTGGGTCATAAATGTGGGGGTCCCAAATTGTTTTTGTTGGAAGGCAATGAGCTCAATGTCTTGAATTATCAGATGCATGTGTTGGAGGAAATTTTGAATGAGGGAGAAGAAGTAGTAATGGAAAACCATGATGAATTGTTGGCTAGTCTGAATGAAGGAAACACACCTGAAATAACTTTCCATGTTATGGTTGGGTCTATTAGTCCCAAAACCATGAGACTTGTATGGAAAATTAAGGGGGAGCAAGTGCTAATTCTCATTGATAGTGGTAGCACTCATAATTTTGTGGATTCAGCTATCATTAAGAAGTTGAATTGGCCATTTGAAGCACAAGGACAGATTCGGGTAAGGGTTGCGAATGGGCAAGAAGTGACTAGTGAAGGAAGGTGTTTGAATCTTCCCATAACCCTTCAAAGGTATATGGGGAAAAGGGATGTGTATATGCTTGTTTTGGCTGGTTGTGATATGGTGTTGGGAGTACAATAGCTTAGCACTTTGGGTCCTATTCTATGGGATTTCACTAAAATGACTATGCGGTTTACTTGGAATGATACACCATTGGTGCTACAAGGATTAACATGAAAAAACTTGTTGGAGGAGCAATTGTTCTAAAAAAAGCATCCCTAGAGAGAAGGGGAGTGACATTATAGCTGCTAGACCAAGCTAAAAAGGAAGAGAAAGGAGCTGAAGATGATGTTATTTCTACAGTTTTGACCAATTTCCAGTGTGTCTTCGAAGAACCTAAAGGATTACCACCTAGAAAAGCTTAAGATCATGCCATACCTTTGATTGAGGGACCCATCTCCTACCTAATCAGGTACTAACAGAAGCTAATGACACCCCCGCTTCCGATTGCTAGGACGCTAAATACGGCTACTTGATGGACCTGAAAACATTGTACGTACATTCGGGGTGAGACACCTCTCAGTAAGGAAGAAAGCAGGTTATATCAGTATGTCGTATACCAGTGTTATTTTACTCAAAACATAACACTATACAATACGATATAGTTCAAAACATTTCCATACAGTTCTAGTATTTTCACAAATTCGTTCTAGTACATACAATATCCAAAACATACGGTCAGTGTCGTCACACTAATATGCAACTACGCTATGAAACCCAAAGCTTCACAGTGATTACATTGCCAATACGATGTAGCTCACACTAGTACGCAACTACTCCATGAATCCGAAGTTTCACAACGATTACATTGCTAACACGCAACTACTCCATGAAACCTGAAACTTCACGGTGATTACAATTCCAATACAGTGTAGCTCACACCTCTTGGTGACCAATCGGGATACATAGTGATATTTCACACCCTTTGATATAGAGCTAGACACTTTCGCCCACAGTTTTCACGCCGGTACATGGCGCATCGTACGATAATTAGCCGCCACATAGCTATTTCAGCATACGATAATTAGCTGCCACTAGCCAATTTCACAAAACTTGGAATCATTTTGGAGCTCGCACTCTTATACATATCAGCGTATGGTAATTAGCTGCCACATAGCTGTTTTACAAATTACCTGGAACAATTACATACAACCATACATGCCACACTTATTTGGTTTACGACAAATCATATCATTTTCCAATTCAAATATACAATTTTTATACAAATATGGATAACAATCATCTCAATAATATAGTAAAACAAAACAAAAAATTTTCCAAACAAAGCAGAGATGATACCCAAAATCCCCAAATTTTCCCAAAAAATGTAACCCAAAAATTTTGTATTTTATCCAATAGATTTCCCCAAATAAGTTACCAAAACATACATACGATCATAGCCTACAAACTTACCAATAAACTGATATAAACTGAATCCCCTTACCTTAACCTGAATTCCAACTACGAACTCTATGGTCCACAAAACTACAAACTGAGACTCCAAAACCTACAAACCACAGTACAATACATGCTTACAACTCATACTACTACACATATTTCGAATCAAAAATGAAAACCGAACCTTACCTTGATTTTGGCCCAAAACCCGAAACTATTCGAAACGAGATTCTAATCCACTAGAAACATAGAGAATCCTTCCCTAATCCTCACAGTAATGTCAGATTTATGAATCCGGTGATGAATAACGAAGAAAACAAGAGAGAGAGAGAGAGAGAGAGAGAGAGAGCTTCGAGTTCTAGAGAGATAAAGTGAAGATATTAAGCTAACTTAGCTTGGAAGCAACCCATTTGGATATTTATAGCCCTTTGACTCGGGTGAATTCGTCGACGAATTGGTGTCCTCATCAATGAGTCTTCCATTGCCTTTGTCGATGAGACGGTGGCCTCGATGAGACACTGAATTTCATCACCAAGAACAGAAGGGACTTCGTCGATGAACTCTGGCTTCGTCGACAAAGCTTGCCCAAATTTCCACTTTACCTTTCTTTCGAATATTTAATCCATATACTACGATTCGGGTTCTTACCGTTACCATTACCCATTTTCTTTAGGCACTATTCGGCCAAGCCAAAGCCCATTTTCTTCCCTAGTTTTGATGGTAAGGAAAGCAGATGTTACTTCGAGTATGTGTGTGGACTACAGGGCCTTGAGCCTAGTCAGGGTTAAGGATAAAATTCCTATACCCATGATCGATAAAAATTTTTGGATGAATTGAATGGGGCGGAGATTTTATCTAAGCTGGATTTAAGGTTTGGTTTCAAATTCGGTTTAAGGATGAAGATATTCACAAGATGGCATTTAAGACACACAAGGGTCATTATGAGTTCCTAGTGATGTCGTTTGGGTTGACCAACGCACCATCAACTTTCCAATCTCTTATGAATGAGATATTTAGGCCCTTCCTAAGAAGGTTTATCTTGGGTTTCTTCGATGACATTCTAATCTATAGTAGGAGCATGTTAGGCACTTGGAAGTGACTTTGAAGCTACTGGAACAACACCAGCTGTACGCAAAATGATCTAAATGCATATTTGGATGCAAGCAAGTTGAATATTTGGGTCATTTGGTGTCTAAGGAGGGATTGCAAGTCAGCCCCTCAAATTTGAGAGCAATGGTGGAGTGGACTTTCCCTGCCACACTCAAGTCCTTGAGGAACTTTTTGGGCCTTACCGGGTATTATAGAAAGTTTATTAAGGGATATGGCACCATAGCTGCCCCCTTAACAACACTATTGAAGAAGAATTCTTTCAAGTGGAATGAGGAGGCTAAAGAGGCATTTAAGAGGTTAAAATAGGTTGTTACTACCCACCCCCCCCCCGGGTGCTGGTACTACCAAATTTTAACAAGAGGTTTGAGATTGAATGTGATGCATCGGGGGTGGAAATTGGAGCGATGCTAATATAGGAAAAAAGTCCAACTGCTTTTTACAGTCAAGCCTTAAAGGGGAAGGCTTTGGGGTTGTCTTCATATGAAAATGAGCTGCTGACCCTAGTATCGGCAATTCGCAAATGGAGATCCTATTTACTTGGAAAGCCTTTTATGGTCAACACCGACGAGAAGAGCCTAAAATACTTCCAAAAGCATAAAATTGGTACCCCAATGTAGCAGAAATGGGTCACCAAACTCATGAGGTATGACTTTATTGTTCAATATAAGAAGGGGCAGGAAAATAAGGTGGCGGAAGCTCTAAGTAGAATGGATTCAAATCTGGTTGAAGCTTCCCTAATGGTTATATCCTATCTAGTAGTGAGGTGGCTTGAGGATTTGAAGGATTCTTATGCACACGACTTATTCATCCAAGAGATACTCCAAAAATTACAACAACCAAATGCAAATGCTATCAAATACAACTTTAGAGATGGCATATTATACTATAAAGACAGATTATACATCAACTCAAACCCTACCCTAAAATTGCAAGTTCTATAGTGGGTACATGATGAACCACAATATGGTCACACTGGGTATGACAAGTCAGTGCAGAAGGTTTGTGCTAATTTCTACTAGCCAGGTATGAAGTCTGACCTGAGGAAGTATATTAGAGAATGTCAAGTCTGTCAACAAACTAAAAGTGAGCATGCACTACCTTCGGGCTTGCTACAACCTTTGCCCATTCCGTCGTGGGTTTGGACAGATATTTGAATGGACATAGTGGAGGGTTTTCCTAATTCTTATGGGTATGAGGTAATTTTTGTAGTGGTGGACAGATTGTCCAAATATGCTCACTTTATGCCTCTAGCACACCCTTACACACTTATGAAGGCTACTGAGGTATTCATTCAACACATGTTCAAATTGCATGGAATGCCCCTCTCCATTGTGTCAGATAAGGACCCTATATTTATTAGCAAGTTTTAGTAGGAATTGTTCAAGCCCCAGGGTACCGAACTAAAGCTAAGTACTGCATATCACCCACAAACTGATGGGTAGACCAAGGCTGTTAACAAGTGCCTAGAAACTTTTATAAGGTGCTATGTGTGTGACAAACCGAAGCAGTGGGTGAAGTGGCTTGCAATAGCAGAATATTTTTATAATACATCATTCCACACATCTGTTAAGACTACTCCCTTTAAAGCTGTTTATGGCATTCCTCCTCCAAGAATTGTGTCGTAATCGACTAGCCTCTCTCAAGTAGTTGCAGTAGATGAAGCACTACTGAACCGTGACAAGCCCCTCCACTCTCTCAAGAAGCACATACAGGAAGCACAAAATAGAATGAAATGATATGCTGATTTAAAGAGCAAAGAAAGAGAATTTTTGGTGGGAGACATGGTCTACCTGAGGCTCCAACCGTATCGGTAGCTATCTGTGCAGATGAGGCAGAACTTGAAGCTATCCCCACGTTTCTATGGGCCATTTAAAGTCATTCGATGCATCGGGGTTGTTGCTTACAAGTTGGAACTTCTAGTTGGGTCTCTACTTCACCCAGTTTTTCATATGTCTCAAACCATATATATGAGCTTCAGTGCAGCCACTCAAGCATTTAGCATTGGTGGACTCGTAAGGTCAATCGAAACCTAAACCAACCAAAGTCCTAAATCGAAGCTTGAGGGAACAAGGGCATGTGGCCGTAACAAATGTGCTCATACAGTGGGTCAAACAGGCAGAAGAAGATGCTACATGGGTACCCTATCATCAGATCGCAACAGAATACCTTGTGAGGTGTTTTGAAGGGGGAAGGTAATGTCACAAGTAGGCATGTTAGTTTGTTTTTATTTCAAGCCTCTATTAAAGACCAGTTGGGCCGGTCATGCTTTAAGCAGACCTAGAACCCTTCGCCTAATTTAGCCTATGCATATTCCATATTTCATTTAGTAGTTACCTAGAATGAATCTTCCTATTTTTAGCAGTTAGAGGAGAGAGAAAGTTAGTTCCCTTTATCAACGGAATTGAACCAACTCGCTGGACATTTAGAATTGGCTAAGCCAAATCTGGGTTTGAAGGATGCTCCCTCGAAAGAGCTTGGTTCCTTTCCCTTGTAATTATCTTCTTTCTCAGTTCCTGTACTTTCAATCTTTTGGCATAAATTCGTCACAATCATTCCATAATTCTATCATTCCTTTCATTTCTCTTCTATGTCATTCCATCATCTGTCATAAATCTCAATTATTGTAGACCATAAGCACAAGTACAAGCTCATATTTGTTACAACTTAAGATCCCAATACTCTATGGAAAATGAGAAAGATCTATATATTTTCTAAATTATAAAATAAAATCAACAAAATATCTTAAAATCAAGAAAACGGCAAAAGTATACAACATTAAAAAATTTATGATCTTAAGAAAGAAATTGAGAATCAAGCCAAAATCATTTAAAATTTTACTAAAGGAAAAGAAAATTTTGACAAAATGATTGGCTTACAAAGAATGTCTTTGAATAAAGAAGGCATAGAATTCAATGGGATTGAAAATACAAAGAAAAAGAATCTTTACATGGGATACTTTAAAAAAGCATCTAAAGATTATGCTAGCACTTCTTCAAATGCTTACACTCACACCACATGCTACCTATGTAAAAAGAAGGGACACATAAAGTTTGAATGTCCATTAAAAACAAAAGGTGTGAAAAAACAAAACAAGTTTGGAGAATTAAAGAAACAACACTTTCTAAACAATCTGGACCCAAGAAAGTATGGGTACCTAGATAAAAAGCCTTGTTCAAATCATGAAAAATCTAAAAAAAAAAAGGAGTTTAAGAGCTTATTAAAACCAAAGTAACATTGTTGGCCAAAATCATAGTATGATTCATACAAGCCTCAAATTAGAAAGTATTTGAAGCTTGGGAACACATATGAAATCAAAGAAAATCTGAGCTTATTGCTTAAGTTTTTTTTTTTAAATTAAGAAAAGATATTTGAGAATAAGAAAAAATTGAGCAATATTGTAGTACAAAGCACATGATAATGATTTGCTCCATCTTGAAATGTTATGCTGATATGTTATATGCTACATGTGTATATCTTGAAATCTCCAAAGGTATGAAAATGATTGATGATTTGTGGCTCACTATATATTGAAAATATGAGCATAGAGTTATTAAGCATGATTTAGAAGCAAAAATTTTTATATATGAATATGAAATTAATTCTTGATCATACATGCTAATGATGGATCACATGGATAAATTGAAAAATTTGCATCTAAATAATTTAGTATCCATGAGTAGTGCATAGTGTGACATTAGCATTAGTATCTATAAAGTATATTGGTATCCATAAATATATCAATTAATATTTGAGCATGACAATAATAATTATATCTATGAACATGTTATGACATTTATATGATATCAGTATTTGATATTAGTATCGATAAGCACATAGATAATATGAATCAATGTTTGAAACATGGGATGATAAATTTAAAAACACAATTGGTATCAAATATGAATGTAATAAATTCACGGGGAGTCATATAACTTATTACTTGTATTATGTTTTGTTTCTCCCTAATTTTGATGATAACAAAGTAAGGTTATTTAATTTGTTTCAAAGTTGTGGTGTTTCTGAAAAAACATATATTGAAGCCCAGCATACTTCATAAGGAACCATTCGAAAGCTTATATCAAATTCAGGTGATCAATATGGAAAGCTCAATGATAAATGAAGCTCAAAATTTAAAACAATAAAGATTTGAAAGCTCATATCAAATTAAATATTGAAATATCAAGGATCATTGAAGCTTATAAACAAAGAGAACTCAAAGCAACAATGAAGAGTCAAATGTTTCATTAGGAAATGCTTTGTAAGTACTTCAAGTATATTTCAAGTATGAAATTTTTGTTGAAGCTCAATAGGCAAAAGAGACTTAGAGACCTTATTTTAAACTTGGAAAATATTTTTTAAAGAAAAAAAAATTAACATTCCAAGAAATAAGGAGCAAAGAGAGTTAGTTCAAGAATATTTTGAAAACCAAAATTTTGTTGTGATAGGAGCCTAACTAAACTTGTCAGTCAGCAGCCAACTTAAGGGTTTTTAAAATACACAGACAGAAGGTCGCCAAGCTACTTCCTGGACCTTGACAGGCACCTAACGAGGTAATCTGAGAAGCCTATTTGGGTTTCATCAAGCTATTGTCACCCTACTGCATGTTTTTTAAAACTGAGAATTTCTGTGAGAGGCGCATGACCACAAGGTGACAGGCGACTGCCACCGTATTGCCTGTGAAAAGTACCTGTGTATTTTATTAATAGGCGCCTGACCAAATTTCATTAGGCCACTGCCACGTGGAAGATCTCAAATTTTACAATGGACAAATTTTTGAAAAATTTGATTGCTTGGGGCTCACACTTGGTTAAAACATGGACACCACTCCAAGTAAACTTGGGGGAACAAGTTAAATGATATTCTACATCTATAAATAAGCCATAAGACCAATGAATTCTATACAAAGAATCAAATTCAGCATTCAAACTCTCTCAATTGCTCTCAACACTCAAAGGCTCTTTGTGCACGAAATTTTTTGAGGCTTTGCTGATTCTAAATTACCAATCTTGTGCTACAATTCTGAATTATTTCAATCATTGAAAGAACTATTTGGTGATACACTCTCTTGAGCTTCAATCTAAGTTTCATATTTGAATTACTTTGAAGTATATAGCTTGAATTTGTACTAATTAGCTTTTTTGAGAGCGTCTCTTGTACACCTTCTTTTGAAACTTGTCTTGTAGATTGATTGAAAATTCAGGTTCTTAAATCGTTGGACTGAACAAGAGGATATCACTTGGAGAGGCACACTCTAGCCTAATTAAATGAGTGGTTGTTTTGGTGTTGTTCTGCCTACAAAGGAATTGATATAGTGGAATCCTTTGGTATTTGCCAAAGGCAAGGACGTAGGTTGGGGATAAGCCGAACCTCGTAAAAACTTGGTATTCTTCTCTACCCTACTCTTTAATTTATGCACTATATTTATATTTTTGGATGCTAAGTGCAGGTTGCAGGGCTTAAACTTTGAAATTGAAAGAAGACTCTTAATTTTAGAAGGTATGTTTCAATTAATCGTTTGTAGAAACCCACAAGGGAGTATGTTAGTTAATTTACAAAAATCTTGATTAAGAGAATGCAATACAAGACAAATCAAAATGGGGCTTGCATTCATATTATAGGGTTGTTACCAAAAGCTGAAAGCAATTCAATAAGTTGCAAACTCCTGGTTATTTTGGTTATTAGCATTGATTATTGTGTGGTTGGTTTGATTGTTCAAATTTTCAAGCAAATTGTTGTGTGTTTTGATTTTTGATTGTTAATTGATTGAGTTACTTAAGTTTTTGTTATAAAGTACTAAACAAATAAGTAAAGGATTAAAAAAGAGCTTAAAATTTTTAAATAACCCAATGCACCCGCCCCTCCTGGGAACACTATTCTACTTTCATTAGGGTTTTTCCTTCAAATATTTTTTTCCTGAATAAATGTAAGATACCTGTAACGACCCTAAAAATTGAAATAAAATTCTTTGATACCTTAATCACAACAATCTGATGTGTGGCACCAGTTATACTAGTCCATAAATCCATATCAGACATGCATCAAAAGACATAAATGTCGTAATAACCATACTAGAGTTCAAATACCGCCACCATTATACATATATCACCAAAATCCTAATTATTTACACCCCCCAAACTGTCAAAAGAACATCTATATACACATATTAGTATCTCACCAAAACTTACCTACACAATACTAACTAATCTTGCCCCTGAGTTCTCCAGGCTGGGTTCCAAGTACGTCTTTAAAATGTTAAAATGTTGGGGTGAAAGATTTCTCAGTAGGGTGGAATAGATTATTATCAGTATGTGGCAACATGAGTTAGTGTGGTATAAGCACATCTTTTAAATAATTAACTTTAATTGAAAAATCATGTAAATCTATTCTCACACTTATAAATTTAAGAACACATACTTTCTTTTCAAAATATGCTTTATCGTAATACATATTTCTCTACATATATAAATCATCATATATATATATATACAATTTTCCCTTAATGGATAGTTATGACAAATCATGTTATAACCCCACATGATCGTGTTGTGTGGCCCGAAGGCGAGACTTAGCAATGGCTGGCCTACCACCAAGCTAAGTCAAATTAATGCGTCTGTATTATGAGTTGTCTACCACAGCCTGGTCTGGACTCCAGGGGTGGCCCATATCTCTTCGCGGGCCAAATCAATTTCCATTCACCAACACTTTATCTTAGTAGTGTTGTGGCATTGACTATATCAAATTAGCTATAGTACCATACTCTGAATCATAACTAGTCCATTAGGATTCTGTTACCATATAATACAATTCGCATAATAAAGTTGTATAATGATCACATTTCCATAAATCTGTATAAAATCAGTCATGTCATATTTCTTATAAAACTGTTATTTCACAACTCGGCATAAAGCCGTCTCATCTGGACTCGGCACACAACCTTCTGAAATCGGCATAGAGCCTTCTAAATTATTATTTCATTACTATATAAAAACCATCATGTTTAAGAATACCATATTAATTATTATCATGCCACACAATTGAGTAATAAATCAAAACATAATAATTACCGGAGAGAAATATATTTTTGCTGAGAAATAACTTATAATCATCTCTAGGATTTACTTAAACTCAAATGCTTGACTTTTCCCAAATACACACATGCATGCACACACGTGTGCACACACACGCACACGCACACACACACACACACATATATAATAAATCAAATGATCATTTTCATATGTCCGACTATTCAAAAAAATCATAAATAATACTTCGTGGACCTCATAGGTCACACCGATTTTGATAATGACAAATACTGATATTTGATAATTGTCAAGTGCTTGTGCAGGCTCAAATAAAGATCCCAAGGAAGGACACTTGAAGAAACAAGAAGACCGCGAAGACTTGTATTTTGCAATTGTAAATCATATTGGTCTGTAATAACTTATATGGGTCTATAATAGTAACTTAGGCTATGGTTGTATGTTTATCACCTGCACATCATGCATACAGGATATAGCATTAGCTCAATTAGACCATAGCAAGACCTTAGGTTCCAACACTCACACACATAGCATAAAATATATGAGTGTGTTATAATTGTACTTAAAATTGGAAAAATCTAAGGAACTTAAGAGGAGTTGGGCGACCGAACCCTTGGAGTACAAAACTCCTCGGACTCCCAAACTTTGAAAGTCAAAATGTTGACCAACCCTTGGGTGACTGAACCTCAAATGCAGACATCTTCCCCGAGTGCCCAAACCCTTCGAAAGGGACTATTCACCAAATCAAGCGCCCTATGGTTCTAGTTCAAATATATCCCTGGGCAACCGAACACCTGTCTTTGGGCCACCGAAAATTTGACCGGGCACCCAAAGTCACAAAGCTTGGCTACTGACTTTGATTCGGGCTGCCGAACCTTTATCCGGGCGACAAAACTTAATTGAAAAACTTTTTGAACTGTGTCTGATCAGGCAACCGAACTAAGGTTCAGCCACCTGAACCTCGCCCCGTTAAAATTAGTTTAACTGTGGTAAAACTGGGTTATTTCAGGCTAATTGGATTTTAATCCTTTGAGACTTTTTTAATAATACCCATCTTGTCCCGAACAGTTATATTTTTTTACCGAGCTATAAATATGTTCTCATTTGCATGATTAGAGTGTGATTAACTAAAAGTGATTAACCAAAAACTCTCTCTACTGAAAAATCTTCCTTTATCCAAATACTCTCATATCTTGCATCCATTCGCAAATCAGAGTGTGAGAGTTTCTCTTTTGCTTATGTGATTACTATTCTTTGCTAATACTCCCTATTGTATGTGTACTTGAGATTAATTCTTTGGGAGTTTAGCTTAGGTTTATCTCAAGTATTTCTCCTTTATAAATCTCGCGTGGGATTAAACCAAGAAGGCTTAGGATATTTGCATTCCATTGCAAAGTGTCCAAGAGCTTTGTTTTTGGTGTGTAAAGGTTTTTCAAACAAGCAAGTTATATTTTTTTTAAACTAGTATTGTGCCTATTTCATTGAGGAAAACCATTTTGGAACTAGTTTGATTACATGTTTAGCTTGCTTGGAATATTGATGTGCTATTGAAATATCTTGTCCAGATTCCAAGACTTTGCTTGCGTTGAATACTTTTGTGCATCATACTGACTGTATTGTATGGAATACTCTTGAGCTTCATATTGACTATACTATGTAGAGTACTGATTAAAAAAATCTTGTATCATTGAGCTTAGACTATATGCATGTTATTGATGCATATGTGATTGTGCATATTTGGGTACAAATCTGCTTTACTTGAAAGCACTTTTATCTATACCATTTGATTGTAAAATCTGAGCGTCTCCAGACATGGCTTGAGGGGGTGGTAATCCATCCCAATAAGGATTGTTGTAACGTTTCAGGTCAGCCGCTTTAATTGACCTGGTTTGTATAGGTGCCACTCCACCCGCTTAAGTGAGCATGTTATAGTGGTAATTCTTGTGTTGGTTAGCCAAGGCAGGGGTGTAGGCAATTGGCCAAACCTTGATAACATCTTTGTGTGTCACTTTTACTTTATTGCTTTCTGGTGCATGTGGCATTAATTAAATTGCTTAATTTAAATTCTGGTATATTTACTTTACTTGCACTAGATTGTCCCTAAGGTTGTGAACATACTGGTGTTAGAACATTCACCTAGGGATTGAATTTAAAAATACCAATTCACACCCCCTCTTGGGATCACGGTAAAGCTAACAATTTGTATCAGAGCCACGTTGCATAGACTTGTTGTTATTTTGCAAAAAGATCACATATGGCTCATAGATCCATGACCCTTTTCCCTAAGGGGCCATCTTCTACACGACCACCTGTTTTCAGTGGTGTTAATTACACCTTATGGAAACAAAGGATGTTGATCCACCTTTAGAATACTAAATGGAAGGTGTGGAGGATCATCTCTAAGGGAAACTATGTCCCTATGAAAACAGAGGGTGCGACTAGGGTTCCTAAGATTAAAGATGAGTATGATGATGATGATGATATCAAAGCTATTAGTCTTAATGCCACTGCCCTGAGTATTTTATACTATAGTCTTGATGTGAATGAATTTAATAGAATTATGGCATGTTCTACTACAAAAAAAAATACGAGATAAGTTAGAGGTCACTTATGAGGGCACTATAGACGTGAAGGATAGTAGGATAGATATGTTGACCAGTGAGTATAAGGCATTTAGGATGAGTGTAGGTAAGTCCATTCAGATCATGTACACCAGATTCACACACATTATAAACTCACTGCATGCATTAGGAAAGACCTATCCCATATATGAGATGATTAGGAAGATCCTTAGAGGCTCACCTCCTATTTGGGAAGCCAAGGCTACGACCATTGCTGAGGGTAGAGACCTTACGGCCATGACCTTAGATGAATTTATAGGTTCCCTGATCACGTATGAATTTTCCATAAATGAAAGACTTAATAAGCATAATAGGGCTAAGAAAGTGACTACACTGAAAGCATCCAATAACACATCTAGTGAGTGCAGTGAATTTGACACTGATGATGAAATGGCTATGCTAACTAGAAAATTTAGCAGATTTTTCAGGAAGAACAGGAAACCCTTTAAAAAATACAAAAAGTCTACAAATGAGAAGGGAGAGTCCAGCAAAAGAAAAGAAAAATCAAATGCTCCAACGTGCTATAATTGCAACAAGGTGGGGCACATTAAATCTGACTGCCCACTGCTAAAGAAGGAGGCTAAGAAAAAGAAGAAAGCCAAGAAGGCCGGGACTTCATGGCACAAACTTAGTAGTAGTGACTCAGAATCAGATCACAACGACTCGAAGGTCGCTAATCTATGCTTGATAGCACACGAGGATCAGGTATTGTCTTCATGTTCATTGTCTTCATACTGTTCATCTGATGATTGTGATTCTGATTGCATGCCTACATTTAGAGAATTACAATTTGAATATATTCGTATTTCTAAATTTTTAGGAAAAATGACCAAAGAAAATAATGATTTGAAAAAGAAATGTGAAAATTGGTCAAAGTTGTTTAATATGGCAAAAACCTCTCATGCTTCTATTTTAAAAGAAAAAAATGGCACTATTGTTGAGCTTGAGAGGAAATTGCAGGATAGCTCCAAAATCATTTAAATTCATTGAGGGAAAAAACAATTTTGAAAAACTACTTGGTGCCCAAAGAAACTCCTTAAGTAAAGAGGGTCTTGGTTTTAATGGTATTGAAAGTGTTAGACGACCTAATATTTACTTTGGACACTTTACATGTGAGTCAAAATCATATATTCCTCCTAAAGAGCCTAAGTGTAGATTAAGATGCGGGTATGCCCAAGGTCATCCTCCTCCAAGGACAGGTGGTACTTGGATAGCGGGTGCTCATGGCACATGACCGGCGACAAGGGAAAATTCACTTCAATCATTCCTAAGGATGGAGGCTATGTGACATTTGACGACAATGCCAAAGGACGCATCATCGGGGTAGGTAAGGTTGGTAAGAACTCCTCTCTTACTATTGACAATGTTTTGTTAGTTGATGGGTTGAAGCATAATCTACTTAGCATAAGTCAATTATGTGACATAGGATACAAAGAATCTTTTGAAAATGACAAATGCATAGTATAAAATAAAACGGATAACAAAGTGTTTTTCACTGCTAATAGACATGAAAATGTTTATACTACCTCTCTTAATAATTTAGCTTCACAACAAGTAATATGTTTTTCTACTATAAATGAAGCTACTTGGTTATGTCATAGGCGTCTAGGACATGCTAGTATGGATTTATTGTCTAAACTTGTTAGAAAAAATTAGTTAAAGGCTTGCCTAAGATGTATTTTGTAAAGGATAAAATATGTGATGCATGTCAAATGGGTAAGCAAATAAAATTTAGTTTTAAGAAAAAGAAATTCATATATACTACTAGACCTTTAGAGAGCTTCACCGAGATTTGTTTAGACCCAGTTCTCTGCAAAGTCTTGGTGGTAAATCTTATGCTTTTGTAATTGTGGATGACTTTTCTAGATTCACATGGGTGTTGTTTCTTGCACATAAAAAAGAATCATGTGAACAGTTCACCAAACTTTGTAAGAGAATCCAGAATGAAAAGGGATATAAAATAACTCACATAAAGTGATAGAGGCACGGAATTCAAAAATGAAGGCAAAGAGAAATATTGTGACTTAGAGGGCATATCCCATAACTTCTCTGCACCTAAGACACCTCAACAAAATGGCGTAGTAGAAAGAAAGAATAGGTCACTGCAAGAAATGGGTAGAACTATGCTAAATGAGCATAACTTACCTAAATATTTTTGGGTCAAGGCCATTAATACAGCATGCTATGTTATGAATAGGGTGTTGATTAGACCTTTGATTAATAAAACCCCTTATGAATTGTGGAACAACCGTAAGCCTAATATTTCCTACTTTCATGTGTTTGATTGTAAATGCTTTGTGCTTAGGGATAATGAACACTTAGGAAAATTTGATTCTAAATCTGATGAAGGAATTTTCCTAAGTTATGCATTCAATAGCAAAGCATATAGGGTTTTCAATAAACGAACTTGACAGTAATTGAATCTATTCATGTTGTATTTGGTGAATCTAATCCATTTTCTAATAAAGATGATAAAGATGATATTGATATTAGCAAATTCTTAGAAAAAATGTCTATTGATAACAATTCAAGTGAAAATCAAGAAGCAAATGAAAAATCACCTAAAGATAATGAAAATGAAAATCAGGAATTCCCTAGAGATTGGAAATTCATTAGAAATCATCCTATAGATCAAATCATAGACAAACCATCCCATGGAGTGGCCACAAGATCCTCCTTGAGAAATATAGTAAATCACTCCACTTTCCTATCCCAAGAATGACCTAAAAATATTAAAGAAGTCATAGAAGATGAGTCTTGGGTGATATCCATGCAAGAAGAACTTAATCAATTTGAAAGAAGCAAAGTGTGGATTCTAGTTCCTAGGCCTAATGATCAATCAATTATTGGAACAAAATGGGTGTATAGAAATAAGAAAGATGAGAATGGAGTAGTAACTAGGAATAAAGTTAGATTAGTTGCCCAAGGGTATAACCAGCGGGAAGGGATTGACTTTGATGAAACATATGCTCCTATTGCTAGGTTAGAAGTCATTCGTATGCTACTTGCCTTTGCGGCTTTTAAAAACTTTAAACTGTTTCAAATGGATGTTAAAAGCACGTTTCTAAATGGCTACATTAATGAAGAGGTATATGTAGAACAACCACCCGGTTTTGAAAATCATAAATATCCAGATCATGTTTACCAGTTGTCTAAAGCCTTGTATGGATTAAAACAAGCTCCTAGAGCTCGGTATGAGAGGCTTAGCGATTTTCTACTAGAAAATGGGTTTACCCGTGGCAAGATTGACACTACACTTTTCATCAAATCCAAAAATGATGGTCTGCTCCTTGTTCAAATTTATGTGGACGATATCATTTTTGGAGCAACTAATGATGAATTGTGTAATGAGCTTGCCAAATGCATGAAAAGTGAATTTGAAATGAGCATGATGGGTGAACTTAGTTTCTTCCTAGGGTTGCAAATCAAGCAAGCCAAATATGGAACTTTCATATGCCAATCAGAATATATTAGGGACTTGCAAAAGAAATTTAATATGGAAGATTGCAAAATTCTTGGTACACCTATGACCTTTTCCATTAACCTTGATAAAGATGAGTAAGGAATTCCTGTTGACGTAAAATTGCATCATGGCATGATTGGGAGTCTCCTATATCTCACTGCTAGTATGCATGATATTATGTTTAGTGTGTGTATGTGTGCTACGTTTTAGGCTGCCCCTAAGGAATCTCACTTAAAAGCTGTCAAACGAATCCCTAGGTACCTAGTTGGGAATATAGAGTTAGGCTTATGGTACCCTAAGCATACTACTTTTGAGATTGTCAATTATACTGACGCTAACTTTGCCGGTAGTAAGGTTGATAGGAAAAGTACTAGAGGCACTTGTCATTACTTAGGACAATCTCTTGTTTCTTGGCTCTCCAAGAAACAAAACTCAGTTGCCTTATCCACAGCCGAAGAAAAATATATTGTGGCTGGAAGTTGTTGTGCCCAAACTCTTTATATGAAACAACAACTTGGGGATTTCGGATTGCACTATGAAACAATACCAATTAAATGTGATAATACTAGTGCAATGAACATTTCTAAAAATTCTATCTCATATTCACGAACTAAACACATTGAGATTAGACATCATTTCCTTCGTGATCATGCGCAAAAAGGAGATGTGGCTCTTGAGTTCGTATGCACAAATGAACAATGGACGGATATATTCACTAAACCACTTCTTGAGGATAGGTTCATCCAAATTAGATGTGAGTTAGGTCTATTGCACAATAGAGAAGCTTCTTAGATGTTTCATAGTTTGCATAAATTTAGGGGGAGCTCTCAAGTGAAATTTAACAAGTCTTAGCAACCAATTTCATTGTTGATTTGTTTACTTTCCTTAGACTCTATGAATATTGATTATTGATTGTGTGCACATATCTTATATCTATAGCATGATCCTATTGCGTGTAATGCGTATTGCTTACTACTTGTAATGCACAACTCTTTTGTCCACTTTATAATGATATTGAAACATTTACTTGATTGTTGAACCATACTGAACTATTTGAGTAGTTGTGGATAAACTGTTAGGGATTTTAAACTCAAACAAGTTACAATTTATACAGACAAATATTTTGGAAAGTCTGATTTACAAACGTCACTCTGCCGAAATTTTTCCAAATCTTACCCATTGCATAGAGTGTTCACTTTTATGGCCCTTTTTGCTGTTACCAAAAGGGGGAGATATAGGGTAAAAACTTGGGTTAAATAAATACATGATTCATATTGTTAGGGGAAGCTTCTTTAAGCTATACCCAATTTTTGCATGGTGTATTTGTCATCATAAAAAAGGGAGAGAATGTGTACCTCATAGGTCACACCCGGTTTTAATAATGACAAATACTGATATTTGATGATTGTCAAGTGCTTGTGCAGGCTCAAATAAAGATCCCAAGGAAGGACACTTGAAGAAACAAGAAGACCTCGAAGACTTGTATTTTGCAATTGTAAATCATATCGGTCTGTAATAATTTATATGGGTCTAAAATAGTAACCTAGGCTGTGGTTGTATGTTCATCACCTGCACATCATGCATATAGGATATAGCGTAAGCTTAATTAGACCATAGCAAGACCTTAGGTTCCAACACTCACACACATTGTACAAAATATATGAGTGTGTTATAATTGTGCTTAAGATTAGACAAATCTAAGGAAGTTAAGAGGAGTCGGGCAACCGAACCCTTGGAGTACAAAGCTCCTTGGGCGCCCGAACTTTGAAAGTCAAAATGTTGAATAGCCCTTGAGTGGCCGAACCTCAAATGCACACATCTTCCCTAGGTGCCCGAATCTTCGAAAAGGACTGTTCACCAACTTGGGCGCCCTATGGTTCTAGTTCAAATATATCCCCGGGCGACCGAACACGTGTCTTTGGGCCACTGAAAATTTGACCGGGCACCTAAAGTCACGAAGCTTGACTACTGACTTTGATTCGGGATGCCAAACCTTTATTTAGGTGACCAAACTTAATTAAAAAACTTTTTGAACTATGTCTAATCAGGCGACCGAACTAAGGTTCAGCCACCTAAACCTCACCCGGTTAAAATTAGTTTAACAGTGGTAAAACAGGGTTATTTTGGGCTAATTGGATTTTAATCCGTTGGGACATTTTTTATAATAACCATCTTGTCCCGAATGATTATATTTTTTCACCTGACTATAAATATGTTCTCATTTGCATGATTAGAGGGTGATTAGCTAAAAGTGATTAACCAAAAACTCCCTCTTCTGAAAAATCTTCCTTCATCTAAACACTCTCATATCTTGCATCCATTTGCAAATCAGAGAGTGTGAGAGTTTCTCTTGTGCTTATGTGATTACTATTCTTTGCTAATACTCTCTCTTGTATGTGTACTTGAGATTATTTCTTTGGGAGTTTAGCTTAGGTTTTTCCCCAGGATATCTCCTTTATAAATCTCGTGTGGGATTAAACTAAGAAAGCTTAGGATATTTTCATTCCATTGCAAGTGTCCAAGAGCTTTGCTTTTGGTGTGCAATGGTTTTTCAAACAAGCAAGTTATTTTTTTGTTTTTTTAAACTAGTGTTGTGCCTATTTCATTGAGGAAAACCATTTTGGAACGAGTTTGATTACATGTTTAGCATGCTTGGAATATTGATGTGCTACTGAAATATCTTTTCCATATTCCAAGACTTTGCTTGTGTTGAATACTCTTTGTGCATCATACTGACTGTATTGTGTTGAATACTCTTGAGCCTCATGTTGAGTATACTATGTAGAGTACTGATTAAACAAATCTTGCATCACTGAGCTTACACTATATCCATATTGATGCATATGTGATTGTGCATATTTGGGTACAAATCTGCTTTACTTGAAAGCACTTATATCTATACCATTTGATTGCAAAATCTGAGTGTTTCCAGGCATGGCTTAAGGGGGCGGTAATCCATCCCGGTAAGGATTGTTGTAACGGTTGAGATCAGCTCCTTTAATTGACCTGGTTTGTATAGGTGTCACTCCACCCGCTTAAGTGAGCATGTTATAGTGGTAATTCTTGTGCTGGTTAGCCAAAGCGGCGATGTAGGCAATTGGCCAAACCTTGATAACATCTCTGTGTGTCACTTTTACTTTACTGCTTTCTGGTGCATGTGGAATTATTTGAATTGCTTAATTTAAATTCTGGTATATTTACTTTACTTGCACTAGATTGTCCCTAAGGTTGTGAACATACTGGTGTAAGAACATTCACCTAGGGATTGAATTTAAAAATACCAATTCACCCCCCCCTCTTGGGATCACGGTAAAGCTAACATTCTTCGGTAATCATATACTTCTTTTTAATCGGTTGAATTTCTAAAACTAGCTGACATAATTTATTCCCCTTACCTTGTTCCTGGAGTGATGTCTAGGATCCCTAAACAGCACCTCCACTCCGACTAAACTACAAAGGATTGACGTTGGGATCCTGAAACCATGTTTGTTTGCTAGTTTGGTTAAAGAATTAAGAGAAATTGAGGAAAGAGAGAGAATGTGTGAATTTCGCAGCCCTAGATACAGAGAGAGAGATTGAGGAGAGAATGTTTTCCACAAGAAAATGACTTAAAGCTTATTTATAAGCAGCTGCCCCAGGCCAGAACCGTCGACAATTTTCCTAAAACTGTCGACGGTTTGGTCTTTAACAAAATCGTTTTACCGCATTTTTACCTTTAACGACCCTCAATAAATCAAAATCGTCGATGGTTTTCCTAAGCTTGCTAAAACTGTCAACGATTTTCCTGAGACTCTTCAATCCGTCAATGGTTTGGTCTTGTACCAAACCAAATTTCCTTTTTTCTTATTATTTTTAATATTATTGTTTTTTTGGGTCTCTACAAGACCTTTCAAGAAAAGATATTCCGGTGAAAATATGCTCAAGTTACTCTTAAGGATCTTCTCAAAAATATATTTCAAAAAAATGTAGGAGAAGTCTAGGGTATTTCGCTCAAAACGAATTTTGCAAATAAACACAAGTGAGCTTCCAAATCTTGCAATGGATGTGCAAAGATTCACAAACTATATCAAGTTCTCCCAAAAAAATATTTATCAAGAAAAACAATGTGGATAACTTCTATGCTTACTCTAAAAAATGATTTTCAAAAAATTAGGAGTGAGTGAGAGTAAATCCTTTTAAAAGCTATAATATTTACCCACAAGAATGATTCTTCAATAATCTTCAAGAGCAATGAATTTGCTAAAGAAGAAAGTAAGAAATAATCAATGCTCCCTTTCAAAATGATTTTTCAAAGAAATAAAAGAGAGAAAAAAAATATAGCACAAAAATTTTGTAGGATTTCCAAGACTAATCAAGTTGCTAATTAAACTTATGAGTGGGCTATATACAAGCCCTTTGTTAATTTTGACTATTAGGGACACACTTGGAATTTTTAGGATTGTTTAATCAAAAAATAATTACATTTATGCGTTGAAAATAAAATTTTTCTGAGAGATTCGGTCAACCATGGGCTTCACCGGTTGGCTAACCAAAGCTAAAAATTCAAATTTTTAATAGGGTCAGTTGATCGAGGGAATGACCGGTTAGTTGGCCAAGACAATTTCCTAAAGACCAAAAAATAGTCGGTCGAGTGAATAGTGCCGATCATCCGGGTGAACAATGCTGGTCGGCTGGCCATTTTTAACACATATAGGTTGGTCGATTAGGCTTCAAGAAATTGGCCCTTTTTTTCTTTGGCTAGTTGGATAGGCTAATAAAGCCTTTGTGAGGCTAGTCAGCTGTGCTTTATAATTTATTCCAATATAGTATGGTCGGTCGGCAGGGCTATTAAAGATTTGTATGGGGTCGGTCAATTGAGGTCAATAAAATATTAATTTTTGCCCCGTTTTTGGCCTTCAAATTATTTTAAAACCTTTGATATGATTTTGGCTTTTATGAAAAAGGTTTTTATAAAAGGTTGGATACTCTAACGTCTGTCTATGGTCATGTTTGAGCTTAGCATCTTATCATGCAGATCATGCATTATTATAAACCAATATAATAACTAAAATGCAATTTACAAATAAATCATATGTCTTCTTTTCTTTTGCTCTTTAGTCTCCCATGGAATACGCCAAAAGTATACGCTTTAAGTCCCTTATGGACTTTGATTATTTTGGAAAAAAATATAACTAAATTTCGGCAGCACATTGTTCATAAATAGGACATTTCCCAAAAAGATATGTGCTAAAACCTGGTTGTTTTCAACAAATAAGTCATTTTAAGCATGCAATAACCTAAATTCACTACCAACATGCAATTCACAATACTACATCAACCATATAGTTGGGGTTCTAGTTTAAGCATGCATTCGAGTAGCATAAATAACAGATTATACAAAAATATAAATTATCCATCAAAGAGATTTAATCATCAATACCTTATGGATAGCAGGTACAATATTGTTCTTATAAAGGCACGTGGGCATAAAACATAATCATGAAATCATTTAATCAAGAACTATGAAATTACAAATAGAAGCGCTCCCCCTGAGTTATGCACTCAACTTATTATTATCTTATGCTTTTTTCTTCTTTTCATTTCTTAACCAAAGCACTTTATATTTTCAATGATTTAAACTTGGCTTTTAGTTCTTCAGGCTTAGAGGACCAAAATGTCACAATGATTACCTTTGTAAATGAACTAAGCCTATTCAGCCTCTTTTCTTGTGAATCTCAATACGTGAGAGGCTCACGTTTAGAATGGCTTTGGAGTTTTACTATTCATGCATCGGTTTTTTTTGTAATTTTTTTCTTCATTTAGATTGAAACCTAGCAATCATCTAAACCATTCAACTTAGTCAAAAGAGATGAAGCTTTACATGATTTGATGTTAGTTTGAGAGCTTATGAGGGAAGTTACATAAATACTCTTAAATATTTAAATCACTATTGAGTTCAAAAGAGTATTTAGAGAGGATGGACAATATTCAAAATATGTAAGCGAATATGTCCTAACTATTGCAGAAACTTATTTACTTGCATGCTTGTATGGAACACCAACTGCATGGCTGATGCAGTATGTTGTGTATTGCATGCTGGTAGCAGATACAGGTTCTCGTGTGCCTTGAACTTAATTATAAACTGCTTAGTTGAACCTATCAGGTGTAGGTTTTATGGGAAAATGTCCGATTTACAGACGGCATGCTATCGAAATTTTGACAAGAATTTTCCCAAAATAAAACCTTGTGCTAAAGATGATTATGATAAAATTAATGTTAAAACATTTTTCAAAGGAAGAGTGAAAACTCAAGTAGATAATTAATCTTTATCCTACCATAATCATCAATTATTTAGAAAAGCTCAAATCCATCCCTATAGGAAGCGCATAAATGATCCATATGCATCACTTTCATTTAATGAATATCGAGACTCTTGAGAATACCCAAAATATTATATCTAGTGCTTAAAGGCTTATGTTTTGATATTAAATATTCTTGGGTCATGAACATTATTGCATGCCTTAATATATATCTTCTTATGCATCCATGGTCTACAGGGACAACTATACTAATCAAATGATAACATGTAATTGACAAACACTAAGTATAGTTGATTTTAAAGATTTGGATTGATGGCTTATACTACTAAGCATACTGAAATTAATCTTTGGTTAGTATAAGTAGCTAAAGAATCTATGCACATATTCAAATTGATAGGGGGAGCATCTAGAATTAAATTATTACCCTGTTTTGCTTACCCATATGTTTAGCTTAGATCTTAAATGAATTCATTGTGGCATGTACTTGAATGAAAAATTTTATTGAAAATCATAATCTAAAGCATGTTTATATTGCCACAACTGTTTGTATTTGCCATATGATCTTGCATGTGATTGTTGAACTTTTAGGATCATTATGGTTTTGGTTTTCTGGTTATCTTTAGTATGTGCTTTATTGATAAACTAGAAAATTTGTTTCTTACTTGCATGAGTTTTAAATTAAAGTTTCTTTTTCTGCAAGCACCCCCAACACTATTTTGCAAACATTAAAATGGGGATGTATAATACAATTATATACGTATATATATTTATCTACATGAACTTTTGGCAAGATCAAATTTCAAAACAAACTCTTTTTCCTCTTGCCTCATTATTATTATATACATATATGTTTTTCAAAATTGCCTAACTTTGAGTATAGTCTTAATTGACTATCGTCCTTTTAAAATGAAATGCAATATGTCATGCATATGCACTGAATGATTAATATTTGTTGCATTCTGAATTTATTTGATAGGATGAGTATATAAGAAATGCACTTAAGAGCACATCATCCTTGAGCTTAATTCAAGTAAGTATGCATGTTGTACATGGGAATTTAGGTCCCAATATTAGAATAAATCAATAAGAACTTAATGCCTAAATTCTCTTGCATGCTAAGTAATACTAAGAAGAATGAACATATGATGGATGTGCTTAAATGAAATTCATTCTTGAGCATAAACGCACTTATGTATGCCTGAGACTATATTGGGGAGTTTAAGCCCCATCCTTGAGAAGAGAATTATAACTCACCAAGCTCATTGGGCTCATACTATTAACTAGTTCTACTTTGTGAATCTGATTTGTTCCATTACTTATACTGTGTTAAAAACCTAATGAACTCTCATAATTAATGTCAGCATAAGTAGCTAATAGGTCTAATGCATAGTAAAGAGGCTTCGTAAATGTTTCATAGTTCGCATACATTTAAGGGGAGCTCTCTAGTAAAAAGTTTACAAGTCTTAGCAACTAATACTACTGTTGATATGTCTTCTTGTCTGAGACTTTGAGCCTATTGATTATTGCTTGTGTGCACATTTCTTATATCTATAGCATGATCATATTGGACTTAATGCATGTTGATTATGACTTGTGATGGCCACTTCCTTTGTCCACTTCATGATGATATTGAAATTTATATTTGATTGTTGGACCATACTAAACTATTTGAGTAGTTGTGGATAAACTATTAGGATTTATAAACCCAAACAGGTTGGTATTAATACAAGATTCGTTTTGAAAAGTCCGATTTTCAAATGGCAATATTACACTCACCCATTGCCTAGAGCTTTTTAACTCTTATGGCCCTTTTTGCTGTTGCCAAAAGGGGGAGATGGAGAGGCAAAATTTGGGTTAAAATTTGATTTCCCTTAATGCATATTGATAGGGGGAGCCTTTTTAGGCTTCTACCCATATTTTTACTAGGTGTATTTGTCATTATCAAAAAGATGGAGAATGTTGACCTTATAGGTCGCGCCCAGTTTTGATAATGACAAATACCTGTTATATCTAATGGGTGTTTGAGATTATGTGCAGGAACTCAAATTGACAGATCTCAATGCACAAAGAGCAAGTAAAGATTGAAGACCCAATTACTTTGTGTTGTAATATATGATTCATTTGTGTAATTGGTCTGTAATAGTAATTAGGGCTTATGGCCTGTAATAATTGCATGAATCACCTGCATGATTTAATAGGTAAGCTTATAATGCAAATGACCATAGATGGACCTTAGGGAACACCCTTCAGTCGACCTTCGGTCGACCGACACCGAATTTTTTTGGTGTCTTCAAAATGGCCTAAAAATGACCCTAGGACACACACATGCATATATATATATATATATATTTGGTCATTTGAATAGGGTGATTGCACAATTGAAAAGGACCGAAATGCACATATTGTGCACTTTCGATCGACCGGCCAAGATAGTTCATTTTGCCCTGGTCGACCGAAATAGGCATGGGTCAACAGTTGACCAAGGCCCTGGTCGACCGAACCAGTGTAGTTCAAACCTCCTGGTCAACCGAAACCCCCAAAGGTCAACAATTTGACCATCTGGTTGACCGAGCCAATTTTGTACTCTAACTACCTGGCCAACCGAGGGTCTTCCGGAAAAATCCCAACAGTCTGGTCGACCAAACCAGCTAGTTCAAAATGGCTTGGTCAACAGAACCTCTGAGAAATGGAAATTCGCCTTTGGAAAAGGCACTTTCGATCGACCGACCACTCAATTCAAAAACCTCTTGGTCGACCGAACCATATGAGATCTAGTCGACTGAAACTATTATGGTCGACTAGACCTCTCAGGTTGCCCTAATTTTTACCACGGTTAAATATTTTTTTAAACAGGGTTAAAATGTTTTAAATGTTATTAAACTTTTCCAATAATTCCTAATAGGTCCCTAATGGTCATATTTCTTCCCATGTGTACATATATGTGATCATTTGTGAAAATTAAAATAGGAATGAGCTACCTTGATTAGGGAGAATTCTCTGATAATCCAAAAACATATACTACTCATTTTTTAGCCTCATTCACTCGTGCTTACCTTCTATTAGTGCCTACATCATTCGTAAGTGGATTGAGTGTTTGTTTCCATAGGTTTGCTCTCCTTGCCTTGATTGATTGACTTATTTTTCTTTAGAGCTAAACCCAAGTATTCTTAGGGGACTTTGTTAATAAGTCTCTCCTAAGAAGAATTTTATTTGATCTTCTGAGGTTATATATTCATTGCAATATCTTGAGAAGATCATATAGTATTTTGGATTGCAAAAACTTCCCAAACATTTTCAAATATCTATTGTGCTTTTATCTTGAAAAATATTTGAAGAGATATTTGTTTGTGTAATAGTGATCTTTGTTGCAATATTCACTCACTCATATATATTATTTTCTGACACAAAGATTACACATCTTTTGCAAGCCAAGCATATACTTTATTTGATCCTTATATGCTTGAGACATCCTGCTGATTGAAATACTTGAGACTTGACATCTTTGTGTGAACTTATTGGCTAAATATCTTGTGATACAAAGATTGCTTATTTGACACTCTCACGTACGCATTACACTGATAGAAAATACCTTTGAGAGTTGAATTGTCTAGACCACACTGAGCTTACATAATGAATCATATTGTGGTGTATGTTATTGCGCGTATTTGGGAACATATCAATCACTGTACCTTTTGATTATATACACATTTTTTGTATTTCTAGGCGTGGGCCTGAAGAGGGAGACTAGCCCTGGAATAGTCCCGGATTGGCTTAGACCCGGTTAGGAAAGCTAGGTGCGTCGTCCTATTAAGGCATGTAGGTTAAGGTCCGCCCCGCTAATTGACCTAGTTAAGGTTGAGGTCAACCCTGTGCTAATTGACCTGATTGTAATCAGTGTTGCTCCACCCTTAAGTGAGCTATTAGTGGAATCCTCGAACTTGCGAGCCAGAGGCGGGGACATAGGCAGAGTTGGCCGAACCTCGATAACATATCGTGTGTTTATTTACATTTTCACACTCTATATTTACTGAAAGCATATGTTATTGTGTGAATGATTCACTTGATTTAAATTTCTACATATCTTATATAGTTGCACATTTGGAATTATATAAACCGACCCTAGGTTGTTTTATATGGGTATTTAACCTAGGCGATAAATTTGAAAATTTCAATTCACCCCCCCCCCTCTTGGGAATACACCAATTCTAACAATCATAATTAGAGAGTTTTACATTTTAAGCACAAAGGGGACATTTTGATTTGATAGTGAAACTCGAATCCTTTAGTCATTGCCTATAATTGTGATTATAAAGGATGTTTGTTAATTAGCACTAGTAGACTATGCATTTATGATCATTAGTACTTAAACCTAGAGTGATGACTGAATTGATCAAGGCTTTTATGTTCACATATGAGTTTAGGGTTAAATGATATATAGTATGAGATGGATCCCTAAAGCTCAATTATGTGCAATGGACAAAAATTCTTACCTTAAGATTTTCATATTTAAGCATGGTTTAAGCATCAAGACTTATTTACCAAAAAAGAATGTCTTTGTCCATTTGGAAGTGGATTAAACTCAAGCATGCTTCTAAGATGTTATTCAAGAATGATTTATGATTTTCATCTTAGAAATATAAGGTTCTAGATATTTTATCTAGTTATGCTCTCAACCTTTACTTTGAACCAATCAGAGGAATACTGTGGATTATGTGAAGATAGACGTCTCGCAGAAGCAGAGATTACCACCTTCTTTTTCAGCTCAAAGCTTGCATGCTAGTGCCAATATTTTTCATATATTACCCAATTGTAATGATATATATATATATATATATATATATATATATGTATATATGTATGTTTGTATTAAGTTCAGACTAGATAAACTTCTTGAATTTTCATAATGGCATGATTTCATTAAGATTCTTAGTACAATAACAGTGTATAGTGAATGCATACACTAAGATTAAACATTTGAAGCATAAACCACTTCTTAAGCCTTTAGTCATCACAACCTCTTAAAACAAATCCTAAGATCTAAGGGAGAATTAAATAATAACATAATTTAACATTGAATCCATTCTTCCTTTGGTCCTCCTGAAAGGTTTTCCTTCATGACAACCCATGCCATCTTTTTATCCATGCCTCCAGCACTTTTACATAGACAAGTAAACTTAGTGCGCCCTTTCCTTTTATAATATAAGCACGTATTATATACATGTGATGAGTTTTCTTATATATCATATTTGCATTTGAGGAGGCATAAGAGTGGCCATGGGAGTTAAAAGATGAATCCTTTTTTAGTGAATTATTTCTTTTAACTCTTAAGGGTTTATTCAAGTTATCTTTTTCACATGTGGATCTGGAAATCATTTCAAAATAATTTTCAATTTTTCTTTCAAAGCAAATGATTTTCAAACACTTCACAATTTTTTTCCTTTTTAGGGTGGCATGATATTCTTTTAGATTTTCAGGAATCATCAATAGAGATGGAGTGAGGATCATATACGTCTTTATCTGCTAAAGCTACTTGCCCATTATTTGCCACTATCTGATCACATGACATTGAAGCTTCTTGAGTGGCAGTCTCTTTCTTTTGGTCCTCTCCATACCGCTTTTCTAGCTCCTCCTAGATTTCCCTTACACATTTACATGTCATGATCTCATGAAAAGTATTAGAACTTAAAGTACAATATAACATATCCATGGCATTTGAATTTATTAAACTAAAATCATTTTTATTCATTTGCATATACTTTCCTTTAATAATCATTTTCTTGACCCCCAATACATTGATTTTATTAATATGCTCATTCATTGTTTCCATAAGGTGTAACCAACACCACAAAATAATGGAGGCCTAGTAAATGACTATCCCACACCAAATAGGGATACACCAACAAAAGCCATTGCGATATTTGACACAAGAGGTTAAGATTTTTGAGATGAGGCTTCGATACCAATTGAGAGTTATGGTGTATTCCCAAGAGGGGGGGGGGGGAATTGGATATTTAAAAACTTCCTAGGTCAATTTATCTCTATTTTAAGATCCACAATCAGTATTACACAACTTAGGGTCTTTTCTACACAAACTCAATCCCCAAATAATTAAAGCATGTATGTAAAACAATTAATCACAATAAATACTCAAACATACATATACAGAAATTAAATAGCATAGGGAAAAGGAGAGACATAATATTTTTTATCGGGGTTTAGCCAATCCTACCTATGCCCTTGCCTTAAGCCAGCAATTCAAGGATTCACTATATGCTCACTTAATCAGGTGGAGCGACACCGTTTACACTCTTCTTACAGTGCAAAGACTCCCTAGCTCAATTACGAGGCTGAGCTACAATCAGTACTCCTTATGAGGCGGAGTTACCTCAGCTAAATTATAGGGCTAAGCCATAACCAATTCTCCTTACGGGGTGGAGTCACCTTAGCTAAATTACTTAAAAAAACCAAACAGCTACTCCTTACAAGATGGTGACTTCCTCTTTAGGCCACACCTGGAATACAAAGATATTCAATTTTTTTTTGTACAAAAAAGTGCTTCTCAAATAAGCAGAGATGTACAATTTTAAGCTCTATATGCACTTTTAGATGATATGATTTATGATCCATAAAGTATGGGTGTTTTTCTCAATATAATCTTGCATATTTGAAAATGATGTGTATAATAAAATACCTCAAATATTTTGTTGACTCTATGAGTCCAATCCTGTTTTGATAATGACAAATCACTTGGTATTTTACCTATGTATTGAGCTTTTGAACGGGATCATGACTTAGCATGCACAAATGGTAAGCATGCTATGGAATCCACAAGGAACACGAAGTACATACCACTTGGCTGAATCCATGGAAGCAAAAGAGTAGAAAGATAAAGACAATCTAGATTTTTAAATGTATTTCACAAATTAGGTTCGACTGTATCCGCATACCTCATAAGATATGATGCGAAGCTTAAAATGTCATATAGACTGACCCTTGGATGCATGTTTCTTTTTCTTTTTTGAAATTTTCATATGCATTTGTCATAGGGTGGATCTACATTTTAGAAGGATCATAGGGTTGAAAAATAGGGCACCAGTCAACTAGCCACATAGAGTCATCGACGAGCGAGTATAGTGCACTCATCGACTAGTGAGTCATCTCGTCGATGATAAAATACAGAGACCTTGATTTTCTCAGATAGACCACTCATCACCGAATCCCCTATTCTCATCGATGAGCGACTAAAGGACTCTGTTAATTGGTACGGACACTCATCAATGAGTTTGTGGTGCAAAACGACATTCCAATGCAGAATGGACGGAAATTTTATTAATTAAATGATCCAACAATTGAAAATTGATCAAAAGCCAAGAATACTTATATACCAACTCTAAACCCTAGGTTAACACTTTTGCATGAATTTTGCACAACCTTTGCACACCTTTTGCTAAGCTTTGCCTACTTTCAACGTATTCACATCAAGTTTGGGCATTCGTCAATATCATCGTCAAGATCCAAGTGCTTACATTCAAATCATCTTACGAAAAATTAGTTTGGTCTTGAGATTTGATTAAGTTAATTATTGAGCATTCAATCATATTTTTATAAGCTCATCTATTCCCGTATTCTTTCATTTAAAATATTTATTGGGAACAAGAACTTGAATTTCAAATATATATTTGTTTGAAAAATCTTTTGTAATATTCAAAGGTATATTTTTACTCAAAATATTTCATATTATTTCTACAAAATTTATTTGAAAGCAAGAGCTTAAATCTTTGTGATATTCAAAGGTATATTTTGATTCAAAGATTTTATATATTATTATTCTTGCAAAAGTTATTTGAAAGCAAACCCCAGGATCTCCAAAGCATACTTTTAAGATATCATTTTTGGGAGATATTGAATAAAGTTTAGATGTTTGAAACATCTCGTACACATATATTTTCTCTTGAGCCTCATATTATACCTTATAAGAGTGCTTAGGACTGATTGTACTCATTAGCTTATTGAGAAGTGTCTGAGTGTTCAGGAATATTTATTTTTTATTATATTAACTGTTCGGTTTTTGAATCGTGAGGAGGAAGCTACGCCTCTTGTAAGTAGCAGAGTAAGAGAGAGCTACATCTTTTGTAAACAATGGATTGTAACGGGAAGCTCTGTCCCAAGTTAAGGAGTAGTATAGTGGAATCCTTGGGTAGTTTACCCAAGGCGAGGACATAGGCTGAGTTGGCCGAACCTCAAAAACATTGTGTTTTCATCTATCTTCCCTTAACTTATTTAATTTCCGCTTGCACTCAATTATTCGTATATTGTGTATGTATTAAAAATTTATCACACTTGTGAGTGATTGGGTAATATTAATTGATTGATAAAGTCATACTTTAAAATTGCTAGGTTGTGTAATGTTAAACTGCTTGTCAACTAACTTTTGTGTGTGTTATTGTAAGTTTTCAAAATTAGGACTTAAAAACCAAGATTTTGAAAATACCCAATTCATTCCCCCTCTTGGAATTACACATAAATTCACATTTTGTATCAGAGAAAGGTTGCACTGGACTTAAACATTTTTTTGTAAAGATCACGATGAAACACATCGATGTAATGATAAGGGACACTCTATTTTTTGTGGTGTTAACTACACATACTGGAAATAAAAAATGAGTATCTTTATTCAAAATGCTGATTGGAAAGTATGGAAAGTTGTCTCCATAGGAAATCATATTCCCATGATAATTGTCGAAAAAGAAAATGTACCTAAGACTGAAGATGAATATACAAATGAAGACATGAAAGTTGTTCAAATAAATGCTACTGCAATGAATTTTTTATAGTGTGCTTTAGAAGTAAATGAATTTAATAGGGTCATGACTTGTACAACTGCTAATGAAATATGGGATAAATTAGAAGTAACATATGAAGGCACTAAAGATGTAAAAGATAGTATGATAGACATGCGTACAAGTGAATTACGAAGCATTTAAAATGTCTTCTAGTGAATCAATCCAATCTATGTACACCGGGTCCACCCACATCACAAACTCATTGCATGCTCTTGGTAAAACTTACCCTACTTATGAAATGATCAGGAATTCTTAGGGGTCTACCCCCAGTCTAGGAGGCAAAGGCAACCGCCATAGCAGAAGGAAAGAACCTAAAATCAATTACACTAGATGAGCTGATCGAATCACTCATCACATATGAACTTGCAATAAATGAAAGACTAAGTGAGCAGAACAAAATTAAGAAAGCAATTGCCCTCAAAGCATCTTCCAGCAATTCCAATGAAGAAAGTTGTTTGGAATCGGAAGACAATATGACACTTCTAACTAAGAAGTTTGGAAAGCTCCTAAAAAAGAACAAGAAGTATACTAGAAAATTTTGAGACTCAAAAATAGAGTCCCAGCAGCTCAGACTCTAAGTTCAGTGACGGCCAGATTGCTAATATGTGTCTAATGGCACACAAAGATCACGAGGTACAATCATTTTGCTCAACTTCATCATATTATTCTAGTGATTCTGATAATGATGATAACATGATTTCGTATGATGAATTGAAACAGGAGTATCTTTATACTCTTAAAATGCTTAAAAATGACTATAAAAAATTCTGATTTGAAATTAAAATTAAAGGAATTTTCAAAGTTGTTGGAAAAAAAACAAATGAGTCTCATGCCTCTTTAATAAAAGAAAGGGATTTGAAAATTAGGGAGTTAGAAATAAATTTGGAAGAAAAATATAAAATTATTTATAAATTTACCGAGGGTCAAAATAATTTTGAAAGACTTCTTGGAGTTCAAAGAAATTCTCTAGATAAGGAAGGCCTTGGTTTTAATGAAAAGGAAAACCTAAAATAGAAACACCTTTACATAGGCCACTTTGTGAGAGAGTCAAAATTTTATGTTCCATATAAAGAATCTTGTAGATATACTACATCCTTTAAATGTGAGAAGTTAGGTCACAAAAAATTTGATTGTCCTTTTAAGAATAAAGATGTTAAAATTTTGAAAGTCTGGAAAGTCAAAGAAGAATCAAGCACTAACCCCCATGGACCCAAGAAATTATGGGTACCAAAATTAGTCAATTAAATGTACATTGCAGGTGTGCTTGAGATCATCTACTTCAAAGAAAAAATGGTATATGGATAGTGGATGCTCTTGACACATGATCGGAAATAAAACAAAGTTCACGTCCATCACGCCTAAGGATAGAGGTTTCATCACCTTCAGTGACAACGCAAAAGGTAGAATCATTGGAGTAGGTAAGGTTGGTAAGGATCCTTCTCTCATGAAAGATAGTTTTTTATTGGTTGATGGAATGAAACATAATCTGTTAAGTATAAGCCAACTTAGTGAAAAAGAATATAGAGTATCATTTGAGCATGATAGATGCATAGTAGAAAACAAATTTGAGAATAAATATATTTGTTGCTTCGGAAAGAAATTAGAACGTCTATACCACTAGTTTTGATAACTTAGCCTCTCAACATGTAAAATGTTTTTCTACTGTAAATGAGGCAAGTTGGATTTGGCATAGGAGACTAGGACTTGTAAACATGGACTCATTGTCTAAACTAGATAAAGGATAATTAGTTAAGGGTTTACCTAGAACTAAGCTTGTGAAAGATAAAATATGTGATGCATGCCAACTAGGAAAACTAGCTAGATCTACTTTTAAGAAAAAGAAAGTGATCTCCACCACTAGACCACTTCAATTGCTGCAAATAGATTTATTTGGTCCTAATCAAACTCAAAGTCTAGGAGGTATGTCATATGCCTTCATCACTGTTGATAACTATTTTAGATTCACATGGGTATTGTTTCTTGCACGTAAGATAAAGAATGTGAAAATTTTATTAAATTATGTAGAAGAATTTAGAATGAAAAGGGCTATACGATCACTCACATACGAAGTGATAGGGGTAGAGAGTTTCAAAACAAGGGTATAGAAGAATATTTCGATTCACTACGAATCTCTTAAACCTTTTCGAAACCTAGGACCCCACAACATAATGGAGTAGTTGAGAGAAAGAACATATCTCTACACTAAATGATCAAGAATGATGTTAAATGAACACAAGTTACCTAAATATTTTTGGGTTGAAGCAGTGAGCACTGCTTGCTATGTATTAAATAGAGTTTTGATTAGGCCTACTCTTAATAAAACCTCCTATGAATTGTGGAATGGCCATAGGCCTAATATTTCATATTTTCACGTCTTTGGGTTTAAATGTTTTGTTCTTAAAGATGGTGAACACCTAGGAAAATTTGATGAGAAATTTGAGAAGGTGTCTTTCTAGGGTATGTCTTAGACAGTAAAGCCTATGAGGTCTATAACAAGAGAACATTGACCATAGTACATTCCATTCATGTAGCATTCGATGAGTCCAATCCTTTCTCTAAAAGGTCTGATGAGGATGATTTTGAGATAAGTAATGAATTAAAAAATTTTCTTTTGAAAATAATTCAAATAAGAGCATTGAAATTAAGGAAACATCTTCTGAGAATATTCAAGTAAAAAGAGAGATTCATGAACTACCTAGGGAATGGAAGTATGCAAGGAATCACCCCATAGATCAAACTATAGGTCAACCATCACGTGGAGTAGTTACACGATCATCACTTAGAAATATGGTTAGTCACTTTGCATTCTTATCACAAGAAGAACCTAAGAATATAAGTGAAGCAATTAAGGATGAATCATGAATAATATCTATGTAAGAAGAATTAAATCAATTTGAGAGAAACAAAGTCTAGACATTAGTTCCTAGACCTGAAAATCATACTATTATTGGGACAAAATGGGTCTATAAGAACAAGAAAATGAAAATGGCATAGTAATTAGAAACAAAGTTTGACTCGTAGCTCAAAGATATAACTAGGAGGAAGGCATAGACTTTGAGGAAACATTTGCTCCTATAGCAAGAATGGAAGCCATTCGGATGTTATTAGCATATGTTGCTTTTAAGAACTTCAAATTATATCAAATGGATGTTAAAAACACATTTCTAAATGGCTATATAAATGAGGAAGTTTATGTTGAACAACCCTCAGGATTTGAAAACCACAAATTTCCAAATCATGTTTATAGATTGACTTGTTGGCCTAATAAGGCTTACAATTCTTATTTTGATGATAACAAATCAATGATATGTTTAATATGTTTCAAGTAAAATTTTTTCAGGAAAGTGACAAAGCCCAAGTGCATAAAGAAGCCTATGGAGTACAAAGAATTCTTAAAGAACAAAAGTATAGTTTATGGATTACAAAGAATCCTTGAAGAACACAAAGAAAAGCTTATGGATTACAAAGAGCATGAGGAATAAAATTATACTGGTGAAAAGCTCAAATAAAAGATTGAAACAACAAAGATGATGGAAGAACAAGATTGAAGATTAAAGAATTATATTTTAGGATGTTCTTAATGTAAGTACTTCAAAGGTTAAACTCAAATATAAAGTGGTTTGAAGCTCATAGAAAATCAAAAATATTTTTTTTAACATATATACTCTAAAAAGTATTTATTTTTTTTTTATAAATAAAAAGGGCTTAAGAAGGGAAGATTTTTTAAACCATGTTTTTAAACATATTTATTTCAAAATATTTGGAAATGAATTTTAGGAATCTTTGGGAGTAATGGATGGCTTCTAAAAACATCTATAAATAGTCAAAAGCTTCAAAGGTTTAAAATAATGATCATAGAGGCAATATTGAAAGGTTTTTGAAATTAAGAAATTCTCAAAAGTTTCAGATCCAGAAATCTTCAAAAGTTTCAGACTAGAAATCTTCAAAGTTTCAGATCCAGCAATCTTCAAAGTTTAAGATCAAGCAACCTTCTAAGTTTTTAGATCAAGCCACCTTTCAAAGGTTTTTAGATCAAGTGATTTTCAAATATTCAAATTTCTCAAAGGATCAAAATTTTCTTCTGCTTAAACTTTCTGATCTCATATTGATTTATATTTTTGAAGCAAAGCTTTAAAAAATCAGAATCTTTCATTTTCTTTAAAAAATTATTTCATAATTCATACTAAGCGTTGAGCTTCAAATTTCTTATATATGAATTACTTTGGAGTATAAGTGAGCTGATCATTGTACTAATCTACTCTATTGTGAGAGTTCTCTTTTATACACAAATTTCTTTTTCATCATTCTTAAACGATTCAGAGTTGTTGAATTGTTGGGCCAAACAAGGGGTTATTGTTTGGAGAGGCGGGCTCTAGCCTGACAGAAGGAGTCGTTGTAAATTGGTAATGTTTCACCAGGTAACGGAACTGATATAGTGAAATCCTTCGGTGTTTTTCCAAAGGCGAGGACGTAGGCTGTGTTGAAGCCGAACCTCGTAAAAATATTGTGTCTTTCTTTCTGCTTTACTTTATATTATTTATTTGCTATTGTGTATGATTTAAATGTGCAAGTTGCAGATTCTTAAGTAAGCAAGAAACAAAGGTACTTAATATTTAGAAAGTATGTTTTGATTAATCATTAGCGGAAATCCAAAAAGAGAGTACGTTGGTTAATCTGTGGAAATCTTGATCAAGTAAAGTGCATTCTAAGAGTTTACAGAAAAATCAACTAAAGCTCTAATACTTTTGGTTGAGTAATTGAATTACGTTGTTTTCATTAATTGACTTGTGAATTTAAATTTTAGTATTTTTAAGTGTAGTTGTCGTTTATATATCTTGTTTTCTGGGTAATTAAAATCAATAGCTTAAAAATCATTAAAATTTAAAAAGAATCCAATTCACCCCCCCTCCCTCTTGGGAAGCTATTCCTCATTTCAATTGGTATCAGAACCTAGTTATAGAAATTCCTAACAAGAAACTATAAAAAGATCTAATGGCAAACATTGGAGTAGCACCCTTTGGTGAAGGACAATCCTCGACCCGTCCACCAATCTTTTGTGGACACAATTACACTTTTTGGAAAAAGAGAATGGAAATATATCTCCAACACATGGATTGGAAAGCTTGGGAGGTTGTTATGGATGGAAATCTTATTCCCACTAAGTTAGTTGATGGAAAACATATTCCAAATGAAAAGAAAGACATGATAGACTTAGACTATAAAATGCTTCAGATAAATGCAAGTGCTATAAATGCGTTATACTGTGCATTACATGCTAATGAGTTTAATCGAGTCATGACTTATAGCTAAGGAAATTTCGGATAAGTTAAAAGTAACTTATGAAGGAACCGTCAGTGTTAGAGACAATAGGATAAATATGCTAACAAGTGAATGCGAAGCCTTCAAAATGAATTCTGAAGAAACAATATCAAGCATGTACACCAGATTTACCCACATAATAAACTCTTTCAGTGCCTTAGGAAAAACCTATACTACATATGAAATGATTAGGAAAATTCTAAGAGATCTACCCTTTATTTGGGAACCAAAGGCCACAGCTATCACGGAAGGTAGAAACCTTAATACTACGTCTTTGGATCAACTTATAGGTTCACTTCTTACATATGAAATGGCACTGAATGAAAGAAACCCCGAATCAAAGCATAAAAAATCCATAGCTCTAAAGGCATCTAGCCATAGCTCTAGTGAAGAAGAAAGCGAAACAAGTGACCTAGATCAAGATGAATTGGCATTCATTACAAAGAGACTAGGAAAATTCTATAGAAAAAATAAAAGGTTTCCTAGAAAATTCTACAAAAAAAAACTGAAAAAGGAGATACAAGTAGGAAAGAAAATAAAGGTAAAAATGAATTATTAATTAGTTATCACTGCAAATATCCAAGACATACTAAACCGGAGTGTCCATTGTTCAAGAAGGACAAGAAGAAAAAGAAGGAAACAATGAAAGCTACTTGGGACGATTCAAGCTCCAGCGAAATTGAAACTGAATCAAGTGAACAAGAGATGGCAAATATATGCTTTATGGCAAACGATGAAGAGGTAAATTCTTATTATTCTTCAACAGAATCTCAAAATGTGTCTTGTGATGAGTCATGTGATAATTTGCCTTCTTACAAGGAATTACAAATTGAATTATTTTCACTACATAAAAAGATTTATAAAAGTGTCTAAAATAAATATAACTTTGAAAGATTAGAAAGCAACTAGAATCATTCAAAGTTATTGAAGAAGAAAGAAATACTTATATTAAGAAGTTGGAAGAAGAAATAAAACAAGAATTAGATAAAACTCATATAGATGGTTTGAATAAGAAAGATTTAGAAATAAATTAACTGAAAAAGATAATTAAGGATAAGGAAAAGATTATCTATAACTTTACTAAAGGTAAAGAGAACTTTGAAAAGATGATTGGACAGCAAAGGCTTCATGGAAACAAAGAAGGAATAGGCTACAATGGTAAAACAAATAAAAAGAATAAAAAGCTATACATGGGATACTTTAATAAGGAAGCAAGGTTTTATGCTAGCACTTCATCAAATAAAAAACATGAACACACCACTTGCTATATGTGTAAGACTAAAGGTCATATAATGTTTAATTGTCCATTAAAGCAAAAATATGTTAAAGTCCAAGGAGAATGGAAAACAAATAGTGGAACTAACAGTAAAACAATGAAAGTCAAAAGAATTTGGGTTTCAAAAACTAACACATAGTGTCTCATTATAGGTTTGCCCTAGGACAACAACGACAATGGACAAATTGTACTTGGATAGCGGATGCTCAAGACATATGACTGGTGACAAGAATAAGTTCACTACCTTAAAACAAAAAGATGGGGGATACGTCACCTTCGGCGACAATGCCAAAGGTAAAATTATCGGTATAGGTAAAATTGGTAAAGAACCTTCACTCACTATAGATAATGTGTTATTAGCAGAACAACTAAAACATAATCTTTTAAGTATCAATCAATTAAGTGATAAAGGGTTCGAAATAATGTTCATGAAAGAAAAATGTATCATCCAGAATCCCAAAAATAAAGAAACCTTGTTTATGGCTCATAGAATAAATAATGTTTATTGTATAAATCTTGTGAAAATAAAAAATCAAAACATAACTTGTTTAACAGCCATGAATGAAGCAAGTTGGTTATGGCATAGGAAATTAGGACATGCTAGCATGAACCTACTATCTAAATTATCTAAGAAAAATCTTGTAAAAGGATTACCAAATATTAAGTATGTAAAAGACAAGATATGTGATGCTTGTTAAAAGGGAAAACAAGTAAAAACAAGTTTTAAAAATAAAAAATTCATATCCACCAAAAGACCCCTAGAACTCCTACACTTAGACTTATTTGGTCACCCTAGAACCTTAAGCTTAGGTGGAAAACAATATGTTTTTGTAATAGTAGATGATTTTTCAAGACTTACTTGGGTAATATTTTTAGCAAACAAAGATGAAGTTTGCAATCAATTAATAACCTTATGCAAGAAACTACAAAATGAGAAAGGTTATAATGTAACAAGCTTTAGAAGTGACCAAGGAAGAGAGTTTAAAAATAAGGAAGTTGATAAATTTTGTAATGAACATGGAATAACTCACAATTTTTCAGCACCTAAAACTCCACAGTAAAATGGAGTTGTTGAAAGGAAAAATAGAACTTTACCAGAAATGGCAAGAACAATACTCAATGAAAATAGTTTACCTAAATTTTTTTGGGCAGAAGCTATAAATACAGTTTGTAATATTGTAAATAGGGTATCAATAAGATCAAAAATAGATAAAACAACATATGAACTTTGGAAAGATAGAAAACCAAATATATCCTACTTTCATGTATTCGGTTGCAAATGTTTTATATTAAATACTAAAGATGACCTAGGAAAATTTGATGCAAAGTCGGATGAAGGTATTTTCTTAGGTTATTCTACAAATAGTAAAACTTATAGGATTTATAATAAAAGAACTTCTACAATTATGGAATCAATTCATATAACTTTTGATGAATCAAATCATTATAACATTAAAGATATGAATGATGAAAAAGAAGTCACTTCGCAAAAGGAAGATGTTCTTGAAATAAAAGAAGAAAAGAACAATGATGCATTAAATGAAAACCTTTCAGAGAAACTGAAACTTCCTAAAGAGTGGAAATATGCAAAAATCACTCAAAAGAACAAATTCTTGGTGAAACCTCAAAAGGAATAACTACTAGAGCCTCACTAAAAATTTTTTGTAATCATTATGCTTTCTTATCCCAACAAGAACCAAAAAATATTGAAGATGCCTTAAATGATGACTCTTGGATTATAGCTATGTAAGAGGAATTAAATCAATTCGAAAGAAGTCAAGTATGGGAACTAATACCAAAACCCAAAGATAAATCAATCATAGGAACTAAATGAGTGTTTAGAAATAAGAAGGATGAAAATGGAGTTGTTGTGAGAAATAAAGTTAGGTTAGTGGCACAAGGATATAATCAAGAAGAGGGAATTGATTACGATGAAACGTTTGCACCTGTGGCAAGAATGGATGCCATTAGTATGCTTTTAGCCTACGCAGCCCAAAAGGATTTTAAGTTATATCAAACGGATGTGAATAGTGCGTTTTTGAATGGGTACATAAACGAAGAAGTATATGTCAAACAACCATCAGGGTTTGAAAATTGTAAAAATCCAAACCATGTATTCAAATTGACAAAAGCTCTTTATGGTTTGAAAGAATCTCCAAGAGCTTGGTATGAGAGATTAAGTAGATTCTTACTTAAAAATGAATTTACAGGAGGAAAAGTTGATAGTACCTTATTCATTAAAACTAAAAACAAAGATTTGTTATTAGTTCAAATATATGTGGATGATATTATATTTGGAGCTACAAATAAAGATCTATGTAAAGAATTTGCCACATGTATGCAAAAAGAGTTTGAGATGAGTATGATAGGAGAATTAAATTACTTTCTTGGATTACAAATCAAACAAGCAAAAAATGGAATCTTTATAAATCAAACTAAATACATTAAAGACATGTTAAAAAAGTTTGATATGGAAGAAAGAAAACCCATAACTAGTCTTGAAAAAGATGAAAAAGGGAAACAAGTTGATTCTAAGCATTATCAAGGAATGATAGGAAGCCTACTCTATTTAACAGCAAGTAGGCCAGATATTATGTTTAGTGTATGTATGTGTGCAAGATTTCAATCAGCCCCAAAGGAATCACATCAAACAGCAGTCAAAAGAATTCTTAGGTACCTCCTAGGTACACTTGAACTAGGTTTATGGTATCCAAAGGAATCTGGATTTGAAATGATTAGTTATTCAGACGCAAACTTTGCTGGATGTAAAATAGATAGAAAAAGCACAAGTGGAATCTGTCATTTTCTAGGACATTCTCTAGTTTCATGATCTTCAAAGAAACAAAATTATGTAGCATTATCCATAGAAGAAGCAGAATACATTGCTGCAGGAAGTTGTTGTGCTCAAACATTATATATGAAACAATAGTTAAAAGATTTTCAAATACAATATCAAACTATCCCTATCAAATGTGATAACACAAGTGCTATTAATATTTCAAAAAATCCAGTATCTCACTCAAGAACAAAACACATCGATATAAGACATCATTTCTTGAGAGATCATGTACAAAATGAAGATATAGTACTAGAATTTTTAAATACACATAATCAATTAGCAAATATTTTTACAAAACCTTTGTCGGAAGAAAGATTCATATTTATAAGAAGATAATTGGGGACACTTCACAGTCGTGAAGTAATCTAGAAATTGTTCTGGTTGACAGGCGACTGCCACCAGGGTACCAGGCAATTGCCTAGCTACTGTCTTTCAAAATTCCATAAAGACAGGCACCTGCCACATTGAAGCAGGTGATTGCCTCATGGCGGGTAGGGTTTAAAACCCTATTTTAAGCCATTTTAAAACCCACCAGGCGCCTGACCATTCATTTTTTCTCTCTGAAACCCTTCGTCTCCATCACTTTCCATACACAAATCTTTCTTAAAGCATCTTGCAACCTAGTATCAAATCCTTCTTCCACACAAACACCGAACTTAACTTAGAGTTTCTTTGATTTTCTATTTCATCCAAACATGCCTAGATCAAAATCCGTTGGTGTTAAAGGATCTTCCTCTTCCACAAGAATAAATAATGATGAGGTGGAGAAATGGTTGGTCACTCCACACGCCAAGCACCTTTACCGAAATCAAATTGCTTCAATTGAACCGATATTAGGTAAGGTACTCGACGTAATATTCTTCAATTCTAATTTTACCGAAATCTTGGAACTTTTCAAGAACATTGGAAGGGATAAGTTTATCACACACCAAGCTAAAGGTTATTATCCTAATGTTGTACGTATTTTTTACGCAAACATGGAGCGATGCGAAAATGGAATCAAAAAAAATTTTCTTGGGAAAGACATCCATCTAAATCCAATTTCTTTGGGAAAGATTCTTCAAATTAAGCCAGGGGATTTTGAGATTCATATTATTGAGAAGCAATGGATTATGGCTCAAGGTTTTACACCACAAGAGTTTTTGCCACTGGTTATGACTGCCACTCCAGTAAACTTTGGTTATCCTCCACTTTATAAGCAGCTTAGTTTGAAAGCCCTCATTTTGCACAAGCTCATTACACACAAAATTTTACCACGATCTGGTTCTCATGATCACATTTCATTTTTGGACTGTTTTGTAATGTGGTGCATTTTGAAAGGGAAGAAAATGAATCTTCCAAGTTTGATCATACAGTGGATTATCATGCAAGTTGATGCTCCCCGTTTTGTCCTACCATATGCGGGAATGTTGAATATGGTTTTCGCTCATTTTAATGTTTTAACTCCATCATTCAACTTTACTAGCAAGACGTACTATGATATCTTTTCTGGCACTATTCTAAAACGGATGGGCTATAAAAATTCTCCTCAAGGGTAGTTCCATAAAGGACATAGGAATGTTCCATCTGCACCACCACCTTCTTCATCATTTATTTCCACACCTTCAGTTCAGCCTGATCCAGATACTCCATGGTTTGTTCCATTTTTTAACCATTATATGACATTTAGTGATGGTATGAGATCTGGTTGTGGTACTTTGCAAGAAAAGGTTACATCCATAGAAACTCACTGTTCACAAATTGATAAACGAGTTGAAAAGATTGAGCAACAGTTAGCTAGCTCCTCTAAAGGAGAATCTCCTATGAGTATTAGCTCTGCCACATCTAGTGAGGATGAATCTGGAGAACAAGAAGAAGGAGAAAATGACGGTGAACAAAAGGAAGGAAATAATGAATCAGAAGAACAAGAAGAAGAAGATGATGAAAGTGAAAATATGGAAGCCTCTGACTAATGTGCTTTTACCTATCACTTTTATGTGTTTTTATGTAATTCAAGTTTTATCGGCTGGACTATCTTTTGTTTTCTAAAACTAGTACTTTGACTTGCAGCATTTCTTTGTTTTGTCTCTCTTTTTCCTTTTTTATTGATGTCCAAAGGGGGAGAAAATGTTTAAGAGAAGTGAGTGCAAAAATATGATATATAATAATGGTTTGTAAAACCTTTTAAATACCTTTTAAATGGATGGATGAATCTTTTATGTGTATGTATGGTTTATTCATAGATTATCTTTTGGACTTACATATATGAATTGTATCATGCTTATTGATATGGGGAGCCATGAATATTAAAATCTTATTTCTTGATTTGTCATCATCAAAAAGGGAGAGATTGTTGGCCTAATAAGGCTTACAATTCTTATTTTGATGATAACAAATCAATGATATGTTTAATATGTTTTAAGTAAAATTTTTTCAGGAAAGTGAGAAAGCCCAAGTGCATAAAGAAGCCTATGGATTACAAAGAATTCTTGAAGAACAAAACAAGGAGTTTGTGCTATATAGACTTCTTCATTTATAAATCCATTTAAAAATGCACTATTCACATCCATTTGATAAAGCTTAAATTCTTTGTGAGATGCATAGGCTAATAACATTCTTATGGCTTCCATTCTTGCTATGGGAGCAAAAGTCTCATCGTAGTCTATTCCTTCTTCTTGATTATTGCCTTGAACCATGAGTCTTGCCTTATTTCTTACTATAATACCATTTTCGTCTTTTTTATTCCTAAATACCCATCTTGTTCCGATCATTGAATGATCATCGAGTCTAGGAACTAATTTCCATACTTTATTTCTTTCAAACCGATTTAATTCTTCTTGCATTGCTATTATCCATGAATCATCACTTAATGCTTCTTCAATTTCTTAGGTTCTTCTTGGGATAGAAATGCATAATGATTACGTAGGTTTTCCAATGAAGATCTAGTTGGTACTACTCGTGATGGTTCTCCTATGATTTGATCTACTAGATGATTTTTACAAATTTCCATTCTTTAGATACTTTCAAATTTTCAACATGATCATTATTTGGAGTTACTTTGTTTTTCTCTTCTTTCACTTCTATGATTTCTAAGTCTTCTAGTTTTTGTGTAGCATCAGCTTTGTTGAATCAGGTGTAATCCCAAGAGGGGGTGAATTGGGTATTTAAAAAAAAATCTTTGACACTTATTTACCCCATAAAACCTTCTTATTTATTTACCAATAAAATCTTGTTACTCAATTTACTTAAGTGTAAGACTATCCAACCTATGCATTCAATATACACAATTTCAACATAATGCTGAAAATAAATAGTAAAGGGAAGAGAGAAGACAAACACAGATTTACGAGGTTTAGCCGACTTGGCCTACGTCCTCGTCTTGAGCAACCACTCAAGGATTCACTAAATCCCTGCTCCTGAAATTGGGGCGGAGCTTCCCTTACAATCTGCTGCTTACAAGAGGTACAACTCCCTCCTACTCCGCTGCTTACAAGAGATACGAATCTCTCCTCACACACTGGTTCGCACACCAAACCGTGTATACAATAGAATCTGAAAATTAATACTCAAAACAATGCTTCTAACAAAAGCTTGTGAGTACAATTCAATTTCCTAATACATTAGCATATGATATAACTTGAAGCTTATGAAGGTATGAAAACGATACAATCGTTTTATGTATGATATGCTTCAACACACAAGTCCCTATTTAACCAAAACTCTCAAGTAAAGATATATTTAAAATGTTTTGGAGTCAACTAAGGTTCTTGGTTTACTTTGCAAAAATGCACAAGTATGTTTGATTTGAACTTTCTAACAAAAACTTTGTCTTGAATATAAACTCAATTAAAATCATAAAGTTTTATTTCAAGTATTCAATCACAAACTGAATATATTATTTTCCAGAAAATATCCCTTAATAAAATGTATAGTTATAAGTTTTAACGATATTTAATCAATCGTTAATATATCTAAAATATAAATCCTTTAGAAAAACACCCACTTGAATCAAAAAATAAATCAACCAAGTTAAATAAGTTTTCTCAAGTAATGATCTTTTCAAAACTCAATTTTTATACGAATATGCACACTCAAAATCAAAACTTTTCTAATGATAGTCAAGAGTACCTAATAAGATGAGATGAGATGTTCTTAAGAATAATAACTTGAAAGATCAAACTCAATACTAGATTGAAGTACAGTAGAGTAAACAAGTTCCCTTTGAGAATCTGAGTTGATTTGCCCAAGCTTGAAGATTAGAGATTGAAGTGTAAGCAATCGTATAGCTCTAGGAGTAGATTTTCAATGTTCTTGCAACAAGGTGTGTTCTTCTCTTTCTTGTGTGTCTAACATATGTTCTAGGGTTTAGATATTCCGAATGTATAGTATATTACCCTTACGATTGATCTCAGCCGTTGGATCAATAAAATAGCTCGCGAGTTTTTTCAATACAAATCTGAATTTTAAGTTTCCCGCAGGTTCAGGCAACCGCAGTAGGGGTCAAGCTCCTGAAGTGGCAACTTGAGGCACCTGAGGTTCTAGGGTCAGGTGACTGGAGTACCTCTGCCAGGTTCTATCTTTCCCATTTAATTCTTCAGGTTATCGAACTTAATCTTCAGGCTATCGAAAAAATTCTTCAGGCGCCTGAGGTTGAGTTCAGGCTATCGAAGTCCCTTTTTTGTCACTTATTCATTTCCATTTTAAATTTTTCTTTGATTCTTTGCTTGGGTCTTTTATAAAACAAGTTTTCCATGATTTTTTTAAAAAATTTCTAAGCCCATGTAAGTTCTCAAATGATGTACATGAAATGCTTGAATCCTAAAATCATTCTAAGTTATGTTGAGCCTCAAATTAAATCATATGAAAATGTAAGTACATGAGTTCTAAATACCCATTCCCAAGATATTCTTGAACTTTTCCGCTTGCATCTTGATTCTCGTACTCTATGAGTTCCATGGTGCTTTCTAAAATGTATCAGCTTTACTTTATGGCTTCCACGACTCATTATCTTTCCGTACATGCTTAATATAGGTCATGTTCACAAACTCAATGCACATATCAAATACCAAGTCATTTGTCACTATCAAAACACGATTGGACTCGTAGAGTCAACAATCTCCCCCTTTTTGATGATGACAAATGTACGAGCAAAAATATATAATGGGTTACACCTAACAAGGCTCCCCCTCAATTTATGCATCAAATAATCAGTAAATGACAATATGCTCATATTCATATACACAATGTTTAGCCCGAATCCAAATGAGATATGAAATATGCTCATGATGAATATGCTAGATTTCACCCTTTTTGTATATCTCACTCTTTGCATGACTTCAATAACAATTTCAGCTTTCATTTTTCTTTTCAAAATTTTTGTGTGTTTATTATTTTTGCTCTCCTGATTTTTCTCCCCCTTTTGACATAAAAAAAAAGGTATAAACGAATAAATCATGAGTAAACGCACCCTTATGTTCTTCTCCCCTTAGAAATCTTAAGGTTTTTAATGTGTCCAATTTGTTGATTAAGCAATACCGAGTGATTATATCGTAAGTAATGTTGCTTTCCTTTAAATATGTCATCTAAAATTATTCTAAGCAACCTCTCGACTATGTATGAGACCTAATTCACTCCTAATTTGGATAAACCTATCCTCCGCAAGTGGTTTCGTAAATATATCTGCCCATTGTTCATCTGTGCATACAAACTCTAGTGTGACATCCCCTTTTTGTACATGGTCATGAAGAAAGTGATGTCTTATTTCTATGTGCTTAGTTCGTGAATGTAATATGGGATTATTTGAGATATTTATCGCACTCGTATTATAGCATCTTATCGGGATTGTTTCATAACTTAATCCAAAATCCTTCAGTTGTTGCTTCATGTAAAGCGTTTGAGCACAACAACTACCTGCCGCTATGTATTTAGCCTCAGCTGTGGAAAGAGCAACTGAATTTTGTTTCTTGGAAAACCAAGAGACCAAGCAGTGTCCTAAGAAATGAAAAGTACCCTAATGCTCTTCCTATCCACTTTTCTACCCACAAAATCAGCATCTGAATAACTAAGAATCTCAAAGGATGTGTACTTAGGATACCATAACCCAATGTCCACAGTTCCTATTAGATATCTAAGTATCCGTTTAACAGCTAGCAAATGAGACTCTTTTGGAACAAACTGAAATCTTGCGCACAAACATACGCTAAACATTATATCTGGTCTACTAGCAGTTAGGTATAACAAGCTACCTATCATTCCACGATATAGCTTGACATCTACTAATATACCTTGTTGATCTTTGTCTAATTTCAATGAAGCGCTCATGGGTGTACCTAGCATTTTTCCGTCTTCCATATTAAACGTTTTGAGTAAGTCTCTCATATACTTTGATTGATTTATGAATATTCCATGATTTTCTTGTTTGATCTGAAGTCCTAGGAAAAATTTTAGATCACCCATCATGCTCATCTCAAATTCATTTTGCATGGTATTGGCAAATTCATTACATAATTCTTTATCTGTAGCGCCAAATATGATGTCATCTACATATACTTGCACTAGGAGAATATCATCTTTCTTAGACTTTATGAATAGGGTTGTATCTATCTTTCCTCTTATAAATACATTTTCTAATAGAAAGTCACTTAGCCTTTCATACCAAGCTCTAAGAGCTTGCTTTAAACCGTACAAGGCTTTCGTCAGTCTATACATGTGATTTGAATTCTTATGGTTTTCAAAACTTGGGGGTTGTTCTACATACACTTCTTCATTTATATAGCCATTTAAAAATGCGCTTTTCACATCCATCTGATATAGTTTGAAATCCTTAAAAGCTGTATATGCTAAAAGCATTCGTATGGCTTCCATCCTAGCTATAGGCGCAAATGTTTCCTCAAAATCTGTACTTTCTTCTTGATTATATCCCTGAGCTACTAATCTAGCCTTATTTCTCACAACTACTCCATGTTCATCTTTCTTATTCTTATATATCCATTTGGTCCCTATGATTGACTTATCCTTTGCTCTGGGAACTAAAGTATATACTTTGTTTCTTTCTAATTGATTTAATTCTTCTTGCATGGACAGTACCCAAGATTCATTCTCTATAGCTTCACTCATATTCTTAGGTTCTTCTTGAGATAGAAATGCAAAATGACTAACCATGTTCCTAAGAGAGGAGCGAATGGCTACTCCACATAATGGTTCACCTATTATTTGATCTATGGGATGATTCTTTATGTATTTACATTCTCAAGGTGGTTCCTTAACCTCATTTGAAGTTTGATCAATTTCAATGGATGGTTCTTTAAGTTCATTTTTCTTTTCTGAATCATCCTCAATTAATAGTTCTTCTAGTTCCTTGTTTAATTCAATTTCATCTTCATCAGTTCTTTTGGAGAAGGGATTTAACTCATCAAACACTACATGAATAGATTCTATGACCGTCAATCTTCGTTTGTTATACACTCTATAGGCTTTACTATCTAAAGCATACCCTAGGAAGATACCTTTATCTGATTTCACATCAAACTTTCCTAGATGCTCATTGTCTCTAAACACAAAACACTTACAGCCAAAGACAAGAAAATATGATATGTTTGGTCTATGGTCATTCCATAATTCTTAAGGAGTCTTATTAAGTGATGGTTTAATCAGAACTCTATTTAGCACATAGCAGGTGGTATTCACTACCTCGGCCCAAAAGTTTTTAGGTAATTTATGTTTGTTAAGCATAGTTCTGGCCATTTCTTGCATAGATCTATTCTTCCTTTCAACTACACCATTTTGTTGTGGTGTTCTAGGAGCTGAAAAATTATGGGCGATTCCTAGTGAATTATAATAGTCTTCTATGCCTTGATTTTTAAACTCTCTACCCTTATCACTTTGAATTTTAGTAATTCTGTATCCCTTTTCATTTTGGACTTTCTTGTACAGTTTTATAAATTTTTCACATGCTTCATCTTTGTGACCTAAGAATAGTACCCATGTGTATCTTGAAAAGTCATCAACTATTACAAAAGCGTATGATTTTCCTCCTAAACTCTGAATTTGGTTTGGTCCAAATAAGTCTAAGTGTAGCATTTGAAGTGGCCTAGTAGTGGAGATCTCTTTCTTCTTCTTAAAGCTTCTTCTTGTTTGTTTTCCTAGTTGGCATGCATCACAGATTTTATCTTTCACAAATTTAGTCTTAAGTAGTCCCTTAACTAATTCTTTCTTGACTAGTTTTGAGATTAAATCCATGTTAGCGTGTCCTAATCTCCTATGTCAAATCCAACTTATTTCATTCATAGCAGATAAGCATGTCACACTCTATGAAGTTAAGTTATCAAAGCTTGTGGTATATATGTTTTCATGACGCTTAGCAATGAACAGTGTCTTATTATCAGTTTTGTGTTCAACTATGCACTTGTCATATTCAAATGATACTTTGTAGCCTTTATCACATAGTTGACTTATGCTCAATAAATTGTTCCTTAGACCTTCAACTAATAAAATATCATCAATAATGAGTGAGGAATCATTACCGACTTTACCGACACCTGTGAACCATCCTTTAGCATTATCTCCAAAAGTAACAAACCCTTCATCCTTGAGTATGATAGATATGAATTTTGCTTTATCCCCGTTCATGTAGCATGAGCATCCACTATCCATATACCATTTGTCTTTTGAGGATGCTGATCTTAAGCAAATCTGCAAGACACAATTAAACAACTAGCTTTGGTACCCAGAATGTCTTGGGTCCAGGGGGGTTAGTGTTGGATTGACATTTGACCTTCCATACATTCTTTATTTTTACATCTTTATTTTTGAAAGGACAGTCGAATTGTATGTGACCCAACCTTCTACATTTAAAGCATGTAGTATATCGATAATGATTCTTAGTTGGAACATATGACATTGATTCTTTTGTAAAATACCCCATGTAAAGATGTCTTTTCTTTATATTTTCTTTACCATTAAAATTGATCCTTTCCTTTTTTAAGGAATTTCTTTGAGATCCTTGGAGCTTTTCAAAATTGTTTTATCCTTCAGTAAATTTACAGATAATTTTAGATTTATCTTTCAAGTCCTTTTCTAACTCCTCAATTTTCAAATCTCTATCTTTTAAGAAAGATGCATGGGATTCATTTTAGTGTTCAAGTAGATTTGAAAGTTCTTTGACTTTGCTTCTCAACTCAGAAATTTTCTTTGTTTTCGTCTCAAGCATTTTAATAGTGTACAGGTATTCTTGTTTCAGTTCATCATATGAAATCATATCATTTTCATTTTTAGATTCACTAGAATAGTATGAAGATGACAAAAAAGATGATTGTACCTCAAGGTCATCATGTGCCATTAGACACAGATTGGCAACCTCATCGTCGCTGGATTTAGATTTTGAACTACTAGTGCTATGTGTATCCCAGCTGACTTTCAGTGCCTTCTTCTTTGTCTTTGAAACCTTTATGAGCTTAGGGCACTCAGGCTTGATGTGTCCAACTTCTCGACAGTTGTAGCATGTTGGTGGATCCTCCTTCTTTTTCTTCATGCTTTGCTCTCCCTTTTCCGATTTAGAGTTTCGAAATTTTATGTTGAACTTCTTGTTCTTCTTCAAGAACTTCCCGAACTTCTTTGTTAGCAAGGCCATGTCATCATACATTTCAGAATCGCTTCCTTCACTTGAATAGCTTGATGATCCCTTAAGTGCAGTGACATTCTTAGCTTTGCTTTGCTTATTTTTCCTCTTGTTTATTGCCAGCTCATAGGTGATGAGTGATCTAATGAGTTCATCCACTGACAACTCCTTGAGATTTCTCCCTTCTTCCATTGCCATAGCTTTCGCTTCCCATACTAAAGGTAATCCCCTGAGTATTTTCCTGATCAACTTATAAGTAGGGTAAGTTTTTCCAAGAGCATTTAAAGAGTTAATGATATGTGTGAATCTAGTGTACATGGATTGTATGGATTCATCAACCATCATTTTAAATGCTTCATATTCACTAGTGAGCATGTCTATCCTACTATCCTTGACTTCCTTAGTGCCTTCATATGTAACTTCTAGTTTTTTCCAAATTTCTTTAGCTGAGTTACATGCCATTACCCTATTAAATTCATTGACATCTAATGTATAGAAAAGTAAGTTCATGGCAGTGGCATTGATTTGAACTGACTTCCAATCCTCTTTAGTATATTCATCTTCAGTTTTAGGTACATTAATCTTATCAATTACTTTCATGGGAATGTGATTTCCCTTAGTTACTATTTTCCAAACTTTCCAATCTACATTTAGCAGATATATGCTCATCCTACGTTTCCAATAGGTGTAATTTACACCACAGAAAATGGGTGGTCCAGTGGATGAGTGTCCCTCACCAAATTGAGTTACACCAATGTGTGTCATGTGATCGTTTTATAAATTAACTATCAAGTCTAAGTAAACCCGCTCTGATACCAAATCTTGAATTAGGTGTGATCCCAAAAGGGGGGTTGAAATAGGTATTTAAAAAAAATCTTTGACACTTATTTACCCCTTAAACCCTTCTTATTTATTTACCAATAAAATCTTGTTACTCAATTTACTTAAGTGTAAGACTATCCAACCTATGCATGCAATATACACAATTTAAACGCAATGCTGAAAATAAATAGTAAAGGGAGGAGAGAAGAAAAACACAGTTTTACGAGGTTCAGCCGACTTGGCCTACGTCCTCGCCTTGAGCAACCACTCAAGGATTCACTAAATCCCTACTCCTTAAATTGGGACAGAACTTCCCTTACAATCTGTTGCTTACAAGAGGTACAGCTCCCTCCTACTCCGCTTCTTACAAGAGATACAAATCTCTCCTCACACACCGGTTCACACACCGAACCGTGTATATAATAGAATCTGAAAATTAACACTCAAAACAATGCTTCTAACAAAAGCTTGTGAGTACAATTCAATTTCCTAATACATTAGCATATGATATAACTTGAAGCTCATGAAGGTATGAAAACAATACAATCGTTTTATGTATGATATGCTTCAACACACAAGTCCCTATTTAACCAAAACTCCCAAGTAAAGATATATTTAAAATGTTTTGGAGTCAACTAGGGTTCTTGGTTCACTTTGCAAAAATGCACAAGTATGTTTGATTTGAACTTTCTAAAAAAAACTTTGTCTTGAATATAAACTCAATTAAAATCATAAAGTTTTATTTCAAGAATTCAATCACAAACTGAATATATTATTTTCCAGAAAATATCCCTCAATAAAATGTATAGTTATAAGTTTCAAGGATATTTAATCAATCGTTAATATATCTAAAATATAAATCCTTTAGAAAAACACCCACTTGAATCAAAAAATCAATCAACCAAGTTAAATAAATTTTCTCAAGCAATGATCTTTTCAAAAATCAATTTTTATACGAATATGCACACTCAAGATCAAAACTTTTCTAATGATAGTCAATAGTACGTAATAAGATGAGATAAGATGTTCTTAAGAATAATTACTTGAAAGATCAAACCTCAATACTAGATTGAAGTACAGTAAAGTAAACAAGTTCCCTTTGAGAATCTGAGTTGATTTTCCCAAGCTCAAAGATTAGAGATTGAAGTGTAAGCAATCGTATAGCATTAGGAGTAGATTTTCTACGTTCTTGCAACAAGGTGTGTTCTTCTCTTTCTTGTGTGTCTAACACATGTTCTTGGGTTTAGATATTCAGAATATATAGTATACCACCCTTAGGATTGATCTCAGCCCTTGGATCAATAAAATAGCTCGCGAGTTTTTTTAATAAAAATATGAATTTTAAGTTTCTCGCAAGTTCAGGCAACCAAAATAGGGGTCAGGCTCCTAAAGTGGCAACTTCAGGCGCCTAAGGTTCTAGGGTCAAGCGACCGAAGTACCTCTGCTAGGTTCTGTCTTTCCCATTTAATTCTTCAGGCTACCAAACTTAATCTTTAGGCTACCGAAGAAATTATTCAGGCGCCTGAGGTTGAGTTCAGGCTACCGAAGTCCCCTTTTTCTCACTTATTCATTTCCATTTTAAAATTTTTCTTTGATTCTTTGCTTGGGTCTTTTATAAAAAAGTTTTCCATGATTTTTAAAAAACTTTTCTAAGCACATGTAAGTTGTCTAATAATGTACATAAAATGCATGAATCCTAAAATCATTATAAGTTATGTTGAGTCTCAAATTAAATCATATGAAAATGTAAGTACATGAGTTCTAAATACCCATTCCCAAGATATTCTTGAACTTTGCCGTTTGCATCTTGATTCTCGTACTCTTTGAGTTCCATGGTGCTTTCTAAAATGTATCAGCTTTACTTTATGGCTTTCATGACTCGTTATCTTTCTGTGCATGCTTAATATAGGTCCTGTTCACAAACTCAATGCACAGATCAAATACCAAGTGATTTGTCATTATCAAAGCAGGATTGGACTCGTAGAATCAACAAGTTTTAACTTCTTAAATATCATTTGCTTGTGTAAATGGGTTTATTTCATCAAAGGTTACATGAATTGATTTTATAATTGTAAGCATTCTTTTATTATAGATTCTAAATGCTTTGCTATTCAATGCATACCCTAAAAAGATTCCTTCATCTAATTTTGCATTAAAATTCCCTAAGTTATCTTTATCATTTAGTACAAAGCACTTGCATCAAAATACATGAAAGTAAGCTATGTTAGGACTTCTTCCTTTCCATAGTTCATAGAGGGTTTTATTTAAGGTTGATCTTGTGGAAAATCTATTCATTACATAACATGTGGTATTTACTGCTTCAACTTAAAAGTACTTAGGTAATTTTTGTTCATTTAACATGGTCCAAGCCATTTTTTGAAAGGATCTATTCTTTCTTTCAATAACTCCATTTTGCTATGGAGTTTTAGGTGCTGAAAAATTGTGTTTTATTCCAGGTTCATTGCAAAATGTATCAAAATATTTATTATTGGATTCTCTTCCTTGATCACTTCTAATATTTAAAATACCATATCCCTTTTCATTTTGAAGTCTTTTACACAAGTTTATCAACATATTGCAAGCTTCATCTTTTTAAGCTAAGAAGAGTACCTAGGTAAACCTAGAGTAGTCATCAACAATGACGAAAGCATATTGCTTTCCTCCTAGACTTTGTGTTCTAGTAGGGCCATATAAATCTAAGTGAATAAGCTCTAAGGGCTTTCAAGTGGAAATATGTTTCTTCTTCTTAAATCCAGACTTAGTTTGCTTTCCTAGGTGAAAAGCATCACATATTTTATCTTTTACAAACTTAATGCTTGGTAGTCCTCTAACTAAGTTTTTTTTAGCTAATTTTGATAGTAAGTCCATACTAGCCTGTTCTAGTCTTCTATGTCATAGCCAACTTGCTTCATTCATGGCTGCTAAGCATGTGACATTTTAAGATTTTAGATTGTCAAAATTTATGCAATACACGTTATTTATTCTTTTAGCGGTGAATAGTACATTATGCTTTTCTCTATTTTCAACAATGCATTTGTCTTGTTTGAAAATTATGTCAAATCCTTTATCACTTAATTGGCTTATACTAAAGAGATTATGTTTCAACAAAACATCATTAGTGGTCAAAGAGGGTTCCTTACCTATTTTTCCAATTCCAACGATTTTTCCTTTAGCATTATCGCCAAACGTGACGTATCCAGCATCTTTTTGCATTAGTGTGGTGAATTTGGATTTATCTCCGATCATGTACCTTGAACACCCTCGATCCAAGTACCATTTTTATTTTGATGGGGTTGTTCTAAAGTAAACCTCAGCATTTTTTGCCATGAAGCAGATGTTCGCTACTTCTTGTTCACTTGATTCGTTCTACAATTCACTTGAATTTGTGTCGTCCCATATAGTAGCTTTCATAGCTTTCTTCTTCTTCTTCTTTCTATCTTTATTGAGGTATGGACAATCAGGTTTAATATGTCCAATTTTTTTACAATTGTAACATGTAGGAGGTTCATTCTTAGTTTTCTTTTTACTTGTTTCTCCTTTTTCAAATTTTGAACCTCTAAACTTTCAAGCAAATTTCTTACTTTTCTTGAAGAATTTTCTGAGTCTTTTGTTGAGCAATACTATTTCATCATCATCTAATTCATTATCATCTTCTCCTTTACTAGAACTTTCTTTTGCAGCTTTAAGGACCATTGATTTCTTTTGTTTGTTATTTTTAGAATTTCTTTCATTCATAACCATCTCATAGGTGAGAAATGATCCAATTAATTTGTCTAGGGAGGTATTTTTGAGATTTCTTCCTTCCGTATTTGCTATGGCTTTAGGTTCCTAAATGGGTGGAAGACCTCTAAGGATTTTTCGGATCATCTCATATGTAGAGTAGTTTTTCCCTAAGGCATTGAGGGAGTTTATTATATGAGTGAAACTAGTGTACATATTAATGATGTTTTCATCCGAGTTCATCCTAAAGGCCTCATACTCGCTTGTGAGCATGCCAATTCTACTATCTCTAACATCAACCGTTCCTTCATAGGTTACCTCTAGTTTATCCCATATTTCTTTAACTGATTTACATGTCATGGCCCTATTGAATTCATTTATGTCAAGAGCACAAAATAATGCATTCATAGCACTTGAATTTACTTGCAACATTTTATGATCATTGTCGATCATTTCTTTTTCCTCTTTGGGTATTTCTTTATTATCAACGATTTTAGTGGGAATAAGGTAACCTTGTGTGACAACATTCCATACTTTCCAATCCATAGTTTGTAAATAGATTCTCATTCTTTGTTTCCAAAAGATTTAGTTAACACCACAAAAAATAGGAGGTCAAGTTAAAGATTGACTCTCGGCAGTGGGAGATACGCCTAAGTGTGCTATAGAGATCTTTATATAGCTTCTAATTTAAGATTTACTATATCCCCGCTCTGATACCAATTGAAAAGTTAGGTGTACTCCCAAGAGGGGGCATGAATTGGGTTTTAAAAAATTTCTTTGAAATTTCTTTGTTTTACAAGTTCCTTTAGTTAAAAGTTAACCACCTTTTCAATTAGAGTTAATTTGCAATCACACTCTTCAAACACAACAACTTTACAAGTACAATTGATATTCAATCCAATCAATGAAGTTAGTTTGACATCACAAAAATAGAAAATTCAACCAAGCTTCCAAAATTCAAATATCAATATCAAATAAGTATCTTTGTTTTAAGCATGTAACCAACCAATATATTAATGAGCTTTGGTATTTATCAATCAACGTATTCCCTTGTGGTTTCCGCAATAATATTGATTAATCAATGTACTCCCTTATGGTTTCCACAATTCCCAAAAGCAAATTAATATCCAGCAATTCAAATAAGCATCCACGCTATTTATATGTGTTGTAACATAAAGAAAATAGGGAAGAGAGTGACACCAATATTTTTATGATGTTTAGCTATACCCGCCTACGACCTTGCCTTAGGTACACCACCCAAGGATTCACTATACCGCTCCCTTAACCGGGTGGAGCAAACCTTTTACACACTCCTTCAAACAAAATAGAGCCCTCCTCTCCAAGCGATAACCCACGCTTGATAAACTAATGATTTAATAACCTAAACCATTAAAAAATAACAAGAAACAAGAACAAATTCTTGTGTACAGAGACACTCTCACAATAGAGCTGATTAGTACAAGTTAGAATACTAATATACTTCAAATTAAATATCAATAAAGAATAAATTTGAAGCTCAAGAAATTAATCACCGGGTTCTTCTTTAGGTTGAATGAAACTATGTAAAAGCACAAGAACCAAGTGGTTGTATCAGAAAAAATTCAGTAGAACTTCAACAAGGATGTGTGAGGAAGAGAGCTTTGAGAATTAGAGACTTTGATTGCTAGATTGTAAGTAGTTGTGTGTAAATATCCTTTGGTTTTCCAAGTATTTATAGAGTTCTAAAAGTAATTTCTTGTTGGCCAAGTTTACTTTCGAGTATTTCCCAAGTTTACTTGGAATATTTCCCAAGTTTATACAAAGTTTTGAGCCCAAGCAAACAATTTTGAAAGTTTCCAACGCTACTTTTTCTTAAATTTGGAAAGTCACTCGCCTTTTGAAAAGAGGTGTTGTTAGCTTCAACCACCCTTCAGTATTTTGGATATAAGGTTCACTATACAACTTCGATTTGAATGTTTTTGGAATAAAAAAAAAGCTAAGAGAAAATCCCACAACTTTCATGTTGGACACTTTTTAAGACAAGTGGGTTTTGATAGAGCAAATTGCTCATCAATGCATATGTAAGGTGCTTTTCATTTCAAAAATAATTTTAACCTTTTTTGAAATAACTTTTGACCTGAAAACATACTTTCCAAGTATTTTAAAAATGAGTCTCTAAGTCAATAATCATTCCTACAAGCTTCAAAGCATCCATATTGATTTTAAATTGAAGTACTTACATAAGACATTCTTAAGACTTAAACATTCGTAGTGTGAAGTCTTCATATATGTCTTCCTTTGAGTCCATCTAGACTTTGAGCTTCAACATTCTTTAAGCTTTCATAAGATTTGTCAAACTTTGATCTGTTGAGCTTTTTTTTTTATCACATGTTTGGAATGTAGGCTATCACTACACTCTTGATTTTGAACTCTAATGCTTAATTCTTGAAACATCATCACTTTAACCAAAACATGTTAAATTCCCTTGATTCGTTAACATCAAGATAAGATTCGTAAGTCTTTTTAGGCCAATAGTATGTATTAAATATTTATCAAACTTGTGAGCGATTAGGTAATAATGATTGATTAATAAAGTCATACTTTAAAATTGTTAGGTTGTGTAATATTGAACTTCTCGTCACCTAACTTGTGCGTGTGTGGTTGTCAATTTTCAAAATTAGGACTTAAAGACCAAGATTTTCAAAATACAAAATTCACCCCCCCTCTTGGGATTACACATAAAATCACATATTTGAATCCAATAAAATTTCTCCAAGAATATTTTTCAATGAAAATTGTAGGAGAACTTACGGTTTTGCCTTCAAATATTTTTTACCAGAATAAATGTAAGAGACCTTTTAAGTAAATATATTTAGGTGAAAATATGCTCAAGGTACTCTTAAGGATCTTCTCAAAAATATATTTTAAAAAGAAAATGTTGGTGAAGCCTAGGGTATTTAGCTCAAAATGAATTTTGCAAATAAACACAAGTGAGCTTTCGAATCTTGCAATGGATGTGCAAAAATTTGCAAACTACATCAAGTTCTCCCAAAAAAATATTTATCAAGAAAATTAATGAGCAAAACTTCTAAGCTTACTCTCAAAAATGATTTTCAAAAAATAAAGATTGAGTGAGAGTAAATCCTTCTAAAAGCTATAATATATGCCCACAAGAATGATTCTTCAACAATCTTCTAGAGTAATGTATTTTCTAGAGAAAAAAGTAAAAAATAATCAATGCCCCTTTTCAAAATGATTTTTCAAAGAAATAAGAGGAAGACAGAAAAAAAAAATGTAGCACAAAAATTTTAGAGGATTTCCTAGACTGATCAAGTTGCTAATTTTACTTATGAGTGCACTATATATAGGCCTCTTGTTAATTTTGACCATTAGGGATATGCTTGGAAGTTTTAGGATTGTTTAATTAAAAACCAATTACGTTTAAGCGCTAAAAATAAAATTTTCCCGCGAGATTTGGTCAATTGTGGGCTTTGTTGGTCGACTGACCCAAGCTAAAAATTCAAATTTTCAATTGGGTCGGTTGACTGAGGAAATGATCAATTGGCTGGCCAAGGCAATTGCCAAAAGACCAAAAAATGGTCAGCCGAGTGAATAGTGTCGGTCGGCTGGGTGAATAGTGCCAGTCAGCTAGGCATTTTTAATGTATATAGGTCTATCAATGGGGATTCAAAAAATTGGCCCATTTTCTCATTGGCCGGTGGGCTGGGCTAATAAAGCCTTCATGAGGCCCGTTGGCTAGGCTTTATAATTCAGCCCAGTATAGTATGGTTGGTCAACTGGGCCATTAAAGCCTTATATGGGGTCGATTGATCAAGCTCAATAAATTATTAATTTTTGCCATATTTTTTACCTTAAAATTATTTTAAAACCTTTGATATGATTTTGGCTTTTATGAAAAAGGTTTTGATGAAAGGTTGGGTCCCCTAAGGTTTGTCTAAGGTCATGGCTGAGCTTAGCATCATATCAAGTAGATCATGCATTATTATAGACCAAATATAAAAACTAAAATGCAATTTATAAATAAATAAAATGTCTTCTTTTCTTCTACTCTTTAGTCTCTCACGGAATACGCCAGAAGTATACGCTTTAAGTCCCTCATTGGCTTCCATTTTTGTTCCCTTATATGTGTGTTGAATTAAAAACTTGCTCACATATATACTAAATTACACATATAAGATACTTGTGCTTTGTCATTATCAAAAAAGAGATCGGACTCAAAAAGTCAACAATTATTATTTCAGAGTGTAGATTTTGTATATACTTTGCAGACATTAGTTGCCTCACTCACTATAAACTTAAGTGTTAGTGGAATAAGGTCTACAAGCTTTCTAGGACTATATCTGGTGACAACTTGAAATGGGCCGAGGCATGTGGTCCTATCCACTGAACTACTGAATGCAAAATTAGCCACATGAAGGCATAAATCCCAAGCTATGGTGTTTTCAACTACTTTACATATGTATTGGTCCCTAAGGCTCCTATTCACTACTTTAACTTGCCAATTAGTTTGGGGGTAGTAAGAAATAAAAGATTGATTGGAACTAAAATACGAGCCTAGAATAGTCCATAAGGCTTTAAAGAAGTATCCTATGAGTTGTACATCTCTATTGGAAACAATGGTTTCGAGAAACCTATTATTGATGAAAATCTTGTTGGTTGCTCTATTATAGATGCATGCGTTCAAAGTGTTATCTTCCTTGGGATTAGGGAAAGTATGGAAGACAAGTGGACCTCAAATTTTCTAAACAAAGTCATGTTCCTTCAATTCATTCACTTGTTTCAGCTCCTTATGTTCTATCGGGTTCATTCTATAATGTGGTAAATGAGGCAGAGATGAATAAGGAACAAGGTCAGTGACATGTTCATTGTCTCTTATGGGAGATGACTCACTAGGTGGCTCAAAGATGACATCCTTAAACTCAGAAGGATGGGATGATACTTTTAGGGGCGTTTCTTTCTCAAAAAGGGGTATTTCAGTCTCCTTCAGAACATCCACCGACACTAGCTTTTTATTTTGACTTTTCTACTCACACAGCTTTTTACTTATGGTGTTGAATGATTCACCACTAGTTTCTTTCTTTTCATTCTTATTTTTTTTCACTATCTTCCATATCAAGCGCTAAGTTCCTAGTGGGACATTGTTTGGAAAAGTGTCCTTGTTTATGGCACCAGAAGTACACCACACTTTTATAACTCTAGTGAAAGGATTTAGTCAAGGGTTCTTTTCCATTGTTCATAGATTGTTGGACTATGGAATTGCTCCCTTAAGAGATAACTTGACCTAATTACGTTGGTCATGACTTGTTATAACTCTGTATCTTTCAAGAGTATGAATTATTTGAAGAGGTATCTATTTTTTTTCCCATGAGCCTTTTAGTCATTTGCTCAAAGTCATGAGTTAAATTATATGCTTATTCAAGGGACTCAATGTTATGGGGAAACAACTTTCTCCTCAGTTTAGGCTTTAATCGTAGGCAAAATCAGGAGATCTACTGACTAATAGTCTCATAGACACCACATCTTATAGATAACTTATCAAATTGACTCATGTATTTTGAAACAATCATGCTACCTTCACGCAAGTTGTAAAGCTGATCTATAAGGTGCTTTCTATAACAAAGGGGTACATACTTCTCTCTTAACCTATCCTACATTTGATCCCAATGCTCAATCGGCCTATGATCTAATCTCGCTTCCTGCCTCTCGACATTCATCCAATGGAGCTTCGCTTGCCCCATAAACTTCATTTTTGCAAACTTAACCCAATGAGGGTCAGTTATCTTACACAAAAAAAAATAGGAATCCATCCTAATCAACCAATCTTGGAAGACTTTAGGGTTCATCTACCCATCCTCGGAGAGGCCTTTTATCCTCATTACATCTTTATAAGGATCACGATGGTCCCTATGGTAAGGTTTCCTAATGTGAAAGTCAGCAAACATCATAGTCCTCATCATTCCAATGTTGGTCATAGGGCTCGTGACGTGGGGCTCTCCTAGCAAGGTTATCTTGGCGATTCACTCGCCTTTGTGGAAGGAGGGGAGGTCTTTCTCTAGAAGGCATAGGTGGTTCTCTTTCATCATTACTCCTATAACCTCAGTAAGAATTCTTTACTTGAGTATACATCCTAGAGGTTGGGGAAGGATTTGGAAACACTAGGGAAACCCTTGGAATGGTATTTGGTCAGACAAAGTAGGGTCGAGTGTAAACCTAACCAAACTAAGTTCCAAATATCCAAAATTTAGAATATAGTTGGGCCATTTTGGGCAAAATCATGTGGTTGTTTTAGTCTAAAACTAAAATCCTGCGAGCTAAGGAAATGCGGATTCGAGGGTTTATCCTATTCTAACCTAGGCTCTAATACCAACATAGTGAAGGAAGGGAATGGTCGACCTATGTCCTATGATTTCAACCTTTATAAGCAAGCACGTACACTCAATACACTTTAAATTAAGAATTCAATTAACTTTCATAAACACCATAAATCAAACAATATTTCACATGTTTAAGGATTTTGAAAAGGTGTATGCTGATGTTCAGAAATAAGTCTTAATTGGTTCTTTCAGAAAGGAATCAAGTTAGATGCGGAAAAGATGCTATTTTAGTACTTCAAGAATAAAGTTCTATGTTTAGCACAACAATATTCCCAAAATTAATTTAAAGCTAGCAAGTATCAACATTGAAATCTAATGGTTCAAATGTGCTATTTAAATATGGAATATTAGCTTTACTGTAATCCCAAGAGGGGGGTGAATTAGTATTTTAAAATTTAATCCCCTAGGTCAATCCACTAACAGTAGTGTTGTTAGCCTTGGTGTATTCCCAAGAGGGGGGTGAATTAGTATTTTAAAATTTAATCCCCTAGGTCAATCCACTAACAGTAGTGTTGTTAGCCTTGATGTATTCCCAAGAGGGGGGTGAATTGGGTATTTAAATTCTTAGGTTAAACTAATCCAACAACCAGTATTACACAAACCTAGGGTCTTTCTGTGCAATCCCAAATGCGCAGATAAATATAATATGTAGAAATTTAAATCATGCGCAGCATTCACCGACTATTGAAGAATAACATACACATGCAGTAAATATATGCGAAAAAATAAAGTGCACACACAATATGTTATCGAGGTTCGGCCAATACTACCTACGTCCCCGCCTCTAACTTGCAAGCCTGAGGATTCCACTAATGCTCACTTAACGAGTGGAGTGGCACCAGTTACAATCAGGTCAATTAGCATAGGGCTGACCTCAACCTTTATAACTAGGTCAATTAGCGGGGTTGACCTCAACCTAGACCTTACCAGGATGGTGCACCTAGCTTTCCTAACCGGGTCTAAGCCAATCCGGAACTATTCAATAGGGCTAGTCTCGCTCTTTAAGTCCACGCTTGGAATACAAACAATATAAAATTTATGCACAAACAAATGCTTCTTACACAAATTGATATGTTCCACTACGCACAATATAATCAATGCACATCAATATGTATGACCTATAAGCTCGATGCTCTTTGTGTGCAATCAACACTAAATAAGATGTATAATCTCAAATATGAGCAGAGTGTTCAAACAAGCTAATCTTTGAAAGCAAAGTATATCAAATCTCAATATGAGATTAGTGTTTCAAAGATGCTGGCAATAATATTCAAATGAACTCAAAATATTTTCTCAAATGTATCTAGCACAAGAGTTGTTTGAAATCTAGCTTTGTAAAGTTTTTTTGCACACCAAAGTATAAGCCCAAATGAGTATTGCAATGATAATGCAAGCTAAGTAGGAAATTTGAGAGAGTTTTTGGCTAATCATATTTGCTAATCACCATTAATCCAAGAAAATGAGCCCCAATATATAAAGATGGGCCAAATTATGACCGTTAGGAACACCAAGGGTATTATAAAATATTTTTTAAAACCCATTAAAAAAACTAACTCTATTTACTTAATTTTAACCATGGTAAAATATTAAGCAACCCAAGAGGTTTTGGGTGGCTGATTTTTAGTTCGGTCGCCCGAATAAACTCAGCTCTAAAAAGCATTTTATAAAGTTCGCGTGCCCAAGTCTGGGTTCAATTGGAAGAACCAAGGCAATTTTCCTACTGTCGGTGGTTCGGGTACCCAATCCAACATTCAATTAATTGAACTCAAGTGTTCAGTCGCCTGGGGCCTATTTTGAACTAAAATCTTTGGTGGCCCGAGTTAGTGAAAAGTTTCCTCTTAAGAGTTTGGTCGCCTGGAGACGATACGCTCATTTCTAGTTCGGTCACCCGAAACCAAGTCAACCTGCTAACTTCCCAGCAGTTTGGGCGCCCAAGGTGTTTTGAACACCACAGGTTTGATCGCTCGACCTCTCACAATTTTGCCTATTAATTTTCATTTTCACTTCAATTAATTCCCCTAATAATATATGTGATATGAGGACTATTTTGTGCATTTTTGTAGGGACCTAAGGTATATCTAAGGTCTATGGGACATCAAAAAAATCTGACATTGTTCAACCAAAGTTCGACCGAAGGATGATCCCTAAGGTCAACCTACGGTCTTGAGCTTATAAGTTCTATATAAATAATATGCAGATTATTACAGACATTTTTCAAATGAAATTATTACAGACCCAATAACATTAGAACAAATAATAAATGTGTCGGGGTCTTCCTTTTCTTCATGTCTCCAAGTCCCATTATATCATATGATATTGCCAACGAAAACCTGCACAACAACTTGGCAAACATTAAATACCTGAGTATTTGTCATAATCAAAATAGGTTGTTGACCTTATAGGTCACGCCCTGGTTTTGATAATGACAAATACTCTTGTATTTAATGAATATCTAGTTCATGTGCAGGTCCATATTAGCAGATCATTAATGGCACGTGAAAGATCAAAACATGAAGACAAATTCATACTCTTGATTGTAATATTTTTGTAGTGAAATTTGTCTCTAATAGTAATTAGGGTATTCAGTTTGTAATAGGCACACACATCACATGTATGGTTTATTTTGTAAGCTCAAACCAAATCATAATGCAAAATGACCTTAGCATGACCTTAGGATACACCCTTCGGTCGACCTTCGGTCAATCGACACTGGACTTTTTCGGTTTCTTCAAATTGGACCACAAGTGACCCTAGGACACACACATTTACACATATGTTTGTTAGGCACTTGAATAGGGCTTGTTTTTTTCGTAGCGGGACCGAAATGCACACATGGTGCACTTTTGGTCGACCAGCCAAGCCAGTTCATTTTGGCCTGTTCGACCGAAACCTCCCTAGGTCAACTGATTGACCAAGGCCCTGGTCGACTGAACTAGAATTGTTCAAAAAGCCTCGGTCGACTGAAACCCTCCTTGGTCAACATTTTGACCACCTGGTCTACCGAGCCAGGTAGTTCAAAAAGCCCTAGTCGACCGAAACCTCCCTAGGTCAAAAGTTTGACCATCTGGTCGACCGACCCCTTTTGTACTCCAACTACTTGGTCGACCGGAGGGTCCTCGAGAGAAATCCCAGTGGTCTGGTCGACCAAACCAGGTAGTTCAAAATGTCCTGGTTGACCGAACCTCGGAAAATAAGAAAATCGCCCTCTCCTAGTCGACCAAGCCCTTAATTCAATATATCCACGGTCGACCGAAGCATATAAGTCCTAGTCGACAGAAACCTATTCTCGTCGACCGAACCTCTCGGGTTGCCATCATTTTTCCCCCGGGTTAAATGTTTTTAAATAGGGTTAAATTGGTTAAAATGTCATAAAACTTTTTCAACAATCCCTAATAGGTCCCCAACGATCAAATATTTTGGTGTGTCTATTTATACTCTTTCATTTGAGATAATTAGGAGTGGATTAGAAAAAACCAAAATCAAAAATTTCTCTCTCAAGCTAAATATTTCCCATTTCTCATACTCTTCCAAAATCCACTCAAGCTTACCTTCTTCATCTATCTACATTATTTGTAAGTGTATTGAGTGTTATTGCTTAGAAGGTTTGCTCTCTCATTTGTCATGTATTTGAATCGATTTTTCCTTGAGAGCATAACCTAAGTATTCTTAGGAGGCTTTTCTAATAAGCCTACCCTAAGAAGACTTGTGTTAAACTTCCTAGTGTTGCATTTTCATTGCAATAGCTTAGGAGGTTTGTATTTGTTTTTGGCTTACAAAAATATTTTCAAACCTACTCAAATATCTTCTGGAATCTTTATTCAAATATTTGTGAAAAGATATTTGTGTTTTTTACATTAATCTTTGTGGCAATATTTATTCAAGTATATATCATTTGCTGAATACAAAGATTATCTACTTTGCAATCCAAGCGTATACATATTCACGTGATTAAGATACTCTGTTGATTGATATTCTTAAGGCTTGATATTCTTTGTTAACACATTTGATTGAAACACTTTGAAATACACAGATTGTTGTTGACACTCTCACGTACGCATTACACCGATAGAAAACATATTTGAGAGTTGAAATATTTGGACCACACCGAGCTTACATTTTAAATCATTTTTGGTGTTTGTGTTTGTGCACATTTGTGGCACAAATCTTCTTTACATGAAAGCACTCATATATTGTACCTTTTGATTGTATATCTGAGAGATTCCAGGCGTGGCTTGAGGGGGCGGTAATCCAGCCCGGTAAGGATTGGTGTAAAGGTTAAGGTCAGCCTTGTGATAATTTGACCTGGTTTGTATAGGTGCTGCTCCACCCATTCAAGTGAGCAAGTTAGTGTGATAATCCTTGTGCTAGTTAGCCAAGGCGGGGACGTAGGTAGTTGGCCAAACCCCAATAACATATCTGTGTGTCACCCTTTATTTATTGCTTTCTGGTGCTTGTGCGATTAATTAAACTGCTTCAATTAATTTCTAATATATTTATCTCATTCGCATTAGATTGACCATAGGATTGTGAACATACTACTGTTAGGAGGAATACCTAGGGGTTAAATTTTAAAAAAACCAATTCACCCCCCCCTCTTGGGATCACGGTAAAGCTAACAATTGGTATCAGAGCCACATAGCATAGACTAGTTGTTATTTTGCAGAAAGATCACATATGGCTCATAGCTCTGTGACCCCTTTCCCTGAGGGACCATCTTCCACACGACCTCCTGTTTTCAGTGGTGTTAATTACACCTTCTGGAAACAGAGGATGTGCATCTACCTTCAGAATACTGATTGAAAGGTGTGGAGAATTGTCTCTAAGGGAAACTATGTCCCTATGAGAATTGAGGGTGCAGCTTGGGTTCCTAAGACTGAGGATGAATATGATGATGATGATGATATGAAAGCTGTTAGTCTTAATGCCACTGCCATTAATATTTTATATTGTAGTCTTGATGTAAATGAATTTAACAGGATTATGGCATGTTCAACTGCATAAGGAATATGGGATAAGTTAGAGGTCACATATGAGGGTACTAAAGATGTGAAAGACAGTAGAATAAATATGTTGACCAGTGAGTATGAGGCCTTTAGGATGAATGTAGGTGAGTCCATTCAGAGCATGTACATTAGAGTCACGCACATCATAAACTCACTGCATGCATTAGGAAAGACCTATCCCACATATGAGATGATTAGGAAGATCCTTAGAGGCTTACCTCCTGTTTGGGAAGCTAAGGCTACGGCCATTGCTAAGGGTAGAGACCTTAAGGCCATGAGTTTAGACAAACTGATAGGTTCCTTGATCACTTATGAATTGTCTATAAATGAAAGACTTAATAAGCATAATAGGGCTAAGAAAGTGACTGCACTGAAAGCATCTAATGACACATCAAGTGAATATAGTGAATCTAACACTGATGATGAAATGGCCATGCTAACCAAAAAGTTTAGCATATTTTTCAGGAAAAATAGGAAGCCATTTAGAAAATACAGAGACTCCACTAATGAGAAGGGTGAGTCCAGTAAAAGAAAGGAAAAATCAAACGCTCCTACATGCTACAACTGCAATAAAGTGGGGCACATCAAACCTTGCTACCCACTATTGAAAAAGGAGGCTAAGAAAAAGAAGAGAGCCATGAAGGCTGGGACTTCATGGGACCAATTTAGCAGCAGCAACTCGGATTTGGATCGTAGTGACACGGAGGTCGCTAATCTGTGCTTAATGGCACATGAGGATGAGGTATCGTTTTCTAGTTCTTCGTCTTCTTATTATTCATCTGACGATTGTGATTCTGACAGCATGCCTACATTTAAAGAATTACAATTTGAATATATTCGTGTTTCAAAATTGTTAGGAAGAATGACCAAAAAGAATAATGATTTGAAAAAGAAATGTGAAAATTGGTCAAAACTGTTTAATATGGCAAAAACCTCTCATGCATCTATTTTAAAAGAAAAAGATACTACTATTGTTGAGCTTGAGAAGAAATTGGAGGATAGCTCTAAAATCATTTTTAAATTCACAAAGGGCAAAGAAAATTTTAAAAAATTACTTGGTACCCAAAGAAATTCCTTAAGTAAAGAGCGTCTTGGTTTTAATGACATTGAAAATGTTAGACGACCTAATCTTTACTTAGGACATTTTACACGTGAGTCAAAATCTCATATCCCTCCAAAAGAACCTAAGTGTAGATTGAACTGTTCTAAATGTAAACAGATTGATCACATTCAATTTGATTGTCCACTTAGGAATAAGCATGCTAGAATTAAGAAGGTATGGGTAGTTAAGGGAGATCCTGCTACTAACCCCCGTGGACCCAATAATATTTGGGGACCAACATCAGTCACTTAGCTTATTTTGTAGGTATGCCTAAGATCATCCTCCTTCAAGGACCGGTGGTACTTAGATAGTGGAGGCTATGTCACTGGTGACAAGGGAAAATTCACTTCAATTGTTCCCAAGGATGGAGGCTATGTGACATTTGGTGACAATGCCAAAGGACGCATCATTAGGGTAGGTAAGGTTGGTAAGGATTCCTCTCCTACTATTAATAATGTTCTATTGGTTGATGGACTAAAACACAATCTACTTAGCATAAGTCAATTATGTGACACAGGATATAAAGTATCGTTTGAAAAATGACAAATGCATAGTAGAAAATAAAACAAACCATAAAGTGCTTTTTACTGCTGATAAACTTGAAAATGTTTATACTACATCTCTTGATAATTTAGCTTCACAACAAATAACATGTTTTTCTACTATAAATGAAGCTAGTTGGTTGTGGCATAGGCATTTGGGAAATGCTAGCATGGATTTATTGTCTAAACTTGTTAGAAGAGAATTAGTTAAAGGCTTGCCTAAAATGTCTTTTGTAAAGGATAAAATATGTGATGCATGTCAAATGGGTAAGCAAACAAAATCTAGTTTTAAGAAAAAGAAATTCATATCTACTACTAGACCTTTGGAGATGCTTCACCTAGATTTATTTGGGCCTAATTCTGTGCAAAGTCTTGGTGGTAAATCTTATGCTTTTGTAATTGTGGATGATTTTTCTAGATTCACATGGGTGTTATTTCTTGCACATAAAAATGAATCATGTGAACATTTCACAAAACTTTGTAGGAGAATTCAGAATGAAAAAGGATATAAAATCACTCACATAAGAAGTGATAGAGGCACGGAATTCAAAAATGAAAGCATAGAAAAATATTGTGACTTAGAGGGCATATCACATAACTTTTCTGCACCTAGGACACCTCAACAAAATGGTGTAGTTGAAAAAAAGAATAGGCCACTACAAGAAATGGGCAGAACTATGTTGAATGAGCATAACTTATCTAAATAATTTTGGGCCGATGCCATTAATACTGCATGCTATGTTATGAATAGGGTGTTGATTAGACCATCAATTAATAAAACCCCTTATAAATTGTGGAACAACCATAAACCTAATATTTCCTATTTTCATGTGTTTGGTTGTAAATGCTTTGTGCTTAGAGATAATGAGCATCTGGGAAAATTTGACTCTAAATCTGATAAAGGCATCTTTGTAGGCTATGCACTTAATAGTAAAGCATATAGGGTTTTCAATAAAAGAACTTTAACTGTGATTGAGTCTATTCATGTTGTTTTTGATGAGTCTAATCCATTTTCTAATAAATATGATGAAGATGATATTGATATTAGAAAATGCTTAGAGAAAATGTCCATTGAAAACAATGCAAGTGAAAATCAAGAAGCAAATGAAAAATCACTTGAAGATAATGAAAATGGAAATTAGGAGTTGCCTAGAGATTGGAAATAGATTAGAAGTCATCCTATAGATCAAATCATAGGCGAACCATCTCGTGGAGTAGTCACAAGATCATCCTTGAGAAATATAGTAAACCACTTCGCTTTCTTATCCCAAGAAGAACCTAAAAATATTAAAGAAACCATAGAAGATGAATCTTGGGTAATGTCCATGCAAGAAGAATTTAATCAATTTGAAAGAAGCAAAGTGTGGACCTTAGTTCCTAGGCCTAATGAGCACACCATCATTGGAACTAAATGGGTATATAGAAATAAGAAAGATGAGAATGGGGTAGTAACTAGGAATAAAGCTAGACTAGTTACCCAAGGGTATAACCAACAGGAAGGGATTGACTTTGATGAGACATATGCTCCTGTTGCTAGATTAGAAGATATTCGTATGTTACTTGCCTTTGCCGCTTTTAAAAATTTTAAATTGTTTCAAATGGATGTTAAAAGCGCTTTTCTAAATGGCTACATAAATGAAGAGGTATAAGTAGAACAACTACCCGGTTTTGAAAATCATAAATATCCCGATTATGTTTACCGGTTGTCTAAAGCCTTGTATGGATTGAAACAAGCTCCTAGAGCTTGGTATGAGAGGCTTAGTGGTTTTCTACTAGAAAATGGGTTTACCCGTGGTAAAATTGACACTACACTCTTCATCAAGTCCAAAAATGATAATATGCTTCTTGTTCAAATTTATGTGGACGATATCATTTTTGGAGCAACCAATGATGAGTTGTGTAATGAGTTTGCCAAATGCATACAAAGTGAGTTTGAAATGAGCATGATGGGTGAACTTAGTTTCTTCTTTGGTCTACAAATTAAGCAAGCTAATCATGGAACTTTCATATGCCAATCTAAATACATTAGGGACTTGCTAAAGAAATTTAATATGGAAGATTGTAAAATTCTTGGCACACCTATGAACTCTTCCATTAAGCTTGATAAAGATAAGCAAGGAATCCCTGTTGACGTAAAATTATATCGTGGCATGATTGGAAGTCTCCTATATCTCACTGCTAGTAGGCTCGACATTATGTTTAGTGTATGTATGTGTGCTAGGTTTCAGGCTGCTCCTAAGGAATCTCATCTAAAAGCTGTTAAACGAATCCTTAGGTATCTTGTTGGGACTATAGAGTTAGGCTTGTGGTACCCTAAGCATACTACCTTTGAGATTGTTAGTTATACTGATGCTGACTTTTTCGGTAGTAAGGTTGATAGAGAAAGCACTAGCGACACTTGTCATTACTTTGGACAATCTCTTGTTTCTTGGTTCTCTAAGAAACAAAACTCAGTTGCCTTATCCACGGCCGAAGCTAAATATATTGCGGCTGGAAGTTGTTGTACCCAAACTCTTTACATGGAACAACAACTTGTGGATTTTGGATTGTACCATGAAACAATACCGATTAAATGTGATAATACCAGTGCAATCAACATCTCTAAAAATCCTATCTCACATTCATGAACTAAACACATTGAGATTAGACATCATTTTCTTCGTGATCATGTGCAAAAAGGAGATGTGGCTCTTGAGTTTGTATGCACAAATGAACAATGGGCCGATATATTCACTAAGCCACTACTTGAGGATAGATTCATACAAATTAGACGTGAGTTAGGCTTAATGCATAGTAAAGAAGCTTCCTAAACTTAAATGTCTCATAACTCGCATAATTTTAGGGGGAGCTCTCTCATGAGAACTTTTCAAGTCTTAGCAACTAATTCTATTGTTGACTTATCTTCTTGCTTGAGACTTTGTGAAAAGTTAATTGTTGATTATGTGCATATGTTATACATATATCTATTGCATGATTATATTGATTATCATTTATGTTGCACAACTTGTCCAATTCATGATCATATTAATAATTTATTTGTTGTATTGGACCATAATGAACTGTTTGAATAGTTGTGGATAAATTGCTAGGAATTTTAAACTCAAACAAGTTACGTGTATACAGGTTTACTTTTGGAAAGTCCGATTTACAAATGGCACTCTACAGAAATTTAAAAAAAAAAAAATTCTTTCCAAAATTATTCTTGTATAAATGTACTAAACACCCATTTCCTAGGATTTTAATTTAAATGACCCTTTTTGCTGTTGCCAAAAGGGGGAGATGGAAAGAGGCAAAATAATGGGTAAAAGAACTTATGTTTTAAACATACATTGGATGCACAATGTGAGGGAGAGCCTTCTTAGGCTTAACCCTATATTTTTGCCAATCGTATTTGTCACCATCAAAAAAGGAGAGAATGTTGACCTTATAGGTCACGCCCTGGTTTTGATAATGACAAATACTCTTGTATTTAATGAATATCTAGTTCATGTGCAGGTCCATATTAGCAGATCATTAATGGCACGTTAAAGATCAAAGCTTGAAGACAAATTCATACTCTTGATTGTAATATTTTTGTAGTGAAATTTGTCTGTAATAGTAATTAGGGTATTCGGTTTGTAATAAGCACACACATCACATATATGGTTTATTTTGTAAGCTCAAACCAAATCATAATGCAAAATGACCTTAGCATGACCTTAGGGTAAACCCTTCGATCGACCGACACCGGACTTTTTGTGTCTTCAAATTGGACCCCAAGTGACCCTAGGACACACACATTTACACATATGTTTGTTAGGCACTTGAATAGGGCTTGTTTGTTTCGTAGCGCGATCGAAATGTACACATGGTACACTTTCGGTCGACCAGCCAAGCCAATTCATTTTGGCTTGGTCGACCAAAACCTCCCTGGGTCAATTGATTGACCAAGGCCCTAGTCGACCGAACTAGAATTGTTGAAAAAGCCCCGGTTGACCGAAACCCTCCTTGGTCAACATTTTGACCACCTAGTCGACTGAGCTAGGTAGTTCAAAAAGCCCTGGTTGACCGAAACCTCCTTGGGTCAAAAGTTTGACCATATGGTCAGACGACCACTTTTTTACTCCAATTACCTGGTCGATCGGAGGGTCCTCAGGAGAAATCTCAGCAGTTTGGTCGACCGAACCAGGTAGTTCAAAATGTCCTGGTCGACCGAACCTTGGAAAATTGGAAAATCACCCTCTCCTGGTTGACCAAGCCCTTAGGTAAATATTTCCATCGTCGACCGAAGCATATGAGTCCTGGTCGACCGAAACTTGTTCTAGTCGACCAGACCTCTCAGGTTACCATCATTTTTACCACGGGTTAAATGTTTTTAAATACGGTTAAATTGGTTAAAATGTCATTAAACTTTTTCAACAATCCCTAATAGGTCCCCAATGGTCAAATATTTTGGTGTGTCTATTTATACTCTTTCATTTGAGATAAGTAGAAGTGGATTAGCAAAAACCAAAATCAAAAATTTCTTTCTCAGGCTAAATATTTCTCATTGCTCATACTCTTCCAAAATCCACTCAAGCTTACCTTCTTCATCTATCTACATTATTTGTAAGTGTATTGAGTGTTATTGCTTAGAAGGTTTGCTCTCTCATTTATCGTGTATTTTAATTGATTTTTCCTTGAGAGCATAACCTAAGTATTCTTAGCAGGCTTTTCTAATGAGCCTACCCGAAGAAGACTTGTGTTAAACTTCCTAGTGTTTCATTCTCATTACAATAGCTTAGGAGGTTTGTATTTGTTTTTGGCTTGCAAAAATATTCTCAAACCTACTCAAATATCTTCTAGAATCTTTATTGAAATATTTGTGAAAAGATATTTATGTTTGTTACATTAATCTTTGTGGCAATATTTATTCAAGTATATATCATTTGTTGAATACAAAGATTATCTACTTTGCAATCCAAGCATATACATATTCACGTGATTAAGATACTCTGCTAATTGATATTCTTAAGGCTTGATATTCTGTGTTAACACATTTGATTGAAACACTTTGAAATACACAGATTGTTGTTGACACTCTCACGTATGCATTACACGGATAGAAAACATATTTGAGAGTTGAAATATTTGGACCACACCGAACTTACATTTTTAAATCATCTGTGGTGTTTGTATTTGTGCACATTTGTGGCACAAATCTGCTTTACATGAAAGCACTCATATATTGTACCTTTTGATTGTATATCTGAGAGATTCCAGGCGTGGCCTAAGGAGGCAGTAATCCAGCCCGGTAAGGATTGGTGTAAAGGTTGAGGTCAGCCCTGTGATAATTTGACCTGATTTGTGTAGGTGTCGCTCCACCCGTTCAAGTGAGCAAGTTAGTGTGATAATCCTTGTGCTGGTTAGCCAAGGCAGGGATGTAGGCAATTGGCCGAACCTCGATAACATATCTTTATGTCACCCTTTATTTATTGCTTTCTGGTGCTTGTGTGATTAATTAAACTGCTTAAATTAATTTCTGATATATTTATATCATTCGAATTAGATTGACCATAGGATTTTGAACATACTGCTGTTAAGAGGAATACCTAGGGGTTAAATTTTAAAAATACCAATTCACCCAACCTCTTAGGATCACGGTAAAGCTAACGTAGGGTATGACCCGTAGGGTCAACAAGTATTACACAAGTCTAAAGTCAATCTAATGTGTGTAAGATAAATCAATATAGATATTCAGCGAAAACTAAACTGCACGAGTAATTTAATTAAGCATGCACAATAAAGTAGTAAATGGAAATGACACCAGAAATGTTATCGAGGTTCGGCAAACTGCCTACGTCCCCACCTTGGCTCACGAGTACAATGATTACATTATAAGCTCAATTAATGGGTGGAGCGGCACCTAATACAACCAGGTCAATTAGTATAGGGTTGACCTCAACCTACACAACTAATCCTTCCAGGCTAGATTACCGCCTCCTCAGGCCATGCCTGAACACAACAGTATTTCAATATAGGATGCGTACAAATAATATGCATCTTAATCAAGCAGATTTGCACCAATGATAATAATCAGAACACCCCAAATATGTAAGAATAATAAGCTCAATGGTGTATATGTGCAAGCAACGCTCAATATAGTGATTATTCTCAAGTTAAGCACAAGAGTGTTTTTACAAGCTAATCTTTGAAAACCAAGTATACCAAATCTCAATGACATATTAGTGTTTCAAAGATGTTAGCAATAATATTAAAACAAACTCAATAGTATTTTATAAAATCTAGCAAGCACAAAAGTTATTTGAAATCAAGCTTGTAAAATATTTTGCACACAAAAATAATGCTCAAGGAATCTTGCAATGTCAATGCAAAGAGCCTAAAGCTAATGAGTTTTCCCACACAAGATTTATTTATTCAAGTCAATGGGAAATACTCTAGCCCAACTCTCTATATAAAAATCAATCAACAAAAATTTTAAATGAGAGTTAAGGGCTATTTAAAATGGAGCACAAATAATTTAAACACTATCTCTAGGCTTGAATAATTAAGGAATTTGAAGTATGAGAGTATTTGGGAGTAGTATGAACAATATAGGCTTTGGAAATTTTCAGAGGATTTCTCACTAATCAATTTGCTAATTATCTTCTAATCCATGCAAATGAACCCCTATTTATAGAAAAGGTGAAAATTATAACCGTTGGGGACATATAGGGTACTATTAAATTTATTTTAAAAAGCTTTAGCAAAATTAATCCTGTTTAACCTTCAAAACTGCGGTAAAAATATGAAACAACCCAAGAGTTTGGGGTGCCCAATCCATGGTTCGGTCGCCCAAACAAACTCAATGAAAAAAGTTATTTTTCGAAGTTCGGGTGCCCGAGTTAAGGTTCGATTGCCTGACCAAAGGTGATTTCCATTATGTCCATGTTTGGATCGCTCGATCCGAAGTTCAGTTTGCCAAATTCATATGTTTGGTCGCTCGAGACCTTTTTGAACGTATAAGTTTAGGTTGCCGAGCTGGTAGGAAAGGTCACAATCAAGGTTCGGTTGACCGAGGACACTACGTTTATTTTTGGTTCCCTTGCCTGAAACCAAGTAAACCTTTTGACTAGTCAAGGGTTCGCTCGCCCGAGGTGTTTTGAACACCAGAGGTTCGGTCGCCCTAAACCACACAAATTTGGCCATTTATGTCCTATTTCAATTCAATTGTTTCCCCTGATAATATAAGTGATTATGGGGACTGTCTTATGTGTTTGTGCAAGGACCAAAGGTCTTTCTAAGGTCTTTTGAGCTTGTTAGAACTTACATGCATGATATGCAGATTATTACAGACCTTTGCCTATGTTACTATTACAAACTTGAACAAAGCAATAGTATAGATTACAATAAAAAAAAAAGTAATCTTTTGGGTCTTTAGACTTGGAATCTTCATATACCATCAAGTGATCCTGCATACAAACTTGATAGACATTAAATACCCAACTATTTGTCATTATCAAAACCGTGTATGACCTATAAGGTCAAAATGGAAGTTCAAGTTTCAAGCAAAGGCTTACCAAGATTAAGAAAGGACTTAAACAATGTGGATTGATAAAGGAAACCAAAGGTTTAGGGTGACTTCAGTTGCCTAGCCTTCATAGTCAGTCGCTTGATGAATTTTTAATCTGAATTCTGGAGTGGCAGTAGCAAGTTAGTCGATTGACTATCAATGTTAGTCACCAAACCTAGGTTAGTCTGCTGACCGTCAGGGTTAGTAGCCTGACCTGCTACAGGTTTTGAAGAAATGGTTGGAATTCAAGGGCTATTTCTCAACTAAGACTTATGGGCTTCAAATAGGAGTTCACAACCAATTTAAGGGTTAAGAAAAGGATAATCTTACCAAAGTAAATCGTTGGATGACTCAATTTGATTCACCATGAACTCAGAACATACCATAGAATTCCTTGATCAAGCTATAGCACAATGAAAGTCCTAAACTGCTGTAGGTGGGTAATATTCCAAATGAATACTGATTTTACCAATCTAAATGATGGATGGCCTGATGATATTCTACACAAGTTTGAATTCATCTGAAGTTCTTCATGCGAGCTTTGAAATATGGATATGTATGCAGCAAATGAAATAACGGATTAGTGGCCTTAGGGTGTAACTTGGTGGTGGTCGTGTGGGTGATGGAGGGAGGTTATGAAAGTGGGATAGGGATGGAGTCGTTAGATAGAATAGTGGTCTCTCACCATCTGATCTTTGAGGAGAACGATGTAGCCTCTCAATACATAATTACAAGGATTGGACAAAGTTTAACAAGCTTCACAAAGGAAAAAACCTTTTTAAATTCAATATCAATACTTAGCTCTACTTTCTTACAATGATACAAGATATATATATACTTAGTAAGGAGAAGGGGGAGACAGAACATTAACAAGCTAAGCTAGCATGGGGGGACAAGACTTCAAACACTAACAATTCCCATACAAGCATGGGAAACAAGAAAACTAACTTTCACAACTTACTAACCTATTAAAATGGTCCAATTTACTAGACACATTTTATATACTCTTACAAGTTAGTAAGCACCCACTTGCAACCTAAGTTAACTTAGACTTATTACAACTTTAAATGTGAACATATGTCAAAGAAGGGGCCCAAATCTGTGTAGGGCCTAATGGAGTCATGTGGAGCCCACAAGACCATGTGGGGGCCTACATAGGTCTTGAACTCTGACCTGCATCGGCATCTCAACTTGGGTCTTTCTCACATTGAAAAGTCTTCTTAGATAGCCATCCACATGTCACAATGTCTGGAAATAAGATAGGTACGACATGCCGATCCCCATCACATATTAACCACCTTGATTAAATCCTTGGATTACTTTGTGAATTTGGGATAACTTATCCATAGTATTACCAAGTTCCTTCATTGTTAGCTTGGGTATGATGTTGATTACAAATCACCATCAATAAAAATTCAATTAACCTTTTACTCTCAAATGTAACCCAAAATAAAAGGTGGCTAATTATACGGTTCTAAACCTAATAAAATATCTTCATTTATAAAGAAAATTGCAGACTGACAATATGCACAAAGCATATTATCTTCCCTAACTTGGAGGTTTTAAGTCATTTGAGAGTCAATGTCCTCCACACCTTTATGGACATGTACAATATTTTATCACAAAACTTTAAAATTTTTTATAAGATCACCAACACTGATTTTAGATGGAAAACCTCTAAGTTATTCAGGAGTTTGAGACTCATTAATGGAACTTGTAGCATCATCTCCTCTATTTGAGTCATGTCCATCATAAACCTCATAGCAAGTCACCAGATTTACCATAACTTCATTATCTTGGAAGAACCCTCGTGGAAAATAGTCTCCAAATGTAATATATCGGCCCAATAGTGCATCTAGAGGGGGGTGAATAGACACTTTTCACGGATAATAAAATTTCTACAAAAACAAAATACCTTGGCAAGATACAAGTAAATTTTATCACAATAAATTTCAAAGTAAATAATCACAAGCAAATGAAATAAAGAAGAAAGAGAGAGAAAGAAAAGATTGAAACAAAGATATTAACGAGATCTGGCACCTAGCCTACGTCCACGCCTTGAGACCAACTCAAGGATTTCCAAATCCACTAAACGATCTCTGTTCAACATGGAGAAGCCTTTATAAATTGGGTACCAAGCCCAGCTATTCACCGAGAGCTGAAACACAGGAGTTCACCAAAAACCTCCAAATCCACAGTGAATCAAAAGCAAATGTAAAGATTACAAGAGATGCTCCTTCTTGAACTGATAATACAAATAAAACCTCACACTACTCTCTTTTAACAAGTGAAGTGTAACAAGAATAAAAAGCAAGAGAGCTTTGAGCAACAATAAACCTAGAATGAATGCACTAATTATTTTGATCAACAACCAATATTCAATCAATGTATTTAATAAATGCAAATGGTTGGTATTTATGAACAAGGAAACGAGCTAGACGTTGTCTAGCCATTGGGCATTTATTGATGCGAGACAAAGCAGAAAATAGTCATTTGAAACTCATTTATTACAGGTCTGCTTGCTGTTAATCATTAACAAATGTCATGGATTCACCGACAAGTTGCCCATAGTAGTCAATGAGTCACCCTATTTCGTCGACGAGTCACTTGGGCTGATAGCCAAGCTTGTTCGTCAACGGGCTAGCCTCACTAGTCAATGAACATCGCCATTCATTGACGACTCACCTAGGTAGTTCCTTAACTTAGGCTACTAGAATGTTTAGTTGATGAATGTTATCCATTAGTCGACTAATCCCCTATTTTTCATATTGTTGGGTCTCTAAATAAAGTAGCCTATGCAAGGACAAGTACATACAAATTATATTTGTTCTAATGATACTTTAGGCTTTTCCTAATAAGGTTTTAATGAGTGTTAGATATATTGTTTAACAAACTACGTTTAAAAGCTCGTTTTGATGTCTTATACACTAGCATGACTCGGTATGCATGTGAAAACTTAGTTTTGGTGTTCTATACTAACATGAAGTATATGCACATGCATTTTCTATGCTCTTGTAAGGTATTCTTACACACATCACATGAACAAGAGTTACAAGACATTTCCTACCGCACACACAAACTAACATATATGTAAACACAAACAAGTCTTCATATAAGCTCTATTTGGTTGTGCTTTGGGTATTACAGGTTTAGACTCTAGCCTTGAATTTTGCTTATTACTTCATCAATGGTTCGTCTAATATTTATGCTTGCTTTGGTATCGACCTATTTTCCTGAACTGAACTTGAGCAAATAAATTAGTTAACCTGAGGGTCACAAATGGGTTGTTATCATCAAAACCGATTGGATTGGGATACCTTAGTCACTAAGGCTAACATTCTCCAACTTTTTGATGATGGCAAGACATTGATGTTCTTTGTAAGATTTTTCTTAAAAAGCTCCCCCTAAAAATATGCAAACTTGTTTCAAAATTTTTGAAAAACATCTCTCACCCTTACTATATGAAATTTATGCATGGTAAAAAGAGATTCAACCTTGAGTTTCATCATCATGTATAATTTCAAAGAGTTCAGTATATCCATCAGTTAAGTAGTATTAGCCTAAACGAAAATTAGTATATCCAACAAAAGCATAATGTCCACCAAATAAGCATCATGTCCAGTATGACTCAATAGTAAATAAACTTCATTAGAAGTCAATCAATCAAGTAAAAGGGTCAAGTAATATCAATCAAACATATCATGAATGATCATCTAAGTACAACGGTTCCCACAAAAATGTTTGTTTCTTATGAGCATATACCATGCTCAATAAGCATTACAATAGTTACAATACTTTTGCCTCAATCATCAACACATGACGATGCTTTAAGTCAACAAAATAATGCAAACAAAACAGTCATATACCAAAAGAATCATACATGTCAAAAACAAGTAAACAAGTGTAAAGTGTCAAGTGGTAGTCAACGTAACAAGCAAACACCAATAATACATTTTTCTCCCCCTTTTGCCTTCATCGAAAAAGGAAGAAGGTTTCCTACTAGTTGCGGCGAAGATGGTCAAGAATAGCTATAAGACTAGAGTTAACATGGGTCATGTGAACCTCTTGTGCTTGCTGCATAGTGTCAAAGCGTGTGTGCTTGCTTTCCTCCAAAGCATCCATACACACTGTCATTCCCAGCTCAAGACTATCCAAGTGTTGTAAGATGGGATCAATTGAATCTACCCCAGCCTCAGGAGCATCCATGTGAATCTTAGGGAAATGTTGTCCCTTAGCTACTACTTCTTCCTCCATGGCTTCCTCCACCTTGTCTACAGACCCCCCAACCTATTGGTCGGGTTTCCTCCAGATCAATGCCCGATCATCCCAAATAAAATGCTTATGATGTAGGGTGGCCTTAGTGTATATGTTGTCCAATATAGGTGTTGTACCTAGTATACCAGCAATAAGAATGTCAAAGTGTGAGAAGAATTTCATAAGCATTCGGGAAAATGGTAGGCACCCTTTTCGAAATATCATATTTTCTTCTATGTGTTGGATGATAATGGAGGGTAGGTTGATGTCTTGTCCACACCACAGATAGAACATTACAAAAATATCCTAAATAGTCACCGTATCTTGCCCTCCATATCTGGGTGAGATATTGTAGGCGATAATAAGATGAAGAATCCTAAAAACAATCGTGAGCTCTTTAGCTTTTGGTTGGGCAATTTCAGGTATATGGAAATTGCTGGTAACAAGCTTGAGGGCCTTATGTGGACTAAACCAATCATAGTTAGTAGGCCATATTGCTTTAGGAAAACAACAAATGGGGTATTGTTGGCAGGAAAAAGCTTCAGAAAATGTTCTATCATTTAAAAAAATTGTTTTACCCCATAAACTTGAGTAGGTCGTGCATCTAGGTGATGATGGCACAAAGTTGGAGTAAAACTCCCTAACCAATTCAATATACACATGCTTATGTAAAGACAATAGGGATTCCCAACCAATATTCCTAACTTTATCTACAAGCATTGAGAAATTATCTTCCAAAACTTGATAGGAACAATCTTACCTAAAAAAACACTTCGTTTAGATATGTCGCCTTTATACCAGAGCTGAGCCTCTGGAGGGCCTCATGTGGACTAAATCAATCATAGTTAGTAGGCCATATTGCTTTAGGAAGACAATGAATGGGGTATTGTTGGCACTAAAATACTTCAAAAAATGTTCCATCATTTAGCAAAATTGTTTTACCCCATAAAGTTGAGTAGGTCGTGCATCCAAGTGATGATGGCACAAAGTTGGAGTAAAACTCCCTAACAAATTCAATATACATAGGCTCATGTAAAGACAAAAGGGATTCCCAACCAATATTCCTAACTTTATCAACAAGCATTGGGAAATTATCTTCCAAAACTTAATAGGAACAATCTTACCCATAAAAATACTTCGTTTAGATATGTCGCCTTTATACTAGAGATGAGCCTTTGGAGGGCCTCATGTGGACTAAACCAATCGTAGTTAGTGGGCCATATTGCTTTAGGAAGACAACGAATGGGGTATTGTTGGCAAGAAAATACTTCAGAAAATATTCTATCATTTAACAAAAATTTTTTACCCCCATAAAGTTGAGTAGGTCGTGCATCCAGGTGATGACAACACAAAGTTGGAGTAAAACTCCCTAACCAATTCAATATACACAGGCTCATGTAAAGATAAAAGGGATTCCCAACCAATATTCCTAACTTTATCTACAAACATTGAGAAATTATCTTCCAAAACATGATAGGAACAATCTTACCCAAAAAAAAAACTTCGTTTAGATATGTCGCCTTTATACCAGAGCTGAGCCTCTAGAGGGCCTCATGTGGACTAAATCAATCATAGTTAGTAGGCCATATTGCTTTAGGAAGACAACGAATGGGGTATTGTTGGCACGAAAATAATTCAAAAAACGTATTATCATTTAAAAAAATTGTTTTACCCCATAAAGTTGAGTTGGTCGTGCATCCAGGTGATGACGACACAAAGTTGGAGTAAAACTCCCTAACCAATTCAATATACACAGGCTTATGTAAAGACAATAAGGATTCCCAACCAATATTCCTAACTTTATCAACAAGCATTGAGAAATTATCTTCCAAAAATCTTGATAGGAACAATCTTACCAAAAACAATACTTTAATTAGATATGTTACCTTTGTACCAGAGATAAGCCTTTTGAGAGACAAACTAAACCCTTCCTTCGGCTGAGGCTTTCTGAACTTGTTCAAGAGGAGGGTTTCGTGAAGACCCCTCACCAAGATCAGAATTCTGTGAATAAGTTCCAACCTTTCTCTTTGATCTTGACACCATTGTGGTCATTTAGGGCTTATAAAATGGAAGGAATGAAATATTTGAGGTTTAAGGATTGGGAGGAAAAAATCAAAGAGGTTTAGGGATCGAAATGAAGTTGTTCTACGTGTTGGTTTTTGAAATAACCCAACCCAACTTGTTGATGAAGGCTTACCATTCATCGATGTATGGCCATCGATCGTTGACGAATTCCTCTAATTTGTCGACGAGTGTAGCAGAGTTGCAGCAATTAATTTCCAATTTAAAGCCAACAAAGGCCATGGATGATTGGGGTGTTTTTAATACAAATCCTTGTAAGTGCACATGCCCAATTCATGTCTAATTTTGCTAAATCTCTCCTTGTAATGCCCCAACCTAGGTCTGTCAGGGACCATTGCATCTCTCCTCCTCCACTTGGACCAGATGAAAGGGGGCAGGCCTTATCGGACTAATGAGTTGTCCCACAGACCAACACGTGTCTTTTTTAGTGTGTTTTGTCCTCACTCGCACATTTCTTGAGAAAAGTTCCCAAAAGATCACCCATGCTAAGATTACTCCAAGCCAAGCACACTTAACTGTGGAGTTTTTATGGGAAGGCTACTGAAAAGAAAGGTGCACCTTGTTGATATGGGTAGTAACATCAAATCCTTTTCAGGCCTTTCTTCCATAGGGTACCACATTCTCCCCCACTTAAAAAATGCAACGTCCTCATTGTAAACCCATATTTCCAAACCTAGGCGATGTGAATCTCATCACACTTCTAGCTGGGTAATTGCTCTGATACCATTTTGTAACGCTCCAACCTAAGTCTGACATGGAGCACTGCATCTGTCCTCCTCCACTTGGATCGGACAACATAAGGCATGCTTTCTTGGACTAATGACTGGCCCCATAGACCAACATGTGTCCTTTTCAGTGTGTTTTGTCCTCATTCACACACTTCTTGAGAAAACTTCCTAGAAGGTTATCCATCCTAAGATTACTCCAATCCAAGCACACTTAATCGTGGAGTTATTATGGGAAGGCTCTAGAAAAGAAAGGTGCACCTTGTTGATATAGGTAGTAATATCAAATCCTTTTCAAGCCTTTCTTCCACGGGGTATCACACTCCTCATTAAGGGGTTTTATCATTATATTGTCCAATTAATTTTTAGTTTTAACATACACTAATTCAATATCCCCCTTTTGCACGTGGTCTTAAATAAAATGTGTCAGATCACAATGTGTTTGGTCCTAGAGTGTATGCATGGGTTTTTCGAGATACTGATGGTGCTGTTGTTTTCACAATGGATTGGGGTTCCTTTTACTAAAATTTAAAAGTCCTTGAGTTGTTGTTTCATATACAGAGCCTCGGCACAACAATTGTCAGTGGTAATGTATTTGGCTTTAGTGGTTGAGAGTGCAACTGAAGTTTGCTTCTTGCAAAACTACAAAATAGGAGAGTGTCCCAGAAAGTGACATGTACCACTAGTGCTTTTTTTTTTTTTTTTTTTCTATTTTGCATCCCCCATAGTTAGCATCTAAATAGCAAGTGAGATCAAATGGAGCATTCTTAGGGTAGAAGAGCCCTAAGTCATATGTCCCTGCTAGATACTTAAAAATTCTCTTTATGACATTAAGGTGTGATTCTTTAGGGCATGATTGGAATCTAGAACGTAAGCATACACTAAATATGAAGTTTGGCCTATTGGAGGTTAAGTAAAGTAGACTGCCAATCATTCCTCTATACAATTTCTGGTCAACCTTTTTGCCATTTTCATTACTATCAAGCTTTGTTGTCATGCTCATTGGAGTTGATTTTGTTTTTCCAATTTCTAGACCTAACTTCTTGAGCATGTCCTTTACGTACATAGCTTGATTAATAAATATTCAATTTCTCATTTGTTTGATTTGCAAACCAAGGAAGATTGCCAATTCTCCCATCATACTCATTTCAAACGTCTCTTGCATAGATTGAGCAAACTCTTTACATATGATATCATTTGTTACACCAAGGATGATATCGTCTACATTGATTTGCACAATAAGCATGCCATCTCCTTTATGTTTCAAGAATAGGGTAGTATCAAATTGTCCTCTCATGAAACAATCTTCCAAAAGAAACTGACTTAATCGTTCATACCATGCTCTCAGTACTTGCTTAAGTCCATAAAAAGCTTTTGAGAGTTTAAATACATATTTAGGGTATGCATGACTCTCAGATCCTGCAGATTGTTTGACATGGACCTCTTCATTGATGTAACCATTAAGAAAGGCACTTTTAACATCCATTTAAAACAATTTGAAGTCTTTCTAACAAGCGAAGGTAAGCAACATCATAATTTATTTTAGTCTTGTTACAGGGGCATAAGTTTCATCATAGTCAATACCCTCTTGTTAGTTATACTCTTGTAGAACTAGTCTTGTTTTATTTCTAACTATCTTACCATCTTCGTCTTTCTTATTCCTAAACACCCATTATGTGCCAATAATTGATGTGTTCTTGGGTTTAGGAACAAGCTCACATAATTTGTTTCTTTCAAATTGATCAAGCTCTTCTTGCATAGCCATGATCCAATTTTCATCATTTTCAGCCTCTTCAAAACTTTGAGGCTCAATTTGGGACACAAAGGCTGTGTGATTGGATCCACTTCTTAGGTGTGATCTAGTACTGACTCCCTTAGATGGATTTCCTATGATAAGATTAGCTGGATGATTTTTGAAAAATTTCCAAGCTTTAGGGAGTTCCTGGCCTGCTTTATTTGGTTTTACAGTTTTTTCCCAAGTTCGTGACACTTGATGATCAGTTTTGTTATCTTTGGAAGTTTCTTCTTGCTCATTATTTATTTTAAGTTGCTCAAGTTCCTTTTCAATTCTAATAGTAGTTACTTGATCTCTTTCTTCTAAATCAACTGTTGCTTTGGGTGTAAAAGGGTTTGATTCATCAAAAACTACGTGTGTTGACTCTTGAGTAGTTTGCGTTCTTTTTTTAAAGACTCTATAAGCTTTACTATTCAGAGCGTACCCTAAGAAGATCCTCTCATTAGATTTTGGATCAAATTTTGTCAAATGGTCTCTATCATTTAGAATAAAACATTTACATCAAAAGACCTTGAAGTGTGACGTATTTGGTTTTCTACCTTTCCATATTTCACAGGGGGTTTTCCAAGTTTGGATTTGATGATTACATGATTACTAACATAGCAAGTCTTGCTTACGGCTTCAGCCCAAAAGTATTTGGGAAGACTATGTTCATTTAGCATTGCTCTAGCCATTTCCCAAAGTGTTCGATTCTTTCTTTCAACGACTCCATTTTGTTGTGGAGATTTTGGTGTGGATAAGTTGTGTGAATAACCATTTTCATTGCAGAAATCTTCTAATTCTTTGTTTCTAAATTCTTTTCCCCTATCACTCCTAATATGAACAATGGACACAATTTTTTTTCATTTTGAACTTTTCCAAAAAAAAAAAATGAATGAAAGCATTGCAAGTGTTGCTTTTGCTTTCAAGAAAGATAACCCAAGAAAATCTAGAGAAATCATTAACAATCAGTAAAGCATTCAATTTTCCACCAATGCTTGCAATGTCATTAGGCCCAAATAAATCAAGATGTATTAACTCTAAGGGTCTCATTGTAGAAATCATCTTTTTGGTTTTGAATGGAGACTTAATTTGTACACTATATTGACATGCATCATAAACTTTATCCTTGACATAGTTATCTTTTGGTAAGCCATTAACTAGTTCTTTAGAAGATAATTTATGCAATAAATCCAGGCTAGCATGACCAATCCTCCTATGCCATAATTAACTAATTTCATTTGTTGCAGTGAAACATCTAATGTCATAAGATTTCATGTCATCAAACTCAATAGTGTAGATATTAGATTCAGGATGTCCAACTAAGATAGTATTTCCAATCAAATCATTTATCTGGCATTGAGTCGACTAAAATATAACGTTGAGTCCCTTATCACATAACTGGCTGATACTTAACTAGTTGTGCTTAAGTATGTTAACAAGTGCAACGTTATCAATTGAAAGAGATGTTTTACCTATTTTACCTAAACTAATGATTCTACCCTTGGTGTTGTCTTTGAAAGTCACGAACCCTTCTTTCTTGTAGGTGAAAGAGACAAATTTGCCAACATCTCCTGTCATGTGCCTTGAACAACTGCTGTCAAGGAACCATTTGTTCTTCATCGTAGAGGTCTTCAAGAAAACCTGAAAATAGAGTTAGGTGATTTGTTTTGGTACCCATTCTTTATTGGGTCTTAGGGGGTTAATGTTCTTGATCACCCATGCATACTTCTTTTCTTTTCCTTTATTTCCTCTAAAAGGACAAGTGAAGCATACATGACCCATTCTCTTATAGTAGAAACTAATTTTATTGACATACAAAGGGTTTGGTTTAGGTGTTGTGTTTTTACTTGGTAAAGAACTTCTCTTGACACAAATATTTGCAAAACCAATGGATTTTCAAGAGGATAAACCATAACCTATACCTTCTTTGAAAATTCCAATTCTTTGAACTCCAAGTAATTTATTAAAATTTTCTTTTCCATTGGTAAATTTATGATGATGTTACTTTAATTCTCAATTTTCTTTGTCAAAATCAAGCTTTCTTTAAGAGACACACCAATGTGATTTTTCAAATCTTCAACTTCCTTTTGAAGAAGTTCATGATCATTTTAAGAGTTTCAAAGCTCTTCATTTTTCATTTTGATAGATGCATTTTATTCTTTTAAAGTAGAACACGGACATATTTATTTTTGCTTGCATTTTGAGTGTGCCTCTTCAAGATGTCTATTTTTTCCCTTAGTTACAACTAACTCATCATAAAGTTTTTTCACAATTTTCTTTCAATTCATCATAAAAAAGAAAGTATTCATCATTAGAACTCACCTCATCTTGCTCATCCGCCATGAAGTAGAAGTTTGCAACTTCCTCTTCATTTTCTCCATCAGTGGAAAGTCCATCGAGTTCGTCTCATCTAGTTGCATTCATGGCTTTGTACTTCTTATTGTCTCCTTGTTGGTTGTTGCCTTTGTTTTTGAATTATGGACAATCAGCCATTCTATGTCTGGTTTTCTTGCAATAATGCACCTCATGCTAGATTCTCCTTTTTTCCCTTTTTCTCACTAGGCCTCTTGTTCAATAAGAATTTGCTAAATCTTCTTATAAGGAGAGCCACTTCATCTTCATTGCCAATCTCTTCTTCCTTCACTACTTCCTTTTGACTTGCTGCCTTTAAGGAGATCCTTGGTGTCTTTTTAGGCTTTTCAACTTCAATTGCTACATTTTTCTTCTTGATTTTGTAAGTCATGAGTGATCCAATGAGCTCATCAAGTATGGCTTTTGAGAGGTCCTTTGCTTCTTCAATGGCCATTGACTTTGCATGCCATGATTCCGGTAATGAACAAATGACTTTTTGCACATTATCTTCCATGGAATAATCCCTACCAAGTTCTTTTAAACCATTTTTTATATGTGTGAAACGGGTAAACATGGATATATTGACTCATCTTCTTCCATTTTAAGCATTTCATATTCTTTAACTAACATATAAATTTTAGATTTCTTAACTTGTGACATACCTTCATACGTTACTTGAAGCTTGTCCCAAATTTCTTTTGTGGTGTCGCATCTATAAAATGGTTGTATTCTTCATCACTCACAGCACAATAAAGAAAGTTCTTAGTCTTGAAATTAAGTTAAACTAACCTCGATTCGTTGTTTGACAAATCCTCAAACTGTTTTGGTATGCCTTTCTCAACTTTGAACTCATAGTCTCCTTTTGTGATAACTCGCCACATTTTAAAATCAAAAGATTGGATAAAAATGGTCATTTGATTTTTCCATGCTAGGTAGTTGCCCCACTAAATTTTAGTGGCCAATCAATGGATTGTTCCTGGGTGAGAGGTGCCTCAATCACATTTACCATTTGATCTTTGCACTCTATAAATTATTCTGAAAGTCAATCGACTAGCTCTAATACCCACTTGTTAGCCCAAAAGTGCGTCTAGAGTGGGGTGAATAGTTACTTTTCATAGATAATAAAATTTTCTACAAAAACAAAATACATTGGCAAGATATAAGTGAATTTTATCACAATAAATTTCAAAGTAAACAATCACAAGCAAATGAAATAAATTAGAGAGAGAAGGAAAAGCATGACACTAAGATATTAACATGGTTCGACACCCAGCCTACGCCCACGCCTTGAGACCAACTCAAGGATTGCCAAATCCACTAAATATTCTCCTTCTAAGATGAAGAAGTCTTTACAAATCAGGTACAAAACCCAGCTACTCACCAATAGCTGAAACCAAGGAGTTCACCAAGAACTTCCAAATCCACAATGAAATAAAAACAAGTGCAGAGATTACAAGAGATGATCCTTCTTGAGCAAGTAACACAAATAAAATCTCACATAACTCTCTTTCAACAAGTGAAGTGTAACAAGAATGAAGAGCAAGAGAGCGTTGAGCAACAATAAACCTAGAATGAATGCACCAATTAATTTGATCAACAACCAATATTTAATCAATGTATTTAATAAATGCAAAGGGTTGGTATTTATGAGCAAGAGGATGAGCTAGACGTTGCTTAGCCGTTGGGCACTTTTTAATGCAAAATAAAGCAAAAAATAGCCATTTAAGCTCATTTATTATAGGTCTACTCATTGTTATTCATCGACAAATGTCATGGACTTGTCGACGAGTCTCCTGCAATAGTCAACAAGTCACCCTGTTTTTTCGATGAGCCACCTGGGCTGACAAACATGTTTTAGCTACTAGATTTTTTCATTGAGGAGCCAAGCTTGTTTAACGATGAGTCAGCCTCACTAGTCGACGAACGTCCCCATTTGTCGATGACTCACCTGGGCAGTTCCTCAAATTAGGCTACTGGAATGTTTAGTCTACAAATGCTATCCATTAGTCGAATAATCCCCTGTTTTTCACTCTAATGAGTCTCTAACTGAAGTAGCCTATGCAAGGACAAGTGCATATGAATTATATTTGTTCTAATGATACTTTAGTATTGTCCTAATAAGGTTTTAATGAGTGCAAGATGTTTTGTTTAACAAACTACGCTTGAAAGCTCGTTTTGACATCTTATACACTACCATGACTCAGTATGCATGTGAAAACTTTGTTTTGGTGTTCTATACTCACATGAACTATATGCATATGCATTTGCTCTACTCTTGTAAGGTATTCTTACACACATCACATGCACAAGAGTTACAAGACATTTCCTACCTCATACACAACCCAACATATATGTAAACACAAACAAGTCTTCATATAAGCTCCGGTTGGTTGTGCTTTGAGTATTCTAGGTTTAGACTCTGGTCATGAATTTCACTTATTGCTTCATCAATGGTTCATCTGATTCTTATACTTGCTTTGTTATCAACCTATTTTCCTGAATTAAACTTGAGCAAATAAATTAGTTAACCTAAGGGTCACTAATGGGTTGTTTTCATCAAAACCGACTGGATTGGGATATCTTAGCCACTAAGGCTAACATAATATGTTCTCAAGGATTTTGTTTCAGAATATTATTATTCTTGACTATAGTTTTCTTAACTATTGATTTATTTCCTTTTTTTCTTTTGAAGTAAGAATGTGAAGTTATTTTTTTCTTCTTTTGCTTTTTCAATGGAGTAGGCATTGGTTAGAGAAGATGTGGCTTCCTTGTCGTGCGTCATAATACTAGTGTATGTCCATCCCTCTTTATCCTCTAATGTTGATCTAACATTAATACTAGATTTAATCTCTAATATTTTTAAAGGGCATTCAACTATAATAGGTTTAAGAATACCAAATTGAATAAGCTCAAGCTCTACTATTAATATGACTTTTTTATGTTGGTTCAACATTTAAAAGGCATGAATGTCCCATATTCGTTGATCCCATGAGAATAGTGGCATGATTGGATTCATCAACATCATATTGTGGCATGACTGGATTTAGCTACATCATAAAGTTCAAGATATGTTTTTTTTGCCCCTAGCAAGCACTCACAGTATTGTGACTCGCAATACTAACTTAATTATCTCCATGTCATGTGCATGTGCAACTAATTCTTTAATATTTGCAATTTGATCCATTTAAGGATCTATAGTAATCCCTAATGCCCGCCTTGAAAGTACATCTATACTGCAGAAGTTTCTGAAATCGGCTCCTTGAAATTGAGTGTTGACTCTATGAGTTCAATCCTATTTTGATAATGAAAAATCACATAGTATCTTACATGTGCATTGAGATTGTGAATAGGATCATTACTTAACATGCATGGAAGGTAAGGATGTCATGGAAGCCATGAGGAACTTAAAGCATATGCAACCTGTAACAACCTGCTACTTGTATATATATTTTTTTATATAAAGTCAATCTACTGTAATAATACTGAAACATCTCAGGCCCAAAAAACACTGAGCAAATTCTGAATACCATACATTCCTAAGCAGCGGTATACGAGAAGCTATTAATTGTCAAATACACAATACCAGAAAGCTATATTATTCTAAAATATATTTACAACACAAAATACCCAGTGACAAGATCAAAACCCTAAGAATCTACCCCAAAACACTGGTATCATAAAAATGCCTACCCTTCCAGTATGGGCAGTGCAAAATAATCTCTACCCGCGAGCCTGATCTGCTCGCCTAACTGGATCTCCTGAAAAATAGTAAGTCACTGGGATGAGACAATACTCAGTAAGAGGAAATATGCTATTACTAGTGTGTGGCTGCTAAGTTACACATTTAATATAGTGAAATAATACTGATACTACAATATGAGTTAGCTAATAAACTATACAGAACATATATAATGTAAATTAAAATATAATTGTGTATCTGAGTTTGTTATCTGTACATACTACTAATATGATAATATAAACTGTTTTTGTGTGATATATCTATACATAGGAACTTCTGTTATATCCAGGGATCTGTATGTCATGATTTAACCCCTCATGACAGGGTTGTGCGACCCGTAGGTTGGACTTACTCTGGTTGGCCTACTAAGCAAGTCAATTTATATCTGTAACATCCACCAATCTAGCCCACTACAATCTCTCTAGGCAATCTCCAAATCTAACATCGTCTAATCGGCCAGCTCAACCTAGCTAGCTGAGGAGACTGCAATCTCTCCTGGCACGGTTAGACGGAATCCACATACTAGTTGAGTAATGTGGTTGCACTCTATCTATAATAACAATGGTACCGTGCTCTGCTGTATATACATCTATCTGTAAATTTCCACAGGGATCTAATATTGTGTAATACTAGTATATATATATATATATATATATATATATATATATATCTTGCTGCTTTTAACATGATTTCAAAACAACTATAACACTATAAATCTGATCTGTAATATCTAGAATATATGACTGAAATATTTATAATATCTTTCTGAAATATATGTAATATCTATTTATAATATCTATAATATCTGTCTGTAATATCTGCAATATTTTTTTATAATATCTGTAATATTTATATGTAATATCTGTAATATCTGTAATATTTGTCTAAGTGTTATGGTTTAGAAATCATGTAATTCTAAGAAATACTATGAGTCTCATTTTATACTAATAAATTGTATATCTGAATATCTGTAAAATTGTATAATCAACATACTATACTATAAGAAACTCATGCCACACATTTGATTAATCAAAATCTCATGCTAAATTTATGTAATTCTGCTGTAATTCTAATGATGATAATATTCTGCAAAAATAAACTGATCAACATGCTTGTAGATATACATAAAAAATCTTCTATTATACATTCTAAAACTCTCTAGCATAGCATATTTCTCTTACCCAATTTCTAAAAAGCCCCTACTGTACTCTGATCCTATACCCACAGGGTTCCCAACTCAACATCCTGAAAACAACATCCCCTAGAACAGAATATCATTATTTTTCTATGTACAAGATTTTATATAACTATGGTGAAGGCAAATACTGAATAAAATGTCTTACCCTGAAATTGGGATGAAATTCGAATCACTTCCACAAACGATCTACTCTGACAGACTTGCAGAGAACTTTCCCAGGAGCATCATGGTGACCTCAAATCATCGATCCGACGAGAAACGGAACCAAGATGGAAGAGAGAAGGGGTCAGGGGCATTTAGATAGAGAAAGAGGGATTTCTTGTGCCAACATTCTACCAAAATTTGGGTTTCAACTATTTATAGATTCGAATTCATCGACAAGACACGTCATCTCGTCGACGAGTCCTTGAAGAAGTTCGTCAATGAACCTAAACCCCTCGTCAACAATTTGCAGACCGCCAAAACCCCCCTCTCGGTATCTTCTTATCGATGAATCCCCTGTGTTCATTGATGAGACCCTAATTAATTTCTTGGGCTATTACACAACTTGACACACTCCATGGAATTAGAAGAGCAAAACGATGAAGAAGCCTCAGGTTTTTCAATTGTAATGGGTATTTGGTATTGTTTTTATTTACATATCTCATATGATGTAGTTGGAAGCTCAAAAAGACCCTAGACTGACCTTAGGACACATGCATTTCATGAAAAATCTATTTACATTAGTTCTAGGTTGGACGGACATGTTTTAGGCTAAATAATTATGAAAATTAGAGGCCTCATCGATGAACACTGACCTCGTCGATGAATTCATTAAGGCCATTCAGCGAGGAATGCTCTACTTTTGTAGACGAGAAAATACACTCATCGATGTATGATGCACTTGTCGACGAATTTCGTCAAGGAGACTGGTGCTCCAATGCGCTTCGGCATAAATTTATTAACTAAAACCTATCTTGCTTGATGCAATGGCCAAGATGCACCCTTCTGCCGACCATGCATATATATACCAAACCCTAAACCCTAAAGAAATAACGATTGAACTCTTGAACACTCTTGCCTACACTCTATCAGATTAACACTCTTTTGGGGCATCCTCTACGTTGATTTTAACGATCAAAGGGCATTCACCCATATTATTGCAATCAAGATCCTGTTCTTGTAGGTTTGGTTAACAAAGTATAGTTTTTGATATATCGATTTTTATTCTCAAAGCTTTTATCCTTTCACAAGCTAATTGTTGATTATTATTTGAGAGTTAAATCTTGAGTTCTTAAACATATGTATGTATGTATGTATGTATGTATGTGAAGATCTTCTTTAAGAAAATGACTTGCTAAAGTTTTGAATCTTTGAAAAGCTATCATTTTTATTCTTTATTCAAGGATTTAATCTCAGCTTTGTTATTGTTAAATATATTTGATCTTTGGAGAAAACTTATTGTCTAAATATTTTTTATAAAGATGATAAAGTTGACTTAGATCTTTGAAGCATATTTATCATACATATTCTATATAAAAAGATCATTAAAGTGTTATTGCAAAAATATTTTCATTGATCATATTTCATATACACTCATTAAGCTTCAAGTTATATCATTTGAGTATGTATTACGATTTCAATTGTACTCAGTATCTTGTTGTGAAGCATTCGAGTTTGCAAAAAATTGTAATCATATTATTGTATTGACAATTCGGGTTGTGATCTGGGGTGAGGAGGAAGCTACGCCTCTTATAAGCAGTGAACTGTAACGAGAAGCTCCATCCCTGTTAAAGGAGCGGGATTAGTGGAATCCTTGAGTGGGTTCCTCAAGGCGAGGATGTAGGCCGGGTCAGTTAAACCTCGTAAAAATTGTGTTTGCATCTCTCTTTCCCTTAACTCTTTTAGTTTCCTCTTGGACTTAATTATGTGGTTGTTGTGTATGTGTTAACAGTTTAGTACGCCGGTAAAGTAATTGGGTAAGAATGATTGATTAATAAAATCACACATTAAAATTGATAAATTAAGAAATACTGAATTACTTGTCATCTAAGTTGTACGTGTATGATTGTAAGTTGTTCAAAATTAGAACTTAAGTAGCACAAATTTTAAAATACCCAATTCACCCCCCTCCCCCTCTTAGGATTATACATAAATTAACATTTGGTATTAGAGCGAGGTTACACTAGACTTAAACGTTTTTTTGTAAAAGATCACAATGGCATACATCGGTGTAACCCTATTCGGTGAGGGACACTTATCCACACGACCACCCATCCTTTTTGGTGTTAACTACACATATTGGAAACAAAGAATGTGAATCTTTCTTCAAAATGCTAATGGGAAAGTATGGAAAGTTGTTTCTAAAGGAAATCATATTACTATAAAAAAATTGTAGATAAAGAAAATATACCTAAGACCGAAGATGAGTATACAGATGAGGATATGAAAGCTCTTCAAATGAAAGCTACTGCAATGAATCTGCTCTATTATGCTTTAGACGTAAATGGATTTAATAGGGTCATGGCATGTACAACTGCTAAAGAAGTATGGGATAAATTAGAACTCACATATGAAGGCACTAAAGATGTAAAAAAGAGTAGAATAGACATGCTAACAAGTGAGTATGAAGCCTTTAAAATGTACACCAATTGAATCCATGTACACCAGGTCCACTCACTAGTGAATCAATTGAATCCATGTACACCAGGTCCACTCACATCATGAATTCACTACATGCTCTTGGTAAAACTTACCCCACTTATGAAATGATCAGGAAAATTCTTAGGGAACTACAACCAGTCTGGGAGGCAAAGTCTATAGCCATAGCAGAAGGATGGAACCTAAAAGCAATGACACTAGATGAGTTGATCAGGTTGCTTATCACATACGAGCTAACAATAAATGAAAGACTGAGTGAGCAAAATAAATCTAAGAAAGTAACAGCCCTCAAAGCATTATCCATCAATTCTAATGAAGAGAGATGTTCATAATCAAAAGATAACCTGGCTTTTATAACTAAGAAGTTTGGAAAGTTTCTGAAAAGGAATATGAAGTATACTAGAAAATTCCAAAACTCAAAAAAAAAAAAAAAGGAAAATAAAGTAGAAGGAAGCAAAAGGATGATCCTCCTACGTGCTACAACTATAGAGAAGTTGGGCACATCAAGCCAGAATGTCCACATCTAAAGAAAGTGTCCAAAAAGAAGAAGAAGGCACTAAAGGTCGGCTGGGACACTCATAGTACCAGTAGTTTAGACTCTAAATCTAGTGACAACCAAATTGGAAATCTATGTCTGATGGCTCACGAAGGCCACAAGGTACAATCTTTTTGTTCAGCTTCATCATATTACTATAGTGACTCTAATAATAATGATAGCATGATGTCGTATGCTGAATTGCAACAAGAATATTTGTATAATTTTAAAATGCTTGAGAAAATGACAAAGACAAATTCTGATTTGAAATTAAAGTAAAAGGAATTTTCAAAGTTGTTGGAAAGACAAAGTGATTCTCATACATCTTTAATAAAAGACAAGGATTTGAAAATTGAGAAGTTGGAAAGAAATTTGGAAGATAAATCTAAAATTATTTATAAATTCACAGAGGGTCAAAATAATTTTTAAAGACTCCTTGGATCTCAAAGAAATTCCCTATATAAGGAAGGTCTCGGTTTTAATGGAAAAGAAAACCTTAAATAGAAACACCTTTACATGGGTCACTTTGTAAGAGAGTCAAAATTTTGTGTTCCAACTAAAGAGTCTTATAGATATATTACATGTTTCAAATGTAAGAGGTTAGGTCACATAAAATTTGATTGTCCATTTAAAAACAAAGATGTTAAAATTAAGAAGGTCTGGAAAGTCAATGGAGAGTCTAGCAGTAACCCCCATGGACCCAAGAAAATATGGGTACTAAAATTAGTCAATTGAATGTCCATTGTAGGTGTGCTTGAGATCATCCTCTTCATATGATATATGGTATATGGATAGTGGATGTTCTCGACATATGACCAGATAGAAAGCCAAGTTTGCGTCCATCACACCTAAGGATGGAGGATTTGTCACCTTCGATGACAACGCAAAAGGTAGAATTATTGGAGTTGGTAAGGTTGGTAAGGAACCTTCTTTTGTTATTGATAATGTGTTATTGGTAGATGGTCTAAAACATAACCTATTAAGTATAATTCAATTGTGTGATAATGGTTATAAAGTCTCTTTTGAACGTGAAAAATGCATTGTCAAGGAAAAATCTGAAAAAAAAATATTGTTTACTGCTGATTGTCATGAAAATGTCTACACCACTAGCTTTGATAATCTTGCGTTTCAATGTGTAACTTGATTTTCTACTATAAATGAAGTTTGTTTGCCATGGCATAGGAGATTAAGACATGCAAACATGGACTTATTATCCAAACTAGTTAAAGGAGAATTGGTTAGGGGATTATCTAAGACAAAATTTGCTAAAGATAAAATATGTGATGCATGTCAACTAGGAAAACGAATAAAATCTTGCTTTAAGAAGAAGAAAACTATCTCCACCACTAGACCACTTCAAATGTTGCACCTAGATCGATTTGTTCCTAATCCAACTCAAAGTCTAGGTGGTAAATTATATGCTTTTGTCATTGTCGATGATTATTCTAGGCTCACATGGGTACTATTTCTTACACATAAAGATATAACTTGTGAACAATTTACTAGACTTTGCAAAAAAATCCAATATCAAAAGGGGTACAAAATAACACACATTAGAAGTGATAGTGGAACAAAATTTAAAAATGATGGTATAAAGAACTACTATAACATAAAGGGTATATCTCATAACTTCTCAGCACTTAGGACTCCACAAAAAAATGGGGTAGTTGAGCGAAATAATAGATCTTTACAAGAAATGGCTAGAACCATGCTTAATGAACATAAGTGTTAGAATTGGTGTATTCCCAAGAGGGGGGGTGAATTGGAATTTTAAAAAAAAATTCACCTAGGTTGATCTATGCAAACACGGTATGTACACAACCTATGATCAGTCTATGCAATTTCCAAATGCATAGGTAAATATACTGTGAAAGTTAAATCATACGCATCATTCACCCATAACATACACGTGCGGTAAATATAAAGTGCAGAGATATAAGCAAACACACGATATGTTATCGGGGTTCGGCCAACTGTGCCTACGTCCCCGCCTCAAGCTTGCAAGCTTGAGGATTCCACTAATAGCTCACTTAAGGGTGGAGCAGCACCGTTTACAACCAGGTCAGATTAACACAGGGCTGACCTCAACCTACACCAGGTCAATTAGCGGGGCTGACCTCAATCTAAACCAGGTCAATTAGCGGGGCTGACCTCAACCTACACGCCTTAACAGGACGACGCACCTAGCTTTCCTAACCGGGTCTAAGCCAATCCGGGACTATTCCGGGGCTAGTCTCCCTTTTCAAGCCCGTGCCTGGAAATACAACAGTATTTGAAATACAATCAAATGGTACAATGAATAAGCTTTCAAGTAAAGCAGATGTGTACCCAAATATGCGCAATATCACATACACCACAATATGATATAATATGTAAGCTCAGCGTGGTTTAAGATGTCTACTCTCAAATAGATTTACTATCGTTGTAATCAGTGCGTGAGAGTGTGAACACTACAATCTTTGTATCACAAGATGTATTCAATGTAAGTGCTCAAACAAAGATATTATCCAAACTTCATATATTTCAATCAACAAGTTTTCTCCATATATATATGTATATGAAGTTCTAGCAATGTATAAGTTTGGTTTGCAAAAAGGGTTTAATCTTTGTATTCAACTAAAGATATAAATCAATGAATATTGCAACAAAGATTTTTCTCACACAAACAAATATCTCTTCAAATATTTATCAAGACAAAGCACACTAGATATTTGAAAGTATTTTGAAAATGTTTTGCAACCAAAAACAAATACAATCTTCTTAAGATGTTGCAATGAAGGTGCAAATCTTAGAGGATCTATCAAAGTCTTCTTAGGATAGACTTATTAACAAAGTCTCCTAAGAATACTTAGGTTTAGCTCTCAATGAAAATAAATCAATCAAATATGAATAGGAGAGCAAACCTATTAAATATAAACACTCAATCGACTTACAAAGGATTTAAGAGATCGAAGAAGGTAAGCATGAGTGAATGGGGATTGGATATGAGTATTATAGGATTTGGGATTTTCAGAGAATTTCTCTTAATCAATATTTTTAATCCCATGCTAATTATCCCAAATGATGGGGTATTTATAGACAACCCTTGAAATATAACCGTTGGGGACCTATTGGGAATAATTAGGAAGGTTTAATGACCTTTCAAATATTTTAACCCTGTACTAAACATTTAATTGCGGTAAAAAAATCAAGGCAACCCGAGAGGTCCAGTCGACCAGAAATGGTTTGGTCGACCAGGACTCAAATGGCTCAGTCGACTAGGGGTATTTTGAACTGAGTGGTCGGTCGACCGAGGCAAGGCGATTTTCCAAATTCCTAAGGTTCGGTCAACCGGGCCTTTTTGAAATGAAGGGCTCGGTCGACCAGACCATTGGGAATTCTCCCAAAACCCTTCGGTCGACCAGGTAGTTGGAGTGCAAAAAGTGGTCGGTCAACCGGGAGGTCAAAATGTTGACCCGGTCAGGGTTCGGTCGACCGGCAAGAAATGAACTGTGAAGTTCGGTCGATCGGGATTGGTCAAAATGTTGACCCAGGGCCAGTTCGGTCGACCAGGCCAAATTAAACTGTGTTGGCCGGTCGACCGATAGTGCACCAACTGTGCATTTCGGTCCCTTCTTGCGACATATAAACCCTATTCAAGTGCAAAGGTGAGTGTCCTAAGATCACTTGGGGTCCAATACACCAAAAAAGTCCGGTGTCGGTCGACCGAAGGTCGACTGAAGGTGCACCCTAAGGTCTTTCTACGGTTCTTTCTCATTCATGGTTTGTTTGAGCTTACGTATTATCATGCATGTGATGTGTGTAAGCTTATTACAAACCAAAGACCTATTTACTATTACTGAACTTTCCTACTTAAATATTACAGACCCGAACATAAATTACAACAAATCAATTATATCAAGGGTCTTCAGAGTCTTCATTTTCCTCTGGGTCTCCAAGTGCCATTATGGGATACTGCCAAGATAAACCTGCACATCAACTTGGCAATCATTAAATACCTGAGTATTTGTCATAATCAAAACAGGGTATGACCCATAGGGTCAACAATAAGCTACCTATGTACTTCTAGGCTAAGGCAGTGAACATCGCCTGCTATGTATTGAATAGAGTATTGATTAGACCCACTCTGAATAAAACTCCCTATGAATTGTGGAAGGGTCGTAGACCAAATATTTCATATTTTCATGTCTTTGGCTACAAATGTTTTTTTCTTAGAGAAAATGAATACCGAGGAAAATTTGACGCCAAATCAGATGAGGGTATCTTTCTAGGTTATGCCTTAAATAGTATATCTTACAGGGTGTATGAAAAAAGAACGTTGACTGTAATTGAATCCATCCATGTAGTGTTTGATGAGTCCAATCCCTTCTCCAAAAAGACTGATGAGGATGAGATTGAGATAAGGAATTTAAAAAAATATCTATCGAAAATAATTCAAATAAGAACATTAAAAGTTAACGAAATATCAACTGAAGATAATCAAGTAGAAAAGGAGGTTAATGAGCAACCTAGGGAATGGAAATACGTAAGGAATCACCCCATTGATCAAATCATAGGTGAACCATCACATGGAGTAACTACACGATCATGACTTAGAAATATGATTAGTCACATTGCATTTTTATCACAATAAGAACCTAAGAATGTGAGTGAGGCAATTGAGGATGAATCATGTGTGATATCTATGCAAGAAGAATTAAATCAATTTGAGAGAAATAAAGTCTGGGCATTAGTTCCTAGACCTGATGATCTTATAGTTATTGGAACAAAATAGATATATAAGAACAAGAAAGACGAAAATGAAATAGTAGTTAGAAACAAAGCTAGACTAGTAGCTCAAGGATACAACTAGGAGGAAGGCATAAATTTTGAGGAAACATTTGCTCCTGTAGCTAGAATGGAAGCCATTTGGATGTTATTGGCATATGTTGCTTTTAAGAACTTCAAATTATATCAAACGGATAAAAAAGCACATTTCTAAATGGCTATATTAATAAGGAAGTCTATGTTGAACAACCCCTAGGGTTCGAAAACCACAAATTTCTAAATCATGTCTATAAATTGACTAAAGCCTTATATGGATTGAAGCAAGTTCCTAGATCTTGGCATGAAAGGCTTAGTGGTTTTCTTCTAGATAATTGATTTAATAGAAGGAAGTTTGACACAACACACTTCATAAAGGCTAAAAATAATAACTTGCTCCTAGTACAAATATACGTAGATGATATCATTTTTGAAGCAAAACCAATAAAGAGTTGTGTAATGAGTTTGCCAGCTGCATGAAAAGTAAACTTCGAATAAGCATTATGGGTGAACTTAACTTCTTTCTAGGACTCCAAATCAAATGGGAAAAAACATGGAATTTTTCATAAACCAATCAAAATACATTAGAGACCTGCTCAAAAGTTTTAGCATGGAAGATGGTAAAATTTTAGGAGCACCTATGAGTTCTTCTACGAAATTATATAAAGATGAGTAAGGTATACCGGTGGATGTTAAGCTCTACTGTGGAATGATAGGTAGCCTGTTATACCTGACAACTAGCAGGCCTGATATTATGTTTAGTGTATACTTGTGCACAAGATTTCAGGTTACACCTAAAGAGTCACATCTATTAGCAGTTAAAAGGAGACTTAGATACCTTATTGGAACTATTGAACTTGGATTATGGTATCCTAAGTACACTTCTCCTAAGATTGTCAGTTATTCTGATGTTGACTTTACCAGTAGCAAAGTAGATAGAAAAAGCACTAGCGGCACTTGTCATTTTTTAGGATAGTCCTTAGTTTCTTGGTTTTCCAAGAAACATAATTCAGTTGCATTGTACACAGCCAAGGATGAATACATAGCGGCTGGAAGTTGGTATGCTCAAATGCTATATATGAAGCAACAACTAATGGACTATGGATTGCACTATAAATCAGTTCCTATAAAATGTGACAATACGAGTGCAATAAATATCTCAAAAAACCCCATATCACATTCACGAACTACGCACATAGAAATAAGACATCATTTTCTACGTGACCATGTGCAAAAGGGGGATGTGGAACTTGAGTTTGCGTGCATAAATGAACAATGGACAGATATATTCACCAAACCTCTTTCGGAGGATAGTTTTTATCCAAATTAGATGTGATTTAGGCTTGATACACAGTAGAGAAGTTGCCTAGAGACATATTAAAATACATAAATAAGGGGGAGCAACTTAAATTAAAAGTAAGTAATGGCTAATGCATGTTAAATATTTTATGGATATATGATACATGTTAATGCGCACATGAATTTTAAACTTTAATGAACTGAATTGATTGCCTATATAATTATTGATTGAAATGTTACTATATGTTCAACATGAAATATATTTTTACAAAACAGCTATATATTTAGAAAGGGGGAGAGATAAACTTGAAAAGTAAGGTGCAGTCCTGAGAGGGGGGTGAATTGGGTTTTAAAAGTTTCTTTTAACTCCCTTTATAGATTTTCAACTTATTGTAAGTTTAGTGCTCAAACAAGGATGATTTGAGTTACAACATCAGTTAGAAATACATATTCACTTCTAAAACTTTAAGAATAAGTAAATCAACTTGATCTTTCAGTAATGTCAATTAACACCCAATATATAAATTGATTCAATCAACACAACCCAATGATTCACAAATTAATGCTTTCAACTTTTGAATAATTCAATCCTTTAAACAAGATAACCAAAACAAGATTCTAAATAAAGAATGAATTTAGCAAAGCTTCTGAGATTCAACGATTGAGTAGCTCAAAATAGAGTTTAATAAAAGCCTCGTTTTAATGAAGCACAATTGAAAATTTCAACACTTTTCCGAAACTCTGATTTTAAATAAACTTTCAATTAATAAGTCTTAGGTGTTAATCAATCAACATACTCCCTTATAGTTTTTGCAATAAGTATTGATCAACCAACATACTCCATTTTGGTTTTCGCAATCCTAAAGTCAAATTAATTTTTAGTTTATTCAATATCCAATCCACACAATTTATAGATTTGAAATCAACAACCATGCAATTATATGTGTAGAAAATTAAAGAAAGTTTAAAGAAAGAGAGTGAGACCGAGATTTTTACGAGGTTCGGCTTATACCCATCCTACGTCCTCGCCTTAGGCAAGACCACCTAAGGATTCCACTATAGCATACCTTTATGGGTGGAACAAGCTGTTACACACTCCTTTGACCGGAAGGAGCAGCCTTTACAATCTCCCCTTCAATAGGCTAGAGCACACCTCTCCAAACGATGCCCCATGCTTGATACAATGATCAAATAGAAATAAATTAGTGTACAAAGAGACTATCAAAAGAGCTAATTCGTACAATTTAGAAACAATATACTTCAATCAAATAACAATATAGAAATATGATACTCAAGTATATATATCGCCGGGGTTCTTTCTTAGGTTGAATAACTCAGTAAAAATGCAAAGACCTGTAAACTTTCCTTAGCAAAATTGCAACAAGTAATTCAACAAGAGTATAGGTAAGGTAGCTTTAAAGAGTAGAAAGAATTTGATTGATTTGCTATGTAACGACCTGCCCTTTTTTCCATATATATATATATATATATTTATATATAACAACATAGATAATGGCTCTGATATCCTGCTAAACTAATATAGTCATGATCAACCCAAACTCGTGGGTTTGAGGATAAACCTATCATACATCTCTGATACCTAAGCAATGAAAAATATAAATTACATACATGTCATACAACAATGGGCACAATACTAGAAACCTACTGAATTAGACATATATATACATACATCCTCAAAAGGACCAAGTCATAACTCAAAAACCAATCTGACCCTAGCTTAACTACTTACCCTTCTGACAGTGTAACGATCTACTTAATTTATCATATAATAAAACATATTTAATAACCAGATCAACCCGAACCCTTGGGTAACGACGACACACCTGACAATTATAGTGGAAATCTAAGAAGTAGTAAATATAAATCACATTCTTATAACCATTAAATATATAACACCAGAGTTAACTAAATCCCAAAACACAGTATTTATATATAATCTCCAAAAATATACTCATATCTACAGACCTACAATATGAATTTCCTGCCCCTAAATCAAAACATACCCTCCTAACAGGGTACTACCACTCTATCTCAATGGCGACCTCGATCTGCCGGTCTTTCTGGGTTCCATGAAAATCATTTAATCTTCGAGGGTGAGACACTTATTAGTAAGGGAAAATAAGCTAAATACAGTTGTGTGGCAACATAAAAATTTAATGATAATACAAATATACAGTACATTTTTCATACTAGAAAACATTAATCATTTTGTAACTGCATAAGCGTATACCTTCATATTTTAATAAATCATACTAATCATAATTGTTTGGTATAGCTAATAATACTGAAAACATACCAAGGATGAATAGTTAGTCGATGTCATGTATTACCCCCCATGACGGGTTGTGTAGCTCGAAGGCGGGACCCAACAATGATTGGCCGACCACTGTCGAGTCAAAAATGTTAGTAAGTATGATGGGCCCACCACACCCTAGAGCGGACAACCAGGTGGACGTCTACACTCTACACTGAAAGCCACATCAACTATCCATCTCCCACCCCCTCGTGGGGTGGTTAGCACTAATCTGAACATAGATATCTGATCTATATATCTGCGGTACCGTGCTCCTGGAACTGAACTAAACTAACATATGGGTTCTGATAACATATAATACATGATAATATAGTGTTTAACATAAATTATTGATAGCATTTTCTATAGTTTTATAAATACGACCTCGCGCCAAACATTTCATAAATACGGCCTCGCGTCGAAATCATACGTAAAACATGATCTCACACCGGCTATCGATCATTGCCTCGTGCCAAATATCTCATACATATCATCCTGAATAATATCCCAATTATCATGTATTTTCAAAATCATTATGTACAGTATTATTTCATGATTCCTAAAAATATGCTTTACTCGTAAAATTTGCCATAACATAATACTTATCACATAAAATAATATTCATGCCACACAATGCTAAGTAAAATCATACATTTCATTCTAAAATTTCATTTCCTATATAACAGTAGTATTTTCCCAAATATGCATTTTCTCAATAGTATTCAAATATTACAAATGCTTTTCTGAAAATTAATTTGCTGATAAATAATACTAATTTGTATGGAAAAATAACTGCTTTAGTTTATTCCCTTACCTGCTACTGAAAAGAAACCCGCTAATTTCACTCGTCCTACACTCACAGGGTTCCCCGTTCAACACCTTGAATTCAACAACTCCCAGAACTAAACTTTAGTATTTTCACGTGAGTATCATTTCCTATAACTGCGAAAAGATCAAATTTGGCATAAAAAGTGTAACCTTAACTCAAGGATGAACTTCAACTTGCTTCCACTAACAATCCGCTCCGGCAGATTTGGAGAGAACTACCCCAGGAGCATCGTGGTGGCCTCAGATCATCAATCCGGCAAACAACAGAGCGAAAATTGAAGAAAGAGGAGATAGAGACCATAGAGAGAGGAGAGAGTTTCTGTGAATTTTCTGCATAAAAATCCAAGTTTCAGCTATTTATAGGGTCGAATTCGTCGACGAGACACATCACCTCATCAACAAGTCCTATAGAAAGTTCGTCGACGAACCTACACCCTTATTGACGAATTTCAAACTTCCAAAAATCCTCTCTCGGTATCTTCTCGTCGAAAAAACTTGTATTCGTCGATAAGGCCCTCTTGTACCCTCGTCAACGAATCCTTTGTGTTCATCGATGAAGTTGGTTGCCTCCTTCTGTTACTGTTTCCATTTCCCTCCCTCCCTATTTAAATACCATTATTATTTGGGTCATTACCCCTCCTTATAAAATTCTGTCCTCGAAATTTCCTATTTATATAATTCATCATACCTTAAAGGAAAAATGGTTTACTTATTTTATTACTTACCCTCAATTATGGTGGAGGAATATCATGGTTACATATCAAGTACTGGGAGATTACATAAATCAAAATAAAATTTCCCCTAAAACTAAAATACCACTTACTAACTAAAGCATTACATGTACCTAGGAAAGAAACATTACATATTTACTCACATTTCTTAATCACATCTGGACTTCTTGGAATAATTGCAAGTATTTTTGTCTCATCTATTCCTCGAGTTCCCAAGAAGCCTCTTCTACTGCATGATTCCTCCACAGAACCTTTACTAGAGGAATCTTCTTATTACATAGTTCCTGTTCTCTTTTATCCAGAATCTACACCGGTACCTCCTTATAAATTAGTGAATCACTGAACTCTAACTCACCATAACTGATAATAAGAGAAGGGTCTGGGACGTATTTCCTCAACATAGATACATGGAATACGTCGTGCATCCTAGATAGTGTAGGTGGCAAAGCTAGCCTATAGGCCACCGACCCCACTTTCTCTAAAATATCAAACAAACCAATGAACCTAGGACTAAATTTACCCTTCCTTCCAAACCTCATAACTCCTTTTAACGGAGCTATCTTAAAAAATACATGATTCCCAATGTCAAATTCTAACTTCCTACGACGATTAACTACATAACTCTTCTGTCGGCTCTAAGCTACACTGATTCTATCTCTGATCAACTGAACTTTATCATACACCTGTTGTATAAGCTCTGACCCCACAACTCGCCGCTTCCCCATCTCGCCCCAATACAAAGGAGATCAACATATCCTACCGTATAAAGCCTCAAACGGTGCCATACCAATGCTGGTCTGATAACTGTTATTATACGCGAATTCTACCAGCAGCATGAACTGAGTCCAATTACCCCCAAATTCTAATACACATGCACGGAGCATATCTTCTAGTATATGTATCGTCCTCTCAGTCTGCCCATCTGACTGCGTATGGAATGTCGTGCTAAATGATAGTTGAGACCCTAGAGCTTCCTACAAACTTCTCAAGAACTGTGACGTGAATCGCGGGTCTCGATCTGACACTATAGACACAGACACTCCGTGAGAACAAACTATCTCTTGGACATAAATCTCTGCCAAACAGCTAAGGGGATAGCTGATCTTGATAGGGAGTAAATTGGCAGTCTTAGTCAACCGATCAACTATCACCCAAATAGCATTCTAGCCATGCGATGTCGACGGCAGCCATGAGACAAAATCCATGGAAATATGATCCCACTTCCACTCTAGGATAAATAGCGGCTGCAACTGACCCACTGGCCTTTGGTGCTCAGCTTTTACCTATTGGCATGTCAAACACTGGGCTACATACTCGGCAATCTCTCTCTTAATACAGCTCCATCAGTAAAACTCTCATAGATCCCTATACATTTTCATACTGCTGGGATGAACCGTATACAAGGTTCTGTGAGCCTCCTCCAAAATAGTCTTCCTAATGTTAGTGTCAGTAGGAACACATAATCTGGAATGGAACCGTAAAGTCTTATTGTCTGAAATGTGGAATTCATCTCCCTAACCAATCTGCACTCTATCTATCACCTCTACTAATTTCGGGTCTTCCTTCTGAGTAGCTTTAATTCATTCTTGCATAGTAAGCTGTACCACTAGGCTGCCAATACACACTAGAGGATCACTCTCTATCAACTCTATTTCGAATCTCTCCAGATCCATCAAGATCAGATACTAGGTCACCAAAACCATCAACGCTGATTCCCCAAACTTCCTGCTTAGTGCATCAGCTACCACATTTGCTTTCCCTAGGCGATAACTGATAGAATAATCAAAATCCTTAATCAACTCTAATCACCTTCTCTGTCTCATATTCAGTTCCTTTTGAATGAAGAAATACTTTAAGCTCTTGTGGTCGGAGAAAATCTCACACTCCTCGCCATACAGGTAATGCCTCCAAATTTTCAATGTGTGTACCACTGCGGCCAATTCAAGATTATGGATAGGGTAGTAGTTCTTTTCATATTCTTTCAACTGTCTGGACACATACGCCACCACCCTACCATGTTGCATCAATACACAACCAAGTCCTTTCAAGGACGCATCACTGTATATAGTATAATCCTCACCCCCTGATGGGATGATCAGTACTAGTGTTGTGACTAGCCTCTGCTTCAATTCTTAAAAATTCTGCTCATAGCTGTTGTTCCATTCAAATTTGGCATTCTTCCTAGTCAATCGTGTTAGAAGCCCTGATAAAGCTGAGAAGCCCTCGACAAAACGATGGTAATATCCAGCTAACCCTAAGAAACTCCTGATCTCCTAGACGTTCCTCAGTCTAGCCCAATTCACTATTGCCTCAATCTTACTAGGATCCACAGAAATTTCTTCTTCTGAGATAACATGCCCCAAAAATACAACTTTTTCGAGCTAGAAGTCACATTTGTTGAACTTTGCATATAGCTTCTTTTCCCTGAGCATCTGCAAGACCTGCCTCAAATGTATCTTGTGCTCGTCATAGCTTCTTGAATAGACCAGTACATAATCAATAAAAAATACCACACACTAATCTTAATATGGATGAAAAATCCTATTCATCAAATCTATAAATATTGCAGGAGTATTCGTCACACCAAATGGCATAACTAGGAACACGTAATGCCCATACTTGGTCCTAAAAGCCATCTTCGATACATCTTCTGCTCTTACCTTTACTTGATGGTAGCTTAACCAGAGGTTGATCTTAGAATATACCCGTGTACCCTGGAGCTGGTCAAACAAATCATCTATACAGGGTAGAGGATACTTATTATTGATGGTCACTTTATTAATCTCCCTGTAGTCTATGTACATCCTCATAAACCTGTCTTTCTTCTTCACGAATAGTACTGGAGCTCCCCACATAGATACACTGGGTCATATGAAGCCCTTATCAAGCAAATTCTACAACTGATCTTTTAATTTTGCTAACTCTTCTGGCGCCATTTGATATGGTACTTTAGAGATCGGCGATGTACCTGGAAGTAGATCAATAGGGAAATTTACCTCACAATTAGGTGGCAAACCTCGTAATTCATCTGGAAACACATTGGTAAACACCTTTACTACTAGCGTACTGGTGAGCTTCACTTCATTCCCTGTTGTTTCCTTCACGAAGGCCACAAATCCCTGACATCCACTTAGGAGTAGTCTCCTCGCTTGAACAGCTGAGACCATCTGAGGAAAAGATTGCACTCGTGACCGTGTAAATCTAAATTCTTGTTTTCCTAGAGGTTTGAATATCATTTCTCTTACACAACAATCTATACTAGAAAAATTAGCTGCTAGCCAATCCATGCCGAAAATGATATCAAACTCATGCATGTTCAACACTACTAAATTAGCAGATAAAATTTTCCCTTGAACATCAACTAGACAATCATGGAGCATCCTACTACATCTCACTGCTAATCCGGTCAGTGTAGCCACTAACAATTCAACATCTAGTGATTGTGTGACTACCTCACATAATTTAACACGCCCCAAATATATGAACAAGTGTGTGGCACATGAATCAAATAGTGCAATAACTTTAAATAAAAACATATTAACCATTCCTATCACCAAGTCGCCGGCTACCTCAGCATCACCCCGCATCAAAGCAAAGACCCTAGCTGGAGCCATATTTCTCTACTGGCCTCCATGTGGCACTTGGTAGCCTCCTCGAGCAAGTCTAAGAGCTGGAGCAGCACCAATCTGAGCCTGACAAACCCTCATCATATGCCCTTGGCTCCCCACACCGGTAGTAAACACCTCGCCCGACATGACACTCCTCCAGGTGTCTCTTCCTGCAAAACAGGCAAGCTAGAGATGGCTGCACACCCTAGTAACCATGATCCCCGATCTCCTACCTCCAATCTCTATAGTAGCCACCTCTTTTCCATAAACCACGGCCGACTCCCTGCTGGGAACCAGAAGGTGTGGATCTCTTCTTCTACCTCTGCTCCTCCGCCTCTAACCGCTCTCCAATCTCTGCTATAGTGACTTTATCCACTAGCTCAGCAAAATCCTTCAACTTCAAAATCGACACCTGCTTATATATTTCTCTCCTCAGACCTCTTTTTTAACTTGTCGTACCTTCTTTGCTTCATCTTGTATGATGTACGGGGCGAAGTGAGATACTTTGATGAACCTCGCTGCGTACAGTTGTACGGTCTGCTATCCCTACTTCAAATTTAGAAACTCCTCTATCTTAGCTTCCCTAGATGAAGCCAAAAAATACCTGATGAAGAATGTCTCCTTAAACCGCTCCCATGTCATCTTCATAGGTACTGTCCTCTACTGCTCCAAGAGTTTCACTGCTTTCCACGACCTCTCAGCCTCTCTAGTCAGTCTGTAGGTAGCAAACAGCACCCTTTGCTCCTCAAAACACTGCAGAACTACAAATATTTTCTCTATCTCCTACACCTAGTTTTCAGCAACTATAGGATTAGTTTCTCCTAATAAAGTCAGAGGATTCATCTTTATGAATTTCTCTATCGAGCTACCATGACCCGCCGACAAACCACCTTGTTCCTCGAACTCCTGGCAATTTTAGCCATAACTCACTGTGCCACGCTACGTAAGACTACATTTGAATCAGCCACCGCAATGCTTGAGGGTCCAGAACCCTCATTCCCACTAGCATGGGCACTACTGCCACCAGGGTCCATCCTGAAAAGAAAAAAAAAAAAAAATAACTCAACTCAAAACCCCTTCACTATACATATCACCCAACCAATATAGTATATATTCCTAATAAATTCATCTCTCCTAATCTTAATTCAAGGTTCAATTATGAAGCCTAAATACCCAACCCGACGATAGTTTACCATGACTTTCCTGAAATCGTCACCGTAGGAAAATCACACAAACCACCACGGAAGTCTTACATCTAGACTACAAAACCAGACCTCAAATCTCCTTATCATATACTCTAGTATTATTACTGTTGCATTCTAAAGTCTATAGAACCTAACATCCTAAGCTCTAATACCAAAATGTAACAACCTGCTTAATTTATCACATAATAAAACATATTTAATAACTAGACCAACCCGAACCCTTGGGTAACAGGGACACACCTGACAATCACAGTGGAAACCTAAGCAGCAATAAATATAAATCACATTCTTATAACCATTAAATATATAACACCAGAATTAACTAAATCCCAAAACACTGAATTTATATACAATCTCCAAAAATACCAAAAATATACTCATATCTAGGGGCCTACAATATGAATTTCCTGCCCCTAGATCAAAACTTACCCTCCTAACGGGGTAGTACCACTCTATCGCAATGGTGGCCTCGATCCACCGGTCTTTCTAGGTTCCCTGAAAATCATTTAATGTTTGGGGGTGAGACACTTCTCAGTAAGGGAAAATAAACTAAATAAAACTGTGTGGCAACATGAATATTTAATGACAATACAAATATACAGTATGTTTTCCATACCAGAAAACATTAATCATTTAGTAACTACATAAACGTATACCTTCATATTTTAATAAATCATACTAATCATAACTGTCTAGTATAGCTAATAATACTGAAAACATACCTAGAATGAATAGCTAGCTGATGTCATGTATTACCCCCCATGATGGGTTGTGCAGGATGAAGGCAAGACACGACAAAGGCTGGCCGACCACTGCTGAGTCAAAAATGTCTTCAAGTATGATGGACCCGCCACACCGTGGTCCGGACTGCCAGGTAGACGTCTACACTCTATGCTGAAAGCAACATCGACTATCTATCTCCCACCCCCTCGTGGGGTGGTTAGTGATTACGCGCTGAAATTGCGTAATTGAACGTTTAACCCAAGCTTTATGGTTTATATTTTTAATTAAATGTCCAAAATTTTCCAATATTTTAATAAAGTGCCAAAATTATCATTCTTGAACTTTATTGCATTATTTATTAAGTTTTGGTAATTTTTTGTTGCAGGAAAATTCCCGGGAACCAAAACCGATACCTGTTCGTATTTCATGCATAACTTTTTCCGTTCGAGCTCTGATAGAGACGATTCAAATTTCTAGAGAAAGAGCAAAGGATTATCTACAACTTTCATGTTTTTGGTTTTGTGAGATACGGGCTCCAGAAGGGTCAGATTTGTGACGAACAGAGAACAAAAGAAAATGAAAAAAAATATATAATAATTGGGTCATTGATGTGACCCGGCCATGCATGGCCGGGTCCGGTTGTCCACGCCGGATCCTAGGGCACCTAGCTCCTCCTATTTAGCTCCCCTGCTTCTTCCTCCTGTGCAGACAGCCCCGTGAGGGCTCTTCTCTCTTCCTTCTTCTTCTTCTTTCTCTTCTCCTTCTTCTTTCTCTTTTCTTTTTTCTTTAGCCTTTAGCCTTTCTATTCCCTTTCTCTTGCTCATTCTCCCATCCTCTTTCTCTGTTTTTTTTTCTTTCCTCTTCCTATTCTTCTTCTCAACTCTCTATTTTTTTCCCCTGTCTTCTAATTTCTCTCCTTCCTCCAGCCCCTGTTCCTCCACCGAGCATATTCCTCCACACCAGTCAAGAACCCGAAAAGCCCTCTGCAACTCCGTTGAAGCCCAGCAGCAATCTGCTGCCAAGCTGAGACCAGAACAGAGCCAAACCCGAGCCTCCTTCTGCTCCACACTCCAGCTTGCAGCAGAACTCCTCTGCGATACCAATCCAGCCATTCTCCAGCAACCACCCTTTGTTTTGCTCTCTCTCTCACTCTCATCTTTTCTTTTCTTTTTATATAACTTTTGGGTAGTTGAATAAGTATTATATGTTATCTTTTGAAGATTACTTAAAGTTTTAAATTTGAATATTGTGTTAGTTGGATAACTGTTAAATATTAATTCTTTTTGGGTTATTTGAAATTTTGCATTGCGAATGTTATTTAAAGTGTTTTTATTATGGTCGTATTCATTTATTTTCTTAGATACAAATTAATGGTATATTTAGCTCGCAGTAGTAAATTTTTGGTTCTTTTTGAAGCTTAGTTTAATTAGGGTCGGGTTGATTAAAGTTTGTATTTTTTTTAGTTGTGTTTCGTTATCGTTCAAGCTTAGATTTTTTTATGTGCTTGCATTTTGATTCAAAGTTGTGATTTGATTAAAAGTTTTTTTTGTAGTGTGTGTGTTTGATTAAGTTTTCATTGCGTGTTTTAATTCTAGGTTCAAAGTTGACATTTTTAATTAGTGTGTGTTTGACGTCCCTTAGGTAGATTAAAGTTTCTATTTTTATTGTTTACTTTAATGCCAGCTAGGTCTAGGGTTTTAATTCGTGTGTGTTTCTCTAATTTATCAAAATAAATCCCAACAATCTTGAAAAACCCCGAATCTGAACCGAGTTCAGTGCATTTTTAATTTTGATTGGAAGAACGTAAAATCTGAGATTAAACACATTCCCTGAGGAGACAATCTAGCCCTTGGGCTTAATATTACACAACGTAACTCCTATACTTGGGATAGCTTTCGAGCTGCTCATTTTTCGAGTGAGTCAGTTAGCACCAATCCGAACAGAGATATCTGATCTATATAGTTATGGTACCGTGCTCCTAGAACTGAACTAAGCTAACATTTGGGTTCAGATAACATATAATACATGATAATATAGAATTTAACATAAATGATTGATAGCATTTTCTATAGTTTTATAAATATGGCCTAGCGCCGAACATTTCATAAATACGGCCTCACGCTGAACATTTCATAAATATGGTCTCGTGTCGAAATCATATGTAAAACATGGGCTCGCGCTGGCTATCAATCACTGCCTCACGCCGAATATCTCATACATATCATCCTGATTAATATACCAATTATCATGTATTTTCAAAATCATTATGTACTATATTATTTTATGATTTCTGAAAACATGCTTTACTCATAAAATTTGCCATAACATAATACTTATCACATAAAATAATATTCATACCACGCAATGCTGAGTAAAATCATATAATTCATTCTAAAATTTCATTTCCTATATAATAGCAGTATTTTCCCAAATATGCACTTTCTTAATAGTATTCAAATATTACATATGCTTTTCTGAAAATTAATTTGCTGAAAAATAATACTAATTTGTATGTAAAAATAACTGCTTTAGTTTATTCCCTTACCTAGAACTGAAAAGAAACCCACTAATTTCACTCGTCCTGCACCCGCAGAGTTCCCCGTTCAACACCCTAAATTCAATAACTCTCATAACTAAACTTCAGTATTTTCACGTGATTATCATTTCCTATAACTACGAAAAGATCAAATTTGGCATAAAAAGTCTTATCTCAACTCAGGGATGAACTTCAACTTGTTTCCACCAACGATCCGCTCTGGCAGATTCGGAGAAAACTTCCCCAGGAGCATCGTGGTGGCCTCAGATCATTAATCTGGTGAACGATAGAGCCAAAAAGAAGAGAGAGGAGAGAGAGACCATAGAGAGAGGAGAGAGAGAGACTTCCTGTGAATTTTTTGCGTAAAAATCCGAGTTTCAGCTATTTATAGGGCTGAATTCATCAATGAGACACGTCACCTCGTCGATGAGTCCTATAGAAAGTTCCTCGATGATCCTGCACCCTCGTTGATGAGTTTCAGACTTTCAAAAATCCTCTCTCGGTATCTTCTCGTCGACGAAACTTGTCTTCATCGACAAGGCCCTCTTGTACCCTTGTCGATGAATCCCTTGTGTTCGTCGACGAAGTCAGCTGCCTCCTGCTATTACTGTTTCCATTTCCCCCTCCCTCTCTATTTAAATACCATTATTACTCGGGTCATTACAGATAGGGTAGCTCGATCAACCTCTACTGCTACGGAACTCTATCCGCCCTTCTATCTGGATTTCCTGAAACATTTGTAATGTTGGGGTGAGACACCTCTCAGTAAAGGAGATAAACTAATATCAATGCGGGGCAACATGAGTATTATCATACTTAAACATGAACTATACATAATATGTTTATACCTGATAAAACTGGCTGTATAAACTCTGAGCAAACATGATTCATCATATAAAAAATATCATAATAAACATTATACTAGTTTTTGTAATCATGTAAAACATCTCCTATAACTATACAATACTAAAATAATACCCAGGACGAATAGCTAGTTGAAGTCATGTCCTACCCCCATATGACAGGGTTGTGCAGCCCGAAGGAGGGACCAAGCAATGGCTGGCCGACCACACTAAGTCGAACATAAGTTTGTAAGTATGATGGGATTGTCCCACCTGGTCCAGACTGCCAGAGGAATACCTGCACTACACTGAAGCCACATCGACTACCATCTCCCATACTCTATCTGAAATGTGTGGTAGCACTAACATAAACTTGAACTTATACGTATAGCTACGGTATCGTGCTCTGAAAGGCTAAACTAAGTCATCCTGGTTCTGATAACATATAGTACATTTCATATTATTGATACATAGCTCTTTCGTATTTCTGAATAATATCTGGTTTGATCATATTTTCATGGATTTTAACATAACATACATAATCACAGCATCTATGCCAACTGTAAATCACGGCATCTACACTGGCCATATCATAATATATAAATCATGGCATCTACGCCGGCCATATTATAGCATATAAATCACGACATCTACACTGGTCATATCATATCATACTAAACATGAATTTTCTGTATTGTTTAACATAATATTCTAATTCATAATTTCTGTACTATTTTTATGGTTTTTTTGAAAACTATTGTAACATGCTTATTTTGGAAAAATCATATTATTCTGATATAACATAACTTTCATGGAAATTTATACTAATGCCACACCAATGTGAGTAATACTCTAAACATAAAATCTGATCTGAAATCATATTTTTTGATTAAATGTATTAAATATATTTTCCTATTCAATAGCAATATTCTCAAACACTATACTATAACATACATAATTTCTGAAAAGAAATGTTGTATATTTATAAATAATTTCATGAAAAATGTTGACTTAGTTTATCCCCTTACCTGACTTACTGAGAAGCCCACATCTAAACAAACCTTCTTCTATGTGTGTTCCCAGTTCAACACCTTGAAATTCACATTTCCCAATAATTCAACAAACACAAGTGTATAACACCTTTCTACACATTCCCCTCACTCTAGAAATACCCAATAACTTATAAAACTTAAAATAACCAACTTACCCAAATTTTGGGATGGTGCCCAAATACTCCAAATCAAAATTTTATCCAGTAGTATTGTACAAAATCTTCCCAGAAGTCACGTGGCGGCTTCCGATCATCAATTGGCGAAAATCGAAGCCGAAAATCTAAAGAGAATGTGAGAGAGATGAATTCTAGAAAGAGAGAGAGAGAGTCTTGCATGCAGATTTCTAGTTAAAAAAACTCGAGTTTGGCATATTTATAAAGTGCGGCTTCATCGACAAGACACGTCACCTCATCGACGAGCCTAAGAAGGGAGTTTGTCGATGAAGTCGTAACCTTCATCGATGAACTTCAGGCTCTGCTATAACCCCTCTCGGTATTTTTCCATCGATGAGACACGTGGTGCTCGAAGAACCTAAGAGGAAGTTCGTCAACGAGACCAAAGGGTTCGTCAACGAATCCTGCTTAATTCCCTTTTTGAATTTCCTTTCCTTCCACCTATTTTCCTCTCTCTTAATTATTAAGTGGCTATTATTTCCTGGGTCTTTACATTCTTCCCTCCTTATAAAAATTTCGTACTTGAAATTTGCTATCTAAATTATACACCATCCCTTGATAAAAATAGGCTACTTAATTTATTACTTACCCTCACTTATAGCGGAGGAATACCATGGTTACATATTTAGTTCTAGGAGATTACATTAACTAAACAAAATTCTCCCATAACCAACCAAAATAGAAACTAATACATGTATTGATTAACTTGCAAAAGAAACATTATTTACTTACCTGATTTTTTCTAATTACTGCTGGTCTCCACTGAATAGGTGCGGGTATTTTTGTCATATTTGCTCCTCGATACATGTATTCCACTGCGTGATTCCTCCATAGGACTTTTACTAATGAAATGTTCTTACTACACAATTCCTGTTTTTTCCTATCCAAAATCTACAGTGGTGTTTCCTTATATGCCAATTTATTACTGAGTTATATCCCTGCATAGCTGATCACATGGGAGGGATCTAGGACATATTTCCTTAACATGGAAACATGAAATACATCGTGTATTCTGGATAAAGCTGGTATTAAAGCTAGCTTATTGGAAACTGACCCCACTCTCTTAAGTATCTTAAATAGACCAATAAACCTAGGGCTCAACTTACGCTTCCTCCTAAACCTCGGAGCTCTTTTTAGTGGTGTTATTTTCAAAAATACATGATCCCCTATATCAAATTCTAATTTTCAATGGTGAGTATCAGTGTAAATTTTCTACCAACTCTAAGCTGCATTGATTCTATCTTTAATAAGTCAGACTTTATTGTACGCCTGCTGCACTAACTCTAGTCCCAACACTCGCCTCTCACCCATCTCACCCTAGTATAGTAGAGAATAGCATCTCCTATTATATAATGCCTCATAAGGTGCTATGTCGATGCTGACCTGATAACTATTATTATACACAAACTCAACCAATGAAATATACTGGGTCCAACTACCCCTGAAATCCAACACACACACGCGCGTAGCATATCCTCAAGCATATGGATCGTCCTCTCCATTTACCCATTAGTCTGAGGATGGAACATCATGCTGAAAGATAAACTAAGACCTATAGCTTCCTACAAGCTCCTCCAAAACCGTGATTTGAAACTTGAGTCACGATCTAATACTATAGGCACCGGCACACCATGTGGCTGCACTATCTCCTGAATAAATAATTCTGCCAATCTGTCCATGGAGTAGTTAACTTTGATAACTATAAAATAAGCAATATTCGTTAGTCTATCTACAATCACCCAAATCGTGTTCTGCCCATGCAACGTCGGCGGTAAACCTATCACAAAACCCACAGAAATATGGTCCGATTTTCACTCAGGGATGTGAAGTGGCTGCAACTATCCCATCAGTCTCTAGTGCTTAGCCTTCACCTGCTGGCACGTCAAACACTGCTGCACAAACTCAGCTATCTCCCTCTTCATACCACTCCACCAAAATGATTCCCGAAGATCCCGATACATTTTAGTGCTGCCAGGATGCACTGTGTATAGGGATCTATGAGCCTCCTCTAAAATCTTCCTCCTCATCTCGGCATCTGCAGGAATGCATAGCCTGCTATGGAACCTCAAAGCCCCATAATCTGAAATACTGAACTCTTCCCCTTGTCAGTCTTGTACTTTCTCTCTCAGCTCCATTAACTTTGTATCATTCCTCTAGGCAGCTTTAATCCTCTTCTGCAGAGTAGGCTGCACCACCAGATTAGCAATAAATACCTTGTGATCACCCTCTACTATATCTATCCCGAGTCTCTCTAGATCCATCTAAATCGGGTGCTAAATTACTGCTGCTAACTATGCTTCTTCCTCTGATTTCCAGTTCAAAGCATTAGCCACCACATTTGCCTTTCTTGGGTGGTAACTGATGGTGCAGTCGTAATCCGTAATAAGTTTCAACCATCTCCTCTGTCTCATATTCAACTCCATCTACGTGAAGTACTTTAGACTTTTATGGTCTGAAAATATTTCACATCTCTTTCCGTACAATAAGGCCATTAATTTTCAATGCATGAACCACTATAGCCAATTCTAGATCATGGGTAGGATAATTCTTTTCATATTCTTTCAATTGTCTAGAAGCATATGCTATAACTCTACCCTACTGCATCAACACACATTCGAGCCTTTTCAAAGATGCGCCACTATAGATCACATAACCATCACCTCCTGATGGTATGGTCAATATTGGTGAAGTGACGAGCCTCTGCTTTAATTCTTGGAAACTCTGCTCACAATCATCATTCCATTCAAACATGACATTCTTCCTGGTTAGTAGTGTCAGAGGCCCTGAAAATCCTAAGAATCCCTTTACAAACCGACAGTAATAGCCTACCAGTCCCAAGAAACTCCTGATTTCCTAAACATTTCTCAGCCTGGCCTAATTCACCACTGCCTCTATCTTGTTGGGATCTATTAAAATTCCATCTCCTAATATAACATGCCCCAAAAACGCAACTCTCTCTAACCAGAATTCACATTTCCTAAACTTAGCATACAATTTCTTTTCTTTGAGCATCTGAAGTACTAGCCTTAAGTACATCTCATGCTCCTCAAATCTCCTTGAGTAGACTAGTATATCATCAATGAAAACCACAACAAGTTGGTCTAAATATTGATGAAATACTCTATTCATCAAATTTATAAATACAACAAGAGCATTCGTCAGTTCGAATGGCATGACCAAAAATTCATAATGGCCATACCAGGTTCGGAACGCTGTCTTAGAGATGTCCTCTGCCTTGACTTTTACCTGATGGTACCCAGAGTGTAGGTCAATCTTTGAATAAACCCATGTACTCCTAAAGTTGATTAAATAAATCATCTATACAGGGTAGAGGATACATGTGCTTAACTGTTACTTTGTTTATTTCCCTGTAATCTATGCACATCCTTATAATACCATCTTTCTTTTTCACAAATAAGACTGGAGCTCCCCACACTGATACACTAGGTTTGATAAAACCTTTATTCAATAAATTATGTAGCTAATCCTTTAATTCTCCCAATTCTACTGGACCCATTCGATAAGGAGCTTTAGAGATCGGTATCGTCCCTCGAAGTAAATCAATAGCAAAATATACCTCATGGTCAGGATGCAACCCAGGTAGTTCTTCTGAAAAAATGTCTGAAAACTCCTTCACCACTGGTATACTAACAAGCTTTAATTCATTTTCCGTAACCTCCTTTACATAGGCCATAAACCTCTAACATCTGTGTAGGAGTAGTCTTTTTTCTTGAATGGCTGACACTAATTAAGGCGGGGAGTGCACCTGTGACCCCACAAATCTAAATTCTTGCTTTTCCGTGGTCTGAATATCACCTGTTTTTTATAACAATCGATACTAGCACAATTAACTATCATCCAATCCATACCCAATATTACATCGCATCCATGCATGTCTAACATAATTAGATTAGCTGGTAATACTCTCCCCAGAATATCTACTGGATAGCCTTTGAGCACCTTACGACACTTTACCACTAACCCTGTTGGTGTAGCTATTGACAATTCAACATCTAATATTTGTGTCTCAACACCAGACAATTTAACATATTTCGCAGACAAAAAAGAGTGGGTGGCACCCAAATCAAATAAAACAATAGCTTGATATGATAAAGAAATAAGGGTACCTATCATGACATCACCTGCAGTCTCAGTATCTCTAGCATCAAAGCATAAACCCTCGTCGGGGCTACATTTCTCTGCTAGCCACCATAGGGCATCTGATAACCTCCCCAATACGGTCTAGGAGTAGTAGCGGTACCAGGTGGTGTAATGTAATCTCGTGTTAAATGTCCCAGTCCATTATAGCGATAGCATACGCCGCTCCCCGCTCGACACTCTCCTAGATGTTTCTTTCCACATATCTAACAAACTGGGTATATTTGCATACATTGAACCTCTCAGCCCCTTGTCTCCTGCCTCCATCCCTTGCCATAATTACCTATCCTCCATGAGCCCTGACTAGATCCTTACTGAAAACTTGAAGGCATGGACCTCTTCTTTTGCCCTTGCTCCTTTGCACCTATCCACTCAGTAGCCTCTGCCACAGCTGCTCTATCTACTAACTCAATAAAGTTCTGTACTTTTAACACTTCTACTTGTTTATATATTTCATGCCTCAAACCTCTTTCAAACTATCTCGCCTTCTTTTCCTTATTAGGAATGATATACAGGGCGAAGCAGGACAACTCTATAAACCTCACCATGTACTGCTGGACTATTTGCTGCCCCTGCTTCAAATTTAGGAATTCCTCTACTTTGGCCTCCCTGGTAGTGGCTAGGAAATATTTGTTGAAGAACAACTCTCTAAACCGGCACCAAGTCATAGCTATAGGTACTGCCCTCTGTTCCTCCAATAGTTTTACAGTAGTCCACCATCTCTCAGCCTCTCTTGTCAACTTATAGGTGGCAAATAAGACCCTCTACTCCTCTATGCACTGCAGCACCGTCAATACATCCTCTATTTCCTACATCTAGTTTTTAGCGACTATAGGATCAGCTCCTTTTAAAAATGTCGAAGGATTCATCTTGGTGAATTTCTTTATCATACATCTGTGGTCTGTAGACAGACCTCCCTATTTTCTGGAGCTCCATGCAATCTCAGTCATGACCTTCTGAGTTACACTACATAATATCGCATCTAAATCAACTCCGTCTGCTCCTGAGGGTCTTACACCCTCACTACAGCTCGCATGAGCACAACCCCCCTAGGGTCTATCTTGAAAAGACAATAAACATAGCATAGGGACCTTATCCTTAAAATTTACATATCTTGACATACTTAGCTTAATTCAAGATTCAATCTCATACTATAGAAATACAACCCGACAAAAGTTTACTATGACTTTCCTAAAATAGTCACCCCTGAAAAAACACAGAAACCACCATGGAAGTCCTACCTCCACGCTGCAGAACAAAACCTCAAATCCTTTTCCTATACTCTGGTATTGTGTCCACTGCACTCTAAAGTCTACAAAACCTAGCAACCTAGGCTCTCATACCAAAACTATAATGACCTGCCTATTTTTCTATATATATAACAACATACATAATGGCTCTGATATCCTACTAAACTGATATAGTCATGATCAACTCGGACTCATGGGTACCGAGGATAAACCTGTTATACATCTCAGATACCTAAGCAGTGGAAAACATAACATACATACATGCCATACAACAATAGGCACAATACCAGAAACCTACTGAATCTTTCATATATATACATACATCCTCAAAGGGACCAAAAAGCACCCTAGGGTCATAACCCAAAATCCAATCTAACCCTTGCTCAACTACTTATCCTTCTGACAAGGTAGCTCAATCAACCTCTACTGTCATGGAGCTCGATTCGCCCTTCTATATGGATTCCCTGAAATGTTTGTAGTACTGGGGTGAGACACCTCTCAGTAAGGGAGATAAACTAATACTAGTGTATGACAACATCAGTATTATCGTGCTTAAACATGATCTGTACATAATAAATTTATACCTGATAAAAATGGTTGTATAAACTCTGAGAAAAACATGATTCATCATATAATAAATATCAAAATAAACATTGTACTAATTTCTATAATCATGCAAAACATCTTCTATAATTGTATAATACTAAAATAGTACCTAGGATGGATAGCTTGTTGATGTCGTGTCTTACCCCCCACATGACAGGGTTGTGCGGCCTAAAGGCAGGACCTAGCAGTGGTTGGCTAACCACGCTAAGTCAAACATAAGTCTGTAAGTACGATGGGCTTGTCCCACCTGGTCCAGGCTGCTAGGGGAACACCTGCACTACACTAAAGCCACATTGACTGCCATCTCCCACACTTTATCTGAGATGTGTGTTAGTACTAACATAAACTTGAACTTATACATGTAAATACGGTATCGTGCTTTGAAATACAAAACTAAGTCATCTTGGCTCTAATAACATATAGTACATTTCATATTACTGATACATAACTATTTCATATTTCTGAATAATATCTGGTATGATTGTATTTTCATAGATTTTAACATAACATACATAATCATGGCATTTACGCTGACTGTAAATCATAGAATCTACACCGGCTATATCATAATATATAAATCACAGCATCTACGTTGGCCATATCATAACATATAAATGACGGCATCTATGTCGGCTATATCATAGCATATAAATCATGGCATCTACGCTGACCATATCATATCATACTGAACATGAATTTTTTGTACTGTTTAACATAATATTCTAAACCATAATTTTTGTACTGTTTTTATGGGCTTTCTGAAAATTGTCGTAACATGCTTATTTTGGAAAAATCATATTATTCTGATATAACATATTTTTCATGGAAATTTATACTCATGCCACACCAATGTAAGCAATACTCTAAACATAATATCTTATCTAAAATCATATTTTTTGATAAAATGTATTAAATATATTTTCCTATTTAGTAGCAGTATTCTCAAACACTACTATAACATACATAATTTTTGAAAATAAATGTTGTATATTTATAAATAATTTCATGAAAAATGCTAACTTAGTTTATCCCCTTACCTGACTTACTAAGAAGCCCACAAATCTAAATAAACCTACTCTTGTGTGTGATCCCAACTCAACACTCGAAAATTCACATTTCCTAACAATTTAACAAACACCAGTATAACATTTTTCTACACATTCCCCTCAGTCTAGAAATACCCAATAACTTATAAAACTTAAAATAACCAACTTACCCAAATTTTGGGATGGTGCCCAAATACTCTAAATCAAAATTCTGACCTGGCAGTATTGTAGAGAATCTTCCCAACAGTAACGTGGTGGCTTCCAATTGTCAAACTGGAGAGAATTGAAGCCAAAAATCTAGAAAGAAGGTGCGAGAGACGAATTCTAAAGAGAGAGAGAGAGTCTTGCATACAGATTTCTCACTGAAAAAACTGAGTTTGGCATGTTTATAAAGTGCAGCTTCGTCGACGAGTCACGTCCCCTCTCAGTATTTTTTTCGTCAACGAGAAACGTGGTGTTCAACGAACCTAAGAGGAAGTTCATCGATAAGACCAAAGGTTTCATCGTTGAATCCTACTTAATTCCATTTTTGAATTTCCTTTCATTCCACCTATTTTCCTCTCTTAATTATTAATGGCTATTATTTCCCAAGTCTCTACATGCTCTACTTGTATGTTGTTGGGTGCATTTGATCCTTGGGTTTTGTTAGCTTCACCATGATCCCAAGAGGGGGGGTGAATTGGTATTTTTAAATTTCTATCCCCTAGGTGTTCTTCCTAACAGCAGTATGTTCACAACCCTATAGTCAATCTAGTGCAAGTAATATCAAAAGTTAATTAAAGTAGTTTAATCAATTACATATGCACCAGAAAGCAGTAATGAATAGGGTAACACACAGATATGTTATCGAAGTTTGGCCAACTGTCTACGTCCTCGCCTTGGCTAACCAGCACAAAGATTATCACACTAACTTACTCACTTAAATGGGTGGAGCGGCACCTATACAAACCAGGTCAAATTAACATAGGGTTGACCTCAACCTTTACACCAATTCTTACCGGGCTGGATTACCACCCCCTCAGGCCACACCTGGAATCACTCATATTTACAATCAAAGGTATAATATTGGGGTGCTTTCACATAAAGCAAATTTGTACCACAAATGTGCACAAACACATATACCACAGATGATTTAAAATGTAAGCTCTGTGTGCTCTAGATATTTCAACTCTCAAATATGTTTTCTATCAGTGTAGTGAGTACGTGAGAGTATCAATGACAATCTGTATATTTCAAAATGTTTCAATCAAATGTGTTCACATAGAGTACCAAGCAAGCCTCAAGATTATCAATTAGTAGAATATCTCAATCACATGAATATGTATATGCTTGGATTGCAAAATATATATGATCTTTGTTTCCAGCAAAAAATATATGAATGAATAAATATTGCCACAAAGATTAATGTAACAAATACAAATATCTTTTCACAAATAGTTCAATGAGGATTCCACAAGATATTTGAGTAAGTTTGAAAATGTTTTTGCAAACCAAAAACAAATACAAACTTCCTAAGCTGTTGCAATGAGAATGCAACACTCGGAAGTTTAACAAGTCTTCTTAGGATAGGCTTGTTAAAGAAACCTCCTAAGAATACTTAGGTTATGCTCTCGTGAAAAAATTGATTCACACACTCACCAAATGAGAGAGCAAACCTCTAACCAATAACACTCAAATACACTTACAAATGATACTGAGATGAAGTAAGTAAGTTTGAGTGGATTTGGAAGTAGTATAAGCAGTAGGGAGTATTTAGCTTGAGAGAGAAATATGATTTTAGTTTTTTCTAATCACTACTTAATTCTCCCAAATGAAAGAGTATATATAGACATACCAAAATATTTGACCGTTGAGGACCTATTAGGGATTGTTGAAAAAGTTTAATGACATTTTAACCAATTTAACTCGGTTTAAAAAATATTAATTACGGTAAAAAATCAGGGCAACCTGAGAGGTCCGGTCAACCAGAAATGTTTCGGTCGACCAAGTCTCATATGGTTCGGTCGACCAGGGAACTTTTGAATTGAGGTCTCGGTCGACCAGGAGAAGGAGAAAGAGATTTCTTAATTTTCTGAGGTTCAGTTGACTAGGTCATTTTGAACTGGCTGGTTCGGTCGACCAGACCACTGGGATTTCTTCCGAGGACCCTCCGATCTAGGTCATTGGAGAACAAAAGTGCTCGATCGACCAAATGGTCAAATGTTGACCAAGGAGGGTTTTGGTTAACCAGGTCTCTTTGAACAACCTAGTTCGGTCGCCCAGGTAGTCAAACTTTTGACTCAGGGAGGTTTCGGTCGACCAAAGCTTTTTGAACTACCTGGTTAGGTCGACTAGATGGTCAAACTTTTGACTCAGGGAGGTTTCGGTCGACCAAGCCAAAATGAATTGACTTGGTTAGTCGACCAAAGATGCACCATATGTGCACTTCGGTCCCATTTCGAAACATACAAGCCCTATTTAAGTGTCTAACAAACATATGTGTAGATGTGTGTGTCTTAGGGTCACATAAGGTCCAATTTGAAGACACCAAAAAAGTCCGGTGTCGGTCGACAACCCTAAGGTCACACTAAGGTCATTTTGCATTATGATTGGTTTGAGCTCACAAAATAAACCATACATGTGATGTGTATGCTTATTACAAACCGAATACCCTAATTACTATTACAGAAAAATTTCACTAAAAAAATATTACAATCAAGAGTATGAATTTGTCTTCAAGCTTTGAGCTTTCACGTGTCATTAATGATCTGCTAATATGAACCTGCACAATAATTGGATATTTATTAAATACAGGAGTATTTGTCATTATCAAAACCGGGCGAGACCTATAAGGTCAATGGGTTTAATAATGTATTTATAGAGTTTAAAGGGTAATTTTCATGTTGCCTAAGTTTCTTGGAGTATTTCCCAAGTTTTCTCAAAGTTAGAATTCAAAAACTCCATTTTGGAAACTTCCCGTTACTTTCAAAAATCTGAATTTCGAAGGGTCAAGCGCCTGGACTCAAGGGTTCAACAACCTAGACTTTAAATTTCAATGAATTTTGGAAGTCAGTACAGGGTCAGGCACCTAAACTCACTAGGTCATTCACTTGAAGTTGTTCTATCTACTATTCAGTCACCTAGACAGATAAGGTCAGCCGCCTAATAGCTTCGACCACTCTTCAGTATTTGGATCATCACTTTTTTCATACAACTCCAAATTAGAAGTTCTTGGTATCAACGGAACGCTAAGAAAATATCTCACAACTTTCATGTTGAACACCTTTTACGATAAGGAGGTTTTGATAGAGAAAAATGTACATCAATGCGGATATAGATAAAATAATAGAATTTTTTGGAAAATCCTGTTTTGGTGCTTTTCATTCCAAAATTAATTTTAACCTTTTTGAAATAACTTTTGACCTCATAAGATTATTTTCCAAGTATTTTAAAAGGTATCTAGGTCCAAGTAATTAACCTAAGAGTTTCGTGTATCCATATTGAAATTTCTTGAAGTACTTACATAAAAACTTCTTAAGACTCTTACATTCTAAGCACTTAAGACTTCATGCTTTTCCATCTCTTGAGTCTATCTTGACTTCCAACTTCAATTCACTTTAAGCTTCATCAAATCGCTTTAATAGTATAATATTTATGAGATCTTCTTTCTTTGGAGTATAAGCTTTCAATAATCCTTGTGTGCACTTGACCATGTATTCACATACTCGAATCCTAAAATATCATCACTTAACCAAATATGTTAAGTTACTCTGATTTTTTATCATCAAAATAAGATTTTAAGTCTTGTAAGGCCAACAAAACTGTTTAACAAAGGGGGAGAGATAATTTTTTTTTTTTTACAAAGGGGAGAAATATTTAACTTTGTCTATTTTAGTATATCTTTTGGATTGATGTAAAAAGGGGGAGAGAATATTTTAGAGCAAAAATATTGGAATATTTTCTGGATCACATTGTCATATTATAAATCACACTATTTTTTGCTCTTGTATTTGTCATCATCAAAAAAGGAGAAATTGTTGACTCTATGAGTCCAATCCTATTTTGATAATGACAAATCACATAGTATCTTACATGTGCATTGAGATTTTGAGTAGGATCATTACTTAACATGCATGGAAGGTAAGGATGTCATGGAAGCCATGAGAAACTTAAAGCGTATGCAACCTGACACACTCCATGAAATTAGAAGAACAAAAGGATGAAGAAGCCTCAAGTTTTTCAATTATAATGGGTATTTAGTATTGTTTGTATTTACATATCTCATATGTTGTGGTTGGAAGCTCAAAAAGACCCTAGACTGACCTTAGGACACATGTATTTCATGAAATATCTATTTACATTATTTCTAGGTTGGATGGACATGTTAAAGGCTAAATAATTCTAAAAATTAGAGGCCTCATCGATGAACACTGGCCTCGTTGACGAATTCATTAAGGCCACTCTGTGACGAATGCTCTGCCTTCGTTGACAAGAAAATACCAAGAACCTAAAAATATCAGACAGACCATTTGGTGACGAACTCATGTTCTCTTCGACGAATGAGTGTTGAACACTCATCGATGAACGGTGCACTTGTCGACGAATTCTGTTGGGGAGACTGACGCTCCAGTACGAACGAGCAGAAATTTATTAACTAAAACATATCTTGCTTGATCCAACGGCCAAGATGCACCCTTCTGCTGACCATGCATATGTATATGCCAAACCCTAAATCCTAAAGAAATAATGATTGAACTTTTGAACACTCTTGTAACACTCATTTGAGACATTCTCTATGTTGATTTTAACGATAAAAGGGCATTTACTCATATTGTTGCAATCAAGGTCATGTTCTTGGAGGTTTGGTAAACAAAGAATCTTTTTTGATATATAGATTTTTATCCTCAAAACTTTCATCCTCTCACAAACTAATTGTTGATTATTATTTGAGAGTTAAATCTTGAGTTCTTATAAATATATATATGTTATGTGAAGATCTTCTTTGAGAAAAGGACTTGCTAAAGTTTTGAATCTTTGAAAAACTATCATTTTTATTCTTTATTCAAGGATTTCATCTCAACTTTGTTATTGTTGAATATATTTGATCTTTGGAGAAAACTTATTGTCTAAATATTTTTTATAAAGATCATAAAGTTGACTTAGATATTTAAAGCATATTTATCACACATATTCTTTATACAAAGATCATTAACGTGTTATTGCAAAAATATTTTCATTGATCATATTTCATACAGTCATTGAGCTTTATGTTATATCATTTGAGTATGTATTAAGATTTCAATTGTACTCATTAGCTTGTTGTGATGCATTCGAGTTTGCAGAAAATTGTAATCATATTATTGTATTGACGGTTCGGGTTGTGAATTGGGGGTGAGGAGGAAGCTACGCCGCTTGTAAGTAGTGGACTGTAATGAAAAGCTCCATCTCAATTAAATGAGTGGGATTAGTGGAATCTTTGAATGGGTTGCTCATGACGAGGACGTAGGCCGGGTTGGCTGAACCTCTTAAAAATTGTATTTGCATCTCTCTTTCCCTTAACTCTTTTAATTTCCACTTGCCCTTAATTATATAGTTGTTGTGTATGTGTTAACTATTTAGTACCGTAGTAAAGTAATTAGGTAAGATTGATTGATTAATAATATCACACATTAAAATTGATAAGTTGAGAAATACTGAATTGCTTGTCATCTAAGTTGTACGTGTATGGTTGTAAGTTGTTCAAAATTAGAACTTGAGTGACACAAATTTTATACCAAATTCACCCCTCCTCTTGGAATTATACCTAAATTAACATTGAGGCTTAAGGCATAACATCTGTTGATGAAATCCATGACACCCTCATCTTTTCCACTACTTGGTGTTTCTTAACTTCATCAAATTGACATTACGATGAGTGTTGTAGAAGCATTTTAAGAACACTATCTTGTGTTGTCCCAATCGCCAATAGATTTAGACTCTAGACCTCTATACCAATCAAATGCATTGCCTCACAAAGATTGAAAAAATTGTTTGATGAGGAGATCACAACTAGTTCCAGCATTCTCACAAGTTTCAAAAAATGAGCAATATGTTATCTCAATTTTCCTTTCCCATCAAACTATTTGAATATTAGAGTTTGATATCCATTTGGCATCTTTATGATATCAATACATTTTGTGAACAATTTGAAATACATAAGAGACCTTTGGGATTGACCACCATATTACGCATGTATCATATTTGTTATCATATTCTACAATTTTTGAACAAATAACAGAGCAACAGAGGTAGATTGACTTTCTTCTCATTGCCATTCTTTTTTGGTAACAATGTTAGGAGTAAAACTAGGAAGAAATTTTGGCTTGATTCACCATTATTTTTCACCTTCAACTTGATTATGAGCGAGACAATTTGAAGGTCTTTGTCTTTAACTATTTTTATGAGAAGTGAGATCCTTCTTTGCATTTTTGCAATCTTCTCATCCACAATGGTAGTATCGATCATGATGATAGGCATAACGTTAGTAGATGAGGAGATGTTTAGTTGTGTAGGATAGATTTATTTCACGAGGCTTTCGAGAAACGATCCAAATTGTAAGCCATCAAAGGAGTATTCTTTTAACATTTGAAAGTTTGTGCCTACTTATATATCCTGACTATAGTAACTATCAAACAACTATCCATCTGAGGAATGGCGCTTGTATATCCCTAAGCGTGGGTCTTGACTTTCCTCTATTATAGAAAGGGCAAAGTGTTTAATGCCCTATCTTACTAATAATATAATAATAAAGGGGTAGGTTTCAGTCTTGAAGTTTATCTTCTTCAATGAATAAGATTTAAAGGGCTTGACTGCACGTTGCTTCTAGGTTTACAGAAATGGGTGAACCCAAGGTACTTTTACTAATAGAATATCATTGAGTCGTCTTCTTGTTGGCTCCATATGATACACAGAAAGAGATGGTTTAAAAGAGCATCTACGGGGCACAAATACTTATTGGAAATATGATTTGATGAATATATTTGGTGAGTATGTCATTGAGAGTCAAGCTTTCTAAGTTGCTTACCTAGAATGTGATGGAACCTATGACCTAAGTGTACCGTTACAGAGCACTTCTTTTCTTGTGATGATTAGTCTCCGACTACAGATCTCTTTCCTCTAGACATACATGGTGCTTTAGTATATGCATTTTTTGTTTAACACGAATGGGTCTCTAGTGCGCTTTATAGAAATGATTAAGTTCAACATCTTTATGGTAAGGAGATTAAGCATTATTGTGCTATGTCAGCTTAATCTCCTTAACTTGTTGAAATCTTTGTAAAGAAAGGGCTCTCGGTCTGCTACGAGTGAACAAACCTAACGAATTAGAATTATTGGTGGTATTAGTGTCATCACCTATGGATCTGAAACCACAAAGGGTGTGGCAACATTTTTGTTGGTCTTATTTTTCTTAGGAGCCATTAGATTTGATTATTTAGAATTGAAAGGAGAAGGATATGAGTGGTAGAGTTGTCCCACCAGGCATGCCATTAATGTGTAATGATGAAATTTGTGTCTTGAAAATTAACATAGGAAAATTGGAACAAAATTTATTTGTATATTAAACAAAAGAAGGTGTACAGTCTCTCTATATTTTTGTAGCAAAGTAAAATGTCCTCTAATTAGAATTCCTTGAAAGTGGATATGCTTATTCTAGGGCTCGAGGGGCTTGAGCCCTTGAATGAAGTGATAGTAGATCATCCAAATGATTAATTTCATGATTTTTGGAAAATAGCATTGAATTGTCTGATCTTTGATTTATTGGACAAGATATGCCAAAATGAGAGCTTGAGGTTGTTCCAGAACAAATTGATGGTGGATTTTTTGGATGATCAATTTGATGATCAACCAAAGATGAGGTTATTTGATTTTTAATGTAAACAAAATTTTATGATTCAAGGGTGTAGTGAATGATCAATTTGACGATCTACGGAAGGTGAGTTTATTTGATTTTTAATATTTAACAAAATTTTTCTAATTTGAGGGCACGATGGTGGATATATAGAAGGATCAACTTGGTGACCTATAGAAGGTGGATTTGTTTAATATTTATTCTGCTTAATGAGATCTACCAATTTGTGGGCTTAAAGAGCATATTTATGATCAAGGTAAAGATAGATTTCCCAAATGACGAAGTTGATGATTCGCCGAAAAATGAATCCATAACCAATCTCCATAGGCACGAGATTGATCAAGAGTGATGGATATTTAGAAGAAGAGTTTATCGGATGAGATCAAATGAAAGTTAGAACGTTCTTCAATAGTTGAAATTGTTGAAGAACAAAAGGTTGATGTCGATGATTGCTCCCAAAGTTTTGCTAGTTGTCTCTTTCCTCCAAGTTAGCTTATTCTCCTTTTTCTTTTCTTTTTCCTTCTTTTATGCTCCCTTTTTTTCTTTTCCTTCTATGACGGCAATATGAGCTTTTTATACATGTGGTGTAAGGTTAAATGAAATCTTATGAGCTATCACATTCTAATACGTGTCTTGTGTATTTATGAAATGGGCCAATTATGTTTTGCTAGTCAAGCCCAAATTGTCTTTCACTTCTTAATAATTGGCCCTAAAATAATTAGTCAAACAAAATAAATTTATTTTCACTAATTAAATTTGTCTTTAATATTTACAAATGTTAATGCCTATAGAAGTTCAGTAATTACAAGGAAAAAAAAATGAAATGAAAGCTAGTAGAGTACTAATAATAATGGACACTAACTCCATGAGTTGTCTCACTGATGAAGGCATAAAAAATATTTAGTGATGCATTCAATTCTTGTATTTATGTGTTTAATAAAAAAAACCACAAATAAAATTGGCTCTTCTGCGGCCTGGATTACTTAAGACTTTTTTGGGAGTCTAGACATCATTGGTTACAAGTTTATTAGTATTTTGAAACTTTTATTTCATGTAAATGAAACCTACATTCTCTTGTGAGTGAGCACAATGGACCAATATGCATTTTGATCTCATATTTATTTATTTGAAGAAAAGGATGAAAATTTTTTATAAAAGGAAATTGATGATCTTCCACAACATATATTAATTGGATCCATTTTCAAGATTTGGTTATGTTTGATTAGTATCAAGTAGGACTCGTATTTATATAACTGGTGGCTTATATTCCATTTCATAGTCCTTACTGTTGATCTTCTTAAGGAATCAAACCCAAGATCTTCAGTATATATGAAATTTCGAAACATAATTACTAAGGGATTGTTTGGTGTTACTGAAAAAAAAAAATATGAAAATGAAAATTTTAAGCAAAAGCCAAAAGCCAAAAGCTTAAACTAAAAACAAAACACCAATAATCTATTTCATTAATATTTTTAAAACTAAAACAAAATTAAAGAATTCATTGAACAAATGATCATTTTTATCCTCAAATTAAATGATAATTAAAAACTAACGATCAAAATAATAAAAATACAAAAAAAATAAAAACACAAAATATTACAATAAAAATAGTTTTTGCTTAATTATTATATTTCAAAACTTGCTTTTTAGTACTATAGGGACAATATTATTATACATGGCAAATGAAAGATAGTGAAAAAATATTTGTTACTATGTTTTATTATCCTTTTTCAAATTTTTAATTACTTTGTAGATATTTTTATTTTAATTGTATTTTAATTCACACATCCATTTAATTATAATTATAAAAAATATATAAATAAACTATTTCATTTATAAAAATTAATTTTGAATGTTAAATTATTCCGATAACATGTTGTCAAAATAAGTAAAAAAAATCTTATTTTAAATTTTTTTCAAAAAATAGTTGAAAACTGGTAATACAAATAAAAATTAGTAACAAGAACAAACATTTTATCATAACTTAGTTTTTTAGTATATAGAAATAAAAAAAAATCGAGTAAAGAACAAAACTAATACCAAATATATGGTAAAATATCTCACATTAACTCACTGTAAATCTTGAAATTGATATTTCCATGGAAGTTTTTCTACCAATTTACTACTAACTTCTCAAAAGAAAAACACCAAAGAAAGGCTAGAGAGGGAAAAGTGGCGAGGCAGGCGGAGGGCAACACCCAAGAATGCCGATCAAACATTGACACATGAAGGACCAAATGAAAAATGTAGGAGCTAGGCACCTCATCATATATGCCTAGCTACATATCATGAGCTCCTCTGAGTTATACTCTTATATATGTCATACCATTTCCTAATTCAAAGTATGTTGAAATGAAACATTGGTTAATTTCAACACCCCACATATTTAGATAACTATGCATTTTAGCACGTGCCGAGTCTACAAGAATTATGCAGACAGGATGTGTATTTTAGGCTCTATCAATTTCTTATTATCTTCGTTTTGCTAAAAAGGAAAAGGTAACAAAGGGAATGGAATATTGGTAAGCCCTTTTTAGCGGAGAATGGTCGATGGGATGAGCCTCTATGATTTGGGAGCCAAAATGAGAGATCTCTCATCAATTCCTTAGAAGTCAAGGTAGACACGAAGTTTGATGCTCACTCAAGTCGCCACATTCATTACAAACATTGAATGGGGAAAGAGAGCCCTTCATTGGACCACGTGACGCGGTTGTGGGTTCTTGTAATATTTTTCCTTAATTGTTTAAATCCTACATTAATAGTATATAATTAGTTGATTAATTTTACTCTTAACATATGAATAAATGAGGAAGTTGAAATTGACACTTTCAACATCAACTAATTTACTTTCTAATCAATAAAGTTGATTAATAGATTTGAACTTTGAAGTGTGTGCACATATATTAATTATACTCTTATAATTGATATGAAACCTATATATTAATTATAGGACTTGTTCCTCTAGAATAGTATGTCGAAGAAATGAACAAATAAAATAATAAAAAATTTGAACAGTCCAAGACTTTATTGTATCTTCTTTTTATAGAAGTGCTATTCTTGCTTGCACTTCAATTATAAAGTACATGGTATCTAGACACACAAATGTTACTATTGTAATCTTCACAAATAATATGTCACTTTTGTTTTAGTGTACGTTCGTTTTGGGTAATTATGCTGATGCACATGATTGGTTGAAAATCACAAGAGGCTTTAAATAAAGAAAATAAGCAGTTTATTTCGTCTTTAGAATTTTTGTATATTTTCAAAAGTGATTGTTGATTGGTTCGTCGGTCTAAAATAAGATCGATCATTCTTTTGAGAAGAGCTAATGGGTACTTTTTAGTGAAGAAAAAATTGAAGAATTAATGGGTATCTTTTGGTGAAAAAAAAAAATATTCCTATAGGTTTAGGCTGCTTTCAGATTGCCTATGGTACTCATGCAAAATAGAAAGTTAATTATATATTTTCTCCTTATTATGAAATTAAGAAAATCTAAAGAGGACTACATTAAAATTAACATGTAATTTCACAACTATTGAATCTAAAACCACAAGCTAATGAAGGGAAAAACTACGTGCTAATCTAAAGGAAAAATCATCCTAATAAATTTACTATGACTTCATATCACAAATTTAAAGTGATGAGTGAAATTTATCCCTAATAAATCTATCAATAGAAGCCAAATCTATACATAAGGAACAATTAGCCAAATATATTGTAATCTTCGCAAACAATACATCACTTTTGTTTCAGTATACATTTATTTTGGGTAATTATGCTGATGCGTATAATTGGTTGAAAATCACGAGGTAGTTTAAATAAAGAAAATAAGCAGTTTATTCATTCTTTGAATTTTTATACATTTTCAAAAGTGATTGTTGATTGGTTCGTTGGTCTAAAATAAGATCGATATTTGTTTTGAGAAGAACTAAAGGGTAGCTCTTAGTGAAGAAAAAATTGAAGAATTAATGGGTACCCTTTGGTGAAAAAAAAAATTAATCCTATAGGTTTAGGCTGCTTTCACATTACCTATGGTACTCATGCAAAATAGAAAGTAAATTATATGTTTTCCCCTTATTATGAAATTAAAAAAATCTTAAAGAAAACTATATTAAAATTAACATGTAATTACACTACTATTGAATCTAAAACCACCAACTAATGAAGGGAAAAACTACGTGCTAATTTAAAGGAAAAATAATCTTAATAAATTTACTCTCACTTCATATTCCAAATTTAAAGTGATGAGTGAAATTTATCCCTAATAGATCTATCAATAGAAGCCAAATCTATATGTAAGGACCAAATTAACTATAATGGAATGAAATGGTGTGTCCAACACATTTAAAGAGATTAATAAAAGTAAACACTACTACTGATAGTGAGCAATAATTAACTAATTAAACGTAAGAAAGTTGAAATTAGTGAGGTATTTAGTCAAAAATGTCAATCAACTTCTCCAATTAAGCTTACCAAGTAAATGCTTCTAAAATAACGAATTTAACTTGAATTATAATTAGGATGGTTTTTTTCATAAATAAATTGTCTATAATCAACAAATACCTTTCAAAAAATAATAATGATTCAATTTATCATGTATATAATAATAATAATAATAATAATAATAATAATAATAATAATAATAATAATAATAATAATCCAGTGTAAGGTGGGTCGATGAGTTTGAAGGATTAATGATATTCTTACTTTGTTATGTTAAATGGCCAACCTTATTAGGCCAGCTCATGGATCCTACAAAAGGCTAACCATATTAATTTTGATGGGCATGTGGCCAATTAATGCTACCTATTTAGCTACTCATACAATGAGTGGAGATTGTGGAGTCATCGCTGTAATTTCAACGATCATATTTTCACTTTTTATGAGCTTCCAAATGCTGAAATTGCAAAGCTGAAGCGTGCAAATATACAGCACAGCTTCTACTACTTATAATCATGCCATAATTAGAGAGATGATTGGAATGGGGAAGATATTGAAACGAAAAGTTATAAAATAGTATTCAATAATGAAGAAGGAAGGCTAAGGCAGATAATTAATGAAATGTGGTTTTTCTGTTGTGTACGTTGATCAATTAATCGATATTAATTGTACAGGATAGAGAATATTATTGTAAATAGTCAACATATTTAAGAAATTGAGTCGTAGTATTAGAACGCTCATGATTAGATAATAACTATCAAATATCTAATCCCAAAAGTTTACGGGTATACCTTGACATTAACACTAATCAATGTGGGTTTCATCGTCACTCTGCCAAATTCATATGAAAAGATGTTATTCAAATTTATTCTTGAGTCAATTTAGATGTCGCATCATATTTCAATCGTATATTGATATCATTTTAATTAATCAAGATTTCTCAAATGTCTTGGCTAAGAAAACTGCTATTAGTCAATTACAATATTTTAAGGTCATACACCCCTTGTGATTGAATTAGTTTAACTGTGATTGAATTAGTTTAATTCTTGTTGTAACTTATTGTGCTAAAATTTTGGCCACGTTTAAAACCTTTATGTATTTCAAGAATGAAAAACTACTGCCCTGATTTTTTTTTTTAAGAAGAATTAATCAAAATCAATACTCAGATTTTATTTAAATATACAATAAAATTTATTAAATTCAATATTCATACCTAAGTCACATCATCATGAGATCTCACATGTACATGTTATAAATAAATTTACAAATTTAAAAATACACATCTTCCCAAGTTTGACATTCCCTTCTTTATTTATTTATTGTTTACTTTGGATGGGTGTCGTTCTATTACTGCCGCCCAATATCGGCCCATCCAATGGACTGCTGCCAATTGTAACCTCCCTCTCTCTCTCTCTCTCTCTCTCTCTCTCTCTCTCTCATATATATATATATATATATATATATTAATGGCTGCTGAAGAACTTATGCTTAATTACTTAGGATGTAGGATTAACATGGAACTGAGTTTGTTGATTTAATGTAATATTAATTTAAGAAAATATGTGGGCAAGAGTTGGTCTAGGATATGAAGCTTCGTATCTTTAACTAACCCACACCCAAAGAGCGTTGCTGCGATATCTGCCTCAAATGACAGATGTTCATTGATGCATGGTAAAGATGTGACTCTGGTCGGTTAGTTTATTAATTACTATCACTTTGTTCTAAGATATACAGAGATATGTCCCACATCCCCTTTCACTTCTCTGTTATATTACACCCACCTTTGGCCTTTACCTCCTCCTAGCTCCCACATTTAAATCAACTTCAATCACTTCGATCCCCCTGTGAACAAAAGGACTTACATGTATAAATATATATAGTTATATACAAATCAACTTCTCTCTGCTTTCAATTCACTCTCTCCTCTCTCCCTCTCTCACTCTCGAGATCTCTTTCTCTGTGTGTGCGTGTTATGAGTGTTGTGGGGAGTGTGGAATGATGGTGCAGATTTGAGCCCCGCAGCTGTCGCTCCTCCCACCCCCCGCTTTCCCCTCCATTGAACAAAAACACAGATTCAAAACTCAGTCTCAGATGTGGATAAGAACCTCTTAATCCACTCCACTATTTCAGCCTTCCTCTTGCCTAATCTTTCTCTTTCTCTCTCTCTCTCTCTCACACACACACACACACAAACATAATACATTAAACTCATCTCTCTAATTCTCCGCCTAATCCCTTAATTTTCACTCGCTCTCTCTCTCTCTCTTTCTCTCTCTCTCTCACCCACCCAGCTGAACATATATTCAAAGAAGAAAGACAGAGAAAGTAGCGAGCCCTCCAATTAAGCTCTTCCCGCTTCTCATGATCATCATCATCTTCATAAATTGATCACATCCCAATCCTTTCTCCAATTCTCTCAAATGGATTCTCTCCATTTTTTCCAATCTCTCATCACAACGCAATTTTTTCTTCCACTATAAAACCCCAACAACCTATATATACATTTATATCGTATCACGCACTTGGTTAATTACACACGCACAGACATACATAAACATCGTGTGGGTTCCTCGATGGATAATAATAATTACTCCTTGAGATCAGAGGTAGAAGGTAAGAGGCTCCACGACCACCACCACCCGCGGCGGCAGCGGGTGGTGTGGGTGCAGGGGCCGGTGATCGTGGGGGCGGGGCCGTCGGGGCTAGCAGTGGCAGCGTGCCTGAAGGAGAAGGAGGTGCCGAGCGTGGTGCTGGAGAGATCCAAGTGCATAGCATCGCTGTGGCAGCTGAAGAGCTACGACCGACTGCGGCTGCACCTGCCGAAGCAGTTCTGCGAGCTGCCGCTGATGCCGTTTCCGGCGGGGTTTCCGACTTACCCCACGAAGGTGCAGTTCGTGGAGTACTTGGAGGAGTACGCGGAGAGGTTCGGAATAAGGCCGGAGTTTGAGGAAACAGTGGTGCATGCGGAGTACGACGGGGGGGTGGGATGGTGGCGCGTGAGGAGCGTGGGTGCGGATGAGAGGGAGACTGAGTACTTGTGCCGGTGGCTGGTGGTGGCGACGGGAGAGAATGCGGAGGCGGTGCTGCCGGAGATAGAGGGGAGGGAGGGGTTTGGAGGGCGGATGGTACACACCAGCATGTACAAGAGCGGGGAGGCATTCGAAGGGAAGAGGGTATTGGTGGTGGGGTGTGGGAATTCTGGAATGGAGGTGTGTTTGGATCTGTACAATCATGGAGCTATGCCTTCCATCGTCGTCAAAGACACTGTAAGTTCTATCTACCATGAACTACTCTATACCTTAATTACCCATCTTCTTTCTTTCTTTTTCTTTTTCTTTTTCTTTTTAACTTCCTGGCCTCCCTTAATTTCTCTCCTTAAATTAGGGTTAGATCACATGGATCAAAGCCCATTTATATTTATTTATTTTTATTTTTAATAATGAAAGCTAGAACTCCCAAGTAATTAAATAAGCAAATGAATCTTGGTTTTATTGGGTTCAAACCCACTTTTGAATTTTGTCGATTTTTTTTTTATTTTATTTTTCGCCAATACTCCATTCCATACACAGCGTACTCAAGTGGGCATTTTTCCTTTTTTAGAATACCAGATTTCATTAATACAATCCCCAAAAAATAAATATATAATATATAGGGCTGCAAATTTAGCATGTTTGAAGAAATTCACATATATGCATTTTGCTGGGTACGTTTTTCTCCAGTTGCATCATTTCAAGAATTGCGGCAATACATATATATATATATATATATATATATATATATATACATATGTACTAATTCAATTAGGAAGGAGATTGAATTTTGTTTTCTTGCTTTTTTGTTTTTTTTTTTTTTAAAAAGGAAAATTGAGAGAGAGAGAGAGAGAGAGAGAGGTGACTGATCTTGCGGGGCAGTAACTTTTTTTTTTTTTTTGTAATTTTCTTGGGAGATGGGGGAGTGCCCCAAGCATGCGCAAAAGTGATGAGAAAGGTAAGATCTTATTTCATAATGATGCAGTATCCTGGGGGGGATACTTTTTCCTCCCATGATTCCCCTTTTGTGTTCTGGATCTGTAAAGTCCACCAGCCAGCATATGGAGGCATGGCCTGGAACCCAACCAACCAGCCCAGCCCTACAAAAACAAACACTACACTACACCACCATCACCCATGCATCTACTCACCCATCTTTTCACTCAATTTGGTCGACCTCCCCTTTGAATCTGTTAGGCCCCGCCCCCTCCTACCTACGTGCCTAGCTGCTTACTGCTTCCTACCGCTTCTTTTCATTCTTCATTTTTTCACTGTTCATTTTATAGGTTGATCCAAGAATCTTAATTTTGTCATATCCACCTATTTATGTGCGTATGTATTTAAGCAGGTGCATATTTTACCGCGGGAGATGCTGGGGAGGTCGACGTTCGGGCTGTCGATGTGGCTCCTGAAGTGGCTGCCGCTGGGGGTGGTTGACAGGCTGCTGCTGCTGGTCGCGTGGCTGGTGCTCGGCGACACCTCCCGCATCGGCCTCCACCGCCCCAAGTTGGGTCCCCTCCAGCTCAAAAACATGTCCGGCAAAACCCCAGTTCTGGACGTTGGGACTCTTTCCCACATCAAAAGTGGTAAAATTAAGGTACTTTGCTTTTTTCCTTTTTCCCTTCTTTATTTTTATTTTTTATTTGTCTTGGCCCTATCAAATCACATCCATCTCTTATATCACTTTTGTTCCTCCATCCCAACGCCTACACTTTGCTCTTTAGTGGATCCTATAATGTTTCTCAAAACAATCTATATGTTCATCGTATGCATGCTCCATCACTTTGTGTGTGTGTGTGTGTGTTAATTTCTCATGTTAATATCATATTATTTCTTTAATTTTTGACATTGAGTAAATTATGGACAACTCCAATTCATTTAGTTGTCATATTCTTAAAAAAGTTTGTGAGTTTTTTGGCACAATTTGAGCGATCATTAAGTTTGTGAAATTTACCATATTTCCAAATATGTATGATAATGTTTGGACAGATTCTCTTGTGTCCATATTTATTTATATTCTTTGATGATTGATGTCACATGCTTTTGGAACTTTTTGTCAGTCAAAAGGAAAAATTAGATTCTAAACTTATCATTCGTTACTATGAAAATAGGTATTACCAGGCATTCGACGACTAATTAGCCGTCATACTGTGGAGTTTGTTGATGGAAGAAAGGAGAACTTTGATGCAGTAATCTTAGCCACGGGTTACAAAAGCAATGTGCCCTATTGGCTAAAGGTATCATTTATTTTAATTCTTTATTTTTTTCCTAGAATTTATTTTAATTTAATCAAGGACCTAAATATTATATATATACATATATATATATATATATATATATATTCAAAAGTTGAATTTAAACTACAAAGTCTTAAAGTTTCACTAAACTACACTCCGTTTTAAAGTCTTATATAGAAGCTAATTTCAATCCTCTTTGTCGGCATCTCATCAAAATTAGAATTGAAACTTCAAAAATCAAACTTCTACAATTAAAACTTCAAAGAGTGAAAAATATCAAAGACTTTTGTGTTGTAATTCATCCAAACTAGAATATTGATATGGTTTTCTAAATACATTTTCAAAAATATTTCAAAATATTAAGCTCAGGCTATATAGAAACACTTTAGTTCAAGACAATAACTTTAAGTCTTATGCTAAAATGGAATTGTATTTGATGTTTCCACAGGAAAAAGAAATGTTTTCAGTGGAAGATGGGTTTCCTAGAAGGCCTTTTCCAAATGGGTGGAAAGGGGAGGATGGGCTATATGCAGTAGGGTTCACCAAGCGAGGTTTGCTAGGTGCATCCATGGATGCGACGAGAATAGCAAAAGACATCCAACAGTGTTGGGAATCCGAGCCAAAACACCTAAAGTCACATTTGGTTCGTGGAATGGAATGCACAGAAAATGGAGTAGAATCAAAATTGAAATAAAATATATGCAAAAAAAAAAAAAAAAGAGTGATCTGGAGAAGAGCAGTTATGGTCATTCTCACATACCAAGTGGACGCTAACAGCCTTTCTAGTAGGGGATTTATGACGATCATCGACATGAAACGCGGTTTTGTTTGGGGGTTAGATAGAATTATTAGTGAGCTGGAATTGATTGAAGAAGGAATCAAAGGTACTTGTGTGATATATACATATGGTTGGTGCCAATGGCGGGGAGTAGTGTTGGTACCAAAGGGAAAGGGGCGTGGCCGGCTCCTCCAATTGTGGAAAAGCCAGGGGAAAAAGCAAAAAGAGAGAGAGTTGCATGATCAGTGATCCCTATCTTTTCCAAGTCACACCAAACCATTGGGAAGGAGGAGAAGGTGATGAGAGAGATAGAAGAAAAGAAAAGAGAGGAGAAGAGAAGAGTGGTGCTTGGGGGGACCCCAATTAGACCTTCTGTACATCTTGTACATTACATTTTTCTCTGACTAGCTAGCTAGGTTTCACTTTTTGTGAGCGAGAGAGAGAGAGAGAGAGAGAGAGAGAGAGAGAGAGAGAAGCGTTTGGTAGTTTTGATTGAAAAATTGATGCACATGATTGTGTTGACCTATATTTCCATTGGGGGAGTTTTGGGGTGACGGCATGATAAGCCATATCATATGTTGTTTTCTCTAGTGCAAGTCTTGTTTGGTTGATCCTCCATTCTGGGATTTGGGGTACTGCTAGCTTGTTTCCATATTTTTTTTATAAAGAAAATGACTCTGCAATTATAATTATCTATTGCATTAGTGCCACACCCACCCCCCTTTATATATATATAAGTAATTATAAAAAGCTTTTATGGCTTCTGACAGACATACTCTTACAATGATTTCTTTCTAAGTGAAGGACAGGACCGCCACTTTTGAAGACAATTCAATCGTGCCCATTTCCAATCTTTTTATTTAAGAATTTCTATATTTGAAAATAAGCTCCCTAACGCCCTTCTTTATTCAAGGGGTTATGGTAAGAATTTAGATAAATAATTTCCTCACATCTTTTTCACACTTTGATTTAATTAGAAAATATAAATTTTTCATATGTCCTAAACTCATGAAAAAAAAAAAAAAAGTAACTCGGGAATTGATTAAGCTTGGTTCAACAAAACAGTGACGAGGAATCATTCTTCTCCATCGAATTTATGTATACATTAGAAAGGAAGCAGATGAAAGTGGAATGAAATAAAAAAAATTATACCAAACAAATCATTGAATCATTTGATTCGTTGATTTAATATGAGGGTTTCTATACGTAAAATAATTTATTAGTTTCTAAAAGCTTGTGTAATTCAATAAAGAGTTTGTGATGACTAAATGTTTTTATTAAAAGATATTATCTCGTGTCTCGCAAAAGATATTGTTTGTTTTAACTTTTTGCTAGCACAAAAATCACCAATTCATCGACTTAGTATGAAGGTCTTCTACACAAAATAATATACTGCTCCCTAAAAGCTTACGCAATTCACTCAAGGAGTTTGTGGCAATTAATTATTTTTATTGAAAGATGTTATCTCGTGGTCACGCGAATTATTGTTTGTGTTAACTTGTCGATAGCATTGAAATCATTAAATCATTCAATTCTATGATATATTGCTTGCTAAAAATTTGTACAATTCACTCATATTGTGGTTGGGAGCATGAATTTCAGATTTTGGATTCAAATATGAATGGATTTGGATAAATTTTAATATATTTTTATATGACATTTTATTTAATTTTAATACAAACCCAAATCGAAAATTTCTCCAAACATAATTATTTTTAATTAAAATGGCTCACACAAAATATTGATTTTGCTAATTTTTTAATGGCACAATTCTGCACTTAAAAGAGCTCCAATATGAAAGGTCAACATCTTACTAAACTCCAATAGTAATGTCAAATTTTAAGTTGTCTCTCCATGCAGCTTCAATATTTTCCTCTTATAATTTTGAAAACATTAATAATATAAAAATCAAAGATGCGGAATTGTGGAGCATAGTGGGGAGGCATGGTGAGGAGGAGAGAGTCTATTCCGATAAGAGTACCCTTTTCATGAATATTTATATTTGAGCGTTGAACACACTCTGTTTTTGCTCCATTGGGGGGGTTAACATCAGTCAAACAGATAAACCCCAAATTGTCATACCCCATTCAAAGACCTCCCCTTCCCTCCCCTCCCCTCCCCTCCCACTCATATGCATATATGTGGACAATGCCTCAACAGGGATGTAGGAAGGCTACCACATATATATTGTCTTATCTTATATGGCCGACTTCTCTTTGTCTTTTCTTTCATTTTCAGCAGAAATTTTATATATATATCTCTAGAAATATTTGAAATTCTCCATTCATCCAATTCAAAAAGTTAATAAAAAATATTTAGCAGAAGTAGAAAGGAGACTTACAATCATATGATCCAAAGTGTCTTCGAGTTAATTTTATGTAAGTGTTAAAAAATCATGTGAAGAGAGGGGATATAATATATTTGAGTCGATTAATGTTACTAGTCATTTAACTAGTTCAAATAACTGCACAAATTAAGGACCTACTTTAGGAACCAACTAGCTAAAAGCCAATCATGGTAACCTACACAAAGTGCAAGTCAATTTCCTATTTGCTGTTAAAAGTTACTAAAGCTATAGCTTGAGCAAGATCATACACACACACACACATTTTGGTGAAAATTAGCATATTTTATTACTCAAATTTTACAAGGAATGAGGTGATTTCATTTGTTGATCTAAAATCACTATTATCATATATTATACTTTAATTTTTAATGTTCACATCGTGTATGTGTGTATATATATGTATGTATATATTGTGATATGTGGTTCACATTCTGAGTGGAAAACATGCACAAAGGAAAAATATGAAGGAAATCATGGTGCAGCAGGGCAAACCATCGATGGTAGCCTTGTAACCGTAGATGGTTTGGGGTAGTGTTTGAATGCATTTTCATTCTATCTGAAACCGTCGATGGTTTGACTCAAAGAACCCAACATAGATTTCAAATTTCGAATAAGGGGACGTTAATTAATTCAGTTTAGTGCAATGTCTGAATGAATTTTTATTCTTTCTGAAACTGTCGACGATTTGGTTCAAGGTACCCAGCGCAGATTTCAAATTTTGAATAAATAGAGGATGTTCATTTGGTTGGGGTTTAGAGGAAAAACCTTTGAGAACTCTATTTATATGTCATTTGTGATGTATTTGGTAGAGAGGGTTAATGCATTGTTCATATCCTTTGGACAAGAAGATAGTGAATTATTGTTGTTTGCTCTCGTGAATGTAAGCATTACTGAACCACGTAATTCCTTGTGTTATTGTTGTTATTGCTTTCATATATAATTGTTGTGGTTGTGTTGTTTCCGTATTGTCATCATTAAGTGTTGCGTGTGTTTGGTTCAATATTCCACTGTACAAATCATTTTTTTCACTACAAATTGGAATCAGAGCATTATTGTAATTGCCTCAAGATCTTAATCTGCGAAATTTGACATTGTCAAGTTTGATGAAATCGGGAATTTTGGTTTGTGGCAGAGAAGGGTGAAGGATCTCTTAGTGGAGTAAGGGATGGTAAAGGCCTTATACTGAATTCAATCAGAAGGTATGAATATGAAGCAAGTTGGAATGAATTGGAGGAAAAGGCAATATCAAGCATCCGACTTTGTTTGGCTAATGACGTGTTGTATCACGTCATGGATGAGAATTCTTCAACACCAGTTTGGAGGAAACTGGAAAGCCGGTATATTCCAAGTCTTTATCAAACAAATTATTTTTTAAGAAAAAGTTATATTGGCTTGAGATGGTGGAGGGTTCGAATGTAAACCAACATATCAACACATTCAATTAGACTGCAAGTGATTTGATGCATGTTGATGTAAAGTTCGAGGGGTAAGACAAGGGGCCGATGTTATTGAATCCCCTACCTATGTCTAACACATATGAGAATTCGGTTACCACTCTAACATGGGGCAAAGAAAGCCTAAATTTGGAAAATGTGACAAATGCATTGCTCTGTTTTCATCAAAGAAAAATGGCCAACGATGAAGTTTCACATGGTGAAGGGCTTGTAGTGAAGAGTAACCAGAAACGTGGGAGATGTAAGTCCCAGAGTAGATCTCAATTGCAGCCCAGGAAGAGGAAAGACATAAAGTGTTTGAAGTGCAGTAAAATCACATAAAATCATAATGTTCGAAGTGGAAGAAATGGAATGCTGAATATCAGGAGGGTCCGTTAAAATCTGAAAATGTAGTGGAAGGAGACTTAGGGAGCAATGATGGTGATAATGCTATATGTTTCATCGAGTTCAAAGCGCCTCACAGATTCTTGGGTCTTAGATTCCAGATGCTCTTACTGCATGATATCAAATAGAAAATGGTTAAACGCCTACATGTTAGTTAATACTAGTTCTATTTTTATGGGAAATGATATTTATGCTAAATAATTGGTATTGAAAATGTCAAAATCAAAATATATGATGGTGTTGTGAGAACCTTATGTGATGTAAGACATGTACCGGATCTAAGGAACAATGTAATTTCATTAGGCACCTTAGATTGTAACGGATATGGTTACAAGTTTAAAAGTGGAGAAATTGAATGAAAGTGTGTGAAGGCGACTTGATGGTGATGAAAGGATAAAAGGTAGCAAGAAATATCTATAGATTATAGGGTATCATAGTTGTAGGTGGAGCTGTAGATGTTTTTAGTTTGATGTTCTATGGCATATGTAGTTAGGGCATATGGGTGACTACATGTATTCAGATGTTTGGGGACTGGTGAGGATAGTATCATGAGGTGGGCATATGTATTTCATGGGTTTATCTCGTGAAAGGTCTTGGGTATCTCATGTGGCACAAATCGGAAGTGTTTTCCAAGTTTAACTTGTGGCTGAAGTGGAAAACTAGACTAGAAGAGAAATCCTCAAGTTAGACATTGGTATGGAGTACGCTGGTTCAGTTCAAGGAGTTTTGTGAGCAGGGCAGATTGTATGTAGGGCTTTTAAGGAACTTTTTAGTTGAGTCAGTGAGTATAACGCTTTTTTTATTTAACCGATCGCCAAAGGTATCACTTGATGGGAGAGTTCAAGGAGAATTGTGGGTAGGTTTTGCGGTAGACTACTCAGGTTTGAGTGGACGTCCATAGGTGCACATTTTGGGATCTAAACTTGGTGTTATGTCCGGACAGTACATCTTTCTGGGGTATAAGAATGGTGGGTTCAGGGTGGGTGATCCGATGGCAAACAAGGTGGAAATTAGTGGAGACATGATTTTTGGTGAGAAAGTCACAGGGCAGTGTACTTAGGTAAAGGAAGAGAAACAAAAGCCAAAAAATTGTAGCAACAACAGCAGCAAAGAACGTGTTGCTCAGGTGGAGTTAGATACTCGGGGCAAAAATGCAGGGAGTTTTATCTCTAGGTCAACAGTTTCACAATAAAAATTGCAACAGAAATGGGCATGTGATGTAGGTGGAGTTAAAGACTCAGAGCAGAGATGACATTGTTCATATTGCAAGGTGTTTTAGTTCAAGAGACCAGTAGAATCATGGTGAGCCCAGGTGTACTATCAGACCATAACTCAAGTATAAATTTGATATTCTGGTGTTTTATGCATTCATTACTGCCAGTAGCAAGGTTCTTACTATTTTTCAAGATGCAACGCACAACAAAGGGAAAAATATATAGATGAGTGTTATGGTGGAGGAGATGAATTCATTGGATATGTACCAGATGTGGGAGTTGGTGGATGTTGGAATTGGTGTATTCCCAAGAGAGGGGTGGATTGGGTATTTTAAAATTTCTCTCCTAGGTCAATTTAACCAGCAGCAATAATACACAACCTAGGGTCTGTCTAAATATTTCACAATCATTCACAATAGTAAAACAGATAAACTACTGAGCGGATATGCAAGCAATTAAAGCAATCTCAGTATATCAAACATTCAAAGCAATAAATATTAACATATAGGTGTGGAAAGTAAATTGCAAAAAATAAAACTGACACCAAATATGTTATCGGGGTTCGGCCAATACTGCCCATGTCCCCGCCTCAAGCTAACAAGCAAGAGGTGCTGACCTTATAGGTCATATCTTATTTTGATTATGACAAATACCTTGGTATTTAATGTTTGCCCTAAGTTTTATGCATGATTAATTAGCAAAATTATATGGTGGCGTATGGTGACTTGAAGGGAAATGAAGACCCAAAGTGTTTATTGTTGTAATTTATTTTCTTTTATTCATTTTGGGTTTGTAATAATTATTCAAATGTCTGTAATACTTAATACATGACATGCATGGTAGGGACTATAAGCTCAAAGGCCATAGAATGATCTTAGGGATGGTCGACCAACGCTGAATTTTTGGACTTAATTTAAAAGCCTAAGCCATAGATTGATTTTAGGTCCCTAAACAACACATGAAAAGTCTCTTATAACTTAGAAGTTATAATTATGTGAGCAGGGATGACTTCAAATGAAAAGCAGGACTTAAATGCACACTTTAAGTGTATTCGGTCGACTGAACCCAACCTACATAGAAGTTTCGGCCGACTGAACTTAACTAAGTCAACTTGTTGACTATTCGGTCGACCATTTTGAAGTGAACTTGTACTGCACGGTTGACCAAACTGACACATGGGTGATTCCCAACAACCTAATTGACCGAACCACTAGTTAAAATTTGACCTGGTTGATCGAACCTCATAAGGTTCAAAATCACCTTAAAACGGTTGACCAAAACCTTAGTTCAAAAATGCCATGATCGACCGAACTTAGTGATATGGTCGACCAAACCTCAAATATGGTTGACCGAAAACTCTCAGGTTGCCCAATTTTTACCGAGGTAAAATAGGGTTTATTTTTTATTAACCTTACTTAAACTTTTCAAAAATACTGAATGAGTCCTGAATGGTTATATTTTTTGGAGTGTCTATATATACTCCTTTATTTAGCTTAATTAATAGAAAAATTAGAAAACAATTTTAGCAAAAATCCTCTAAATTTTTGAATACCTATTTTTCCTACACAAGCTTAAAAATCCCTCTTATACATATTCCGATTGAAATATTCCTTTACTAAGAGTGTTTTAAAGATCATCTAAATAAGTTTACACTCTTATACTCTTTGATTGGCGTTGATTTTCATTGAGAGTCAGCTTGAGTTTTCCTTGTGATTTCATTCATAAGTTTCTTTGGGAAAACTCTCTAGGGCTTGTGAGTCTTGCATTCTTATTTCAAGATTCAAGAGCTTGTTTTGTGCTTTTAGCAAAATATTTTAGACAAGCTAGAAATCCAAATATCTCTTATACTTAATACATGATAAATTATTTTTGAGATATTTGATAGTGTCCTTAAAATCTTTGAAACCATATTTGTGATTGATATTTACATACACACACACACACACACACACACACACACACACACACACACACACACACATATATATATATATATATATATATATATATATATATATATTGTTTCAAAGAACCTCTCACAATACACTCTCACATATCAATTGCTATATTAACATTATCTTGAGAGTTGTTTTAGAATACTTCATTGAGCTTATATTTCCTATCATATTGAAGTGCATTGGATTTTTCTTGTGCGTATTGGTACAAATATGCTCATGTTAGAAGCATCTTTATTTGTACACAAAATTATATTGATTATCTCTTGTATTCCAAGCATGGCCTGAGGGGGTGTTGATCTAGCCCGTAAGGATCGATTGTAAAGGTTGAGGTCAATCTTGGTAATTTGATCTTGTGTTGTAACCGGTGCCACTCCACCCGTGAAGCGAGCTTTAGTGGAATCCTTGGGCTTGCAAGCTAAGGCGGGGACGTAGGCAATATTGGCCGAACAATGATAACATATTTTGTGTCAGCTCTCTGTTTAATTTCCGCACTTTCAATTCTGCACATGTATACTAGTACTTGAACTACTGTGAATGTTTTAATTACTTTAAACATTTGCATACATACTTGCTTGGGAATTGAGTCTATTTTAGAAAGGCCCTAGGTTATGAAATATTGCTAATGTATGGCATAACCTAGGAAATGTTTTTAAAATTCTAATTCACCCCCCCCCCTTATTGGGAATACACCAAAGTCAACAAGAGGAATCCACTATGGTTGCTCACTTGCGAGTGAAGCGACACCGTTTACAACACCTTACCAAGATGGTGCACCTAGTTCTTTTAATTGGGTCTAAACCAGTCTAGTGCTCTCCTAACCGGGTCTGAGTAAGTCCGAGACTATTTGCAGGGCTAGTCTCCCTCTTCTGATCATGCATTGGGAATACAACCAAAATTCAAATTAAATATTTTGTACAACCAAATTGCTTCTAATACAAGCAAATATGTACCACTATACACAATCAACTAATGCACTCATATATAATATGAAATAAGCTCAAGTGAGATTTTCACAAAAAATAATTTTCTCAATCTTTGAGTGAGATGTATATGATAAGTACCTCAAAGATTTAAACCCTTAATAGCTATTTCTCCAAAAATGCTTTTCAAAGAAAATATAGGAGAACTTAGGGTTTATGCTTTTCAAATGATCTCGCACAAAAATAAAAAAATAAAAAAATGAGAGCTTAAAATCTATGTGCAAAAAGTTTTCCAAATGAGAAACTGTTTCTCCAAAGATTATTTACCAATGAAATATGTGGAGAAACTTATAAGCTTACTTTCAAAAAGGTTTTCAACAAATAAACACAAGTGAGTGTATAATGCTTTACAAAACTGAAGGTCCAAAAATAAATGTTCCTATTCAACAACCTTCTAATGCAAAGAACATGCAAGTGAAAGAAGTACAGGAATTAATCAAACTCTCTGTTCAAAATGATTTTCAAATAAAAGAGTATAAGAGAGTATGTATAATAAAACTGAAAATCAAGGTGTAGTCCCAAGAGGGGGGGATGAATTGGATTTTAAAACTTTCTTTTAATTCCTGTAAGGACTTTTTCTTGATTAATCAATTTTAGACTTGTTTGTTTAATTTACCAATCACACAAGAACTTAGTTCCTTTATTTAATCGACAACCACACAACTATTCAATCTTTCAAGTAATCAATCAACCACAATTTGAAAGCAAATAACCAAGCAATTTGCCAAGTACAAGTTAGCTGTAGTACTATTACATTGATGAAAATTTTGCAAGATTTAACACTCTTTGAAATATAAACACATTCCAATCAATATTAAACTTTAAATCATTCAACCACAATACATTAGATTCAACTTTCAACTTTTGTTGTCAGCCCTTGATATAAAATTGAATTAAGCCCTGTATATATGAAATGTTATGCTTTCTGATATAAAGCCCTGTATGAATGGATTGACCTCTTCAATATGATGTATAGTATAGAATCCAACACTCTTCCTAATATTCAAAATCCAAATAAACTCTTAGTTAATTTACCTTTGGAATGTTTAACCAAGTAACGTACTCTCATATGGTTTCTGCAAAATATGGTTTAACCATCATACCCCCTTTCTGTTTCCGCAATCCCAAAAGCAAATTAAGCTTTAAGTTTACTTGATTTTCAAATTACGTAGGTTGTATGATTTAGAAATTTAAAACATCCACGCAATTGTTTATGTGCTGAAAATAAAGAGAGTAAGAGAAAGAGAGAGTGAGAAAGATTTTTACGAAGTTCAACTTATACCCAACCTACGTCCTCGCCTTTGGCAAACAACCAAAGAATTCACTAAACTTGTTCCTTTAACTGGCAGAACAAACCTTTACAACACTCCTTCGTTAAGGATAGAGCCCGCCTTCTCCAAACGATGTACCCTCGTTCCGTCACTCCTTACTTAGGCTAGAGCCCGCTTCTCTAAGCAATATCCTCTTACTTATACAACGATCCAAACAATCCTTGGAATCATCAATCTACAAAATACAAATCAAATAAATGTGTACAAAGAATTTGCTCCTCAAAGAGCTGATTAGTACAACAGTTTAGCACTATAATATACGTCAAAGTAAATAACAATATGGAAATTAACGTGAAGCTCAAGTGAGTATATCAACAATTAATTCCTTCAATGATTGAAAGATTTAGAATTTGTAGCACAAGATTGGTGAATAGAATCAGCAAGAACTCAGTAAGCTTCATGCAAGTTGAGAGCAAAAGAGAGACTTGAGAATTTGAAAGCAATTAAGAGAGATGCTGAATTTAATTCTTGGTTCATTGATTCAATAATCTTTGAGGCTTATTTATAGACTTGAAAAGGTATGTAACTTGATCCCCAAGTGACTTGGAATATTCCCCAAGTTTTCATAAAGTTTGAGCCCCAAGCAACCTCATTTAAAAAATTTGACCGTTATGAAAATTTCAAAACAGCTTTGTGACAGTTGACTGTCCATTTTTGGCAGTCGAATGTCTAGTTAAATTAAAGGGACAACAAGGCATTAGTCGCCTATCTAAACAAAGACAGATGTCTCAAAATGCACAGGCAGTCATCTGTCAAGTACTTGACAGTCGTCTACCATGTTGTCAACTTCAAGCACCCTTCAATCTTTTGGAATATACTAACACTCCAATGCACTTTTTCTATGAACGGTACCTAGTTAACTTATGATTACTTTTAAATTGAACATATCATCAAGACTTAACTCATTCAACTTGACATTTACGGACTTTTAATATATTGGATAGATCCTCATAAGATGGTGATTACCGTCACCTCAAGATTCTCAAAGGTATGCACAATACATCATCCTAAAGCCTGTCATAAGGTGAACTTTATCATGTTAATATGCCTTGATGTATTTTTACCCTTGATAAGATATTGGCTTAACCTCGCACAAGACAACAATTACCCTCACCTTAAGATCCTTAAATGTATGCACATGACACCACCTTGAGGTCCAGCATCGTATTCATACAGTTAAACAAGATGTCTTATATGGAGGAACATACTAAGATCAACTGTAAAACATGCACCCAAAGTTATCAAAGAAGAAGATATTAAAAAAGAGAATATCATTAATCTAAGGAAACAAATTCAATTAATGTTCACAAGATCTATAAAAAGCAACGAAATATTAACTAAACTTACTTGCCTAATTTAAAATATTAATTTTCTAAGTTAAAGAAGAAAATTTTGAAATTTTATACGTACGAAAATATTTTTACATTAAATTCTTGGAAACTTTCCTTCTTTCCCCCTTCCTCGGCATGAAAGAATTTTCCTTTCCATTTACCACTTTGATGATAACTAGAAACCCCAATCAACATTTAGGAGACAAACCATAAAAAACCCTACCACCTATACTTAAGACCTCTTCACTTTGTCCTATTTTATCCTTCAAAACCTATCTTAGAGTTAAATTTATATCTAAAACACTCATAGTACTCAAATAAAATGATGGAAAGCACACTCAAATTTTTTGGTATCTTTATCTAAATTATTTCATATTTTGGATTTTTTTGACCAATTAATAATCACTAAAATATCAAAAAAATAAACATAAACAAATTAAGCCAACTGAAAACTAACCAAAAAACTACATTAAATTTCAAATTATAAAAGTGACACTCCTAAACAGTTATATTAGGGAAAAAAAATTAAAATTATTTCAAATAATAAATTCCTAATTAAAGAAGCTTAAATTAAAAAATATATAAAATAAATAGCCAATAAATATGAAAAACCATGTGTTGGAAATGGTGCGATCCCAAGAGAGAGGGTAAAAGCATTTCGCCAATTCACCACAAATCATATCTCATTCATAATGTAAATGTGTATGTAAAATAATTGAACTGTGAGTGCAGGCGTACACATGTGCAGCATATCTCATTTAAAATAAAGGCATGCATGCAAATAATATAATAGTAAATAAATAGACATACACATACTAAATTCAAAGTGCAGTAATTTAAATGAGATAGGAAGAGAGCGACACAAGATATTTGTTATCGAGATTCGGCCAAACCAGCCTACGTCCTCGTTTTGGGCATACCCCCCAAAGATTACACTAACACTGCTCACTTAAACAGGAAGAACAGGAGCCATTTACATCCTCTCCTTATGGGGTAAGGAAAACCCCAATTCAATTTTTTAGCTGAACCAAACCGGTCTCACTTACGGGACTGAGACTCCCCAATTCCATTACGAGCTGAACCCAACCGATACATGAAAAGTATTTTTGTATATATTAAAATGCTTCTAAATACAAGCAAAAATGTACAACGTTTAAGCTCATAAAATATGCACTCTCTAAAGATATGAAATAATGCTCAATAGAGAAAATGTGTTTTTCTAAATAATATTTTTGAAATCTTTGAACAAAAATATATATAGTGAGTATTTCAAAAATTTAACCTAAAATGAATATTTCTCCCAAAAATATTTTTCAATGAAATGATTGGAGAAAACTTCAAGCTTACTCTCAAAAATTGTTTTTGAGAAATCAAAGTATATGTGAGAGTAAGTGATCTAAGAATAAATGCCCAAAACAAATAAGTGCTCTTTCAAAATAAATTTTGAAATGAAGAAAAGGAAAGAGAGTTTTGGAGAGAAAAAGATTTGCCCAAGAAATAGTTTTTGCAATAAAAATTAAGTTGGGGGAACATTGATTAAGTAAAAAATTAGAAATAAAATATTTGTTAATAAAAGTTGCTAATCTTGGCTTATGAAGGGGTATATATAGAGTCTGAGATTTTTTTTACCATTGGGGACATGCTGGGTATTATTAAAAAAGTTTAATTAAATTTTAAACCCATTTTAGCATTTAAAAATACCCCAACTTGAGAGTTTTGGTCGACTGTATTTTACGTTTGGTTGACTCAATTGCCAAGTTCAGTCGACTAAGAAGATTTTGAATTGAAAGTTCAGTCAACTGAAACAGTGCGATTTTTGAACCCTTCGAGGTTCGGTCGACTATATCTGAACTTCGGTCTTCTATTCTTATGGTTCGGTTGACTCAATCAAAAATCAACTGGAAGTTTAGTCAACTGAGTTATTAAGGGGCAGACATGTGTGAGTTCGGTCGACTGAGGAAGATACATTCAAAACCATTCGGTTGGTTAATCCTTGGTCAAATCGTTGACCCCTGAGAGGTTCGAACGACTGAGCTGAATATACATAGTTGAGTTCGGTCAACCGAAACCCTTTCAAATTTAATTTTAGGTCCATATTTTTGCTGGAATTTACCCCTAATACATATGGTATGATTTGTAAGACAGGGGATTTGTGCAAGTGAATGTATAGGGAGCTAGGGTCGATATAAGGTCTAGGCATTTTAATTTACCCTAAAAACCTGGCGTCGGTCGACCAAAGTCAACCTTAAGGTCTATCTACGATTCTATCTTAGCATTAAGACATATCATGCAAGATGTATGAAGTTATTACACACCAATATATAAAAACTTAAATGCATTATACAAATAAAATCAAAATGTCTTCTTCTTGGTCTTCTTTGCCCTTTAATCTTCATAGAAAACCCCTGATCATATGAGCTTTATGTGTCTTTGGCTTCCATTCTCAATCCCCTTATGTGTTTGTTGAATTATAACCTGTTCAATCATTAGATACACACATAAGTAACTTGCAGTTATCAAAACCAAGGATTAGACTCAAAAAGGCAACACCATGAAATTGCTCCTAAAATAAGAAAATAAATTTTATTATTATTTTCCCTTATTTGTTTCAAATTTTTTGGTAATGGGATATTTTTTATTAAAAAAAAATTAAACATTAACAGATTAAAGAAAATAATAAATAAATAAATAAAGGAAGGAAGACTGTTCGAGACGTCTGCATGGAATGATCGATTGGTTGACATTCTAAAATAAGCGATCACATTATTCCTTTTTCTAGCCATCTTCTCGGTGTCTCACTAAAGAAGACGCCAAAACCCTATATTACCAAGGCCATTTTTCAGCCGATCCTAATGATGTAAGACCCTCCTTTCACCGTTGTTCAACTTGTTGGACCCTTCTAAACAATGCCTGACCAAAAAAACAACAATGAATCTCATGAAATTGCTCACCCAAGACTTGGTTGGCTATTGCTAATGATAATGGCAATGGTTGTGTATCCCATCATTATAGTGGGTATTCTGGCCTTCCAAAACTTATATCCATGCCCCTTCTAACCTTACTTAAGCCTCCTAAATCATCCTAGGCCAGTCATGCATGCCAAACAAGTCTAAAAGCCTCCTCCCCTATGTTTTCCCGTATATTCATCTCCATTTTTTTTTTATCTTTCTGTTGTTCTTTTTCAGTCTCCTATAAACCCATATTCAACTCTTATTCACGTAGTTCGTCCGAAAAACAAGTTTTAGATCACCTTAAACACAAATCAAGTTCAACTCGTCGATGAACAAAATCACTAAATCCATGGCCTAAATGATTATTTTTACACAATTATACTATAAAAATTGAAACTCTAACATAAAACATGTAATAATTAAAGATTGAACCTTTGACTCACACATGAAGGAAAAATCCTAAAGATCTCTACTTTATCATGTTATCCAAGAAATTTTTCAAATTATCCATCCAAACATACCACTAATTTCTAAAGAGTAATCATGAAATCATGTAAAAGTATGCAATAGACATAGATGTACCATTTTCTTAAAAATAAAGTATTGCAAGACATTAAGCAAACTTTGATTCCCTTCTTCAAGATACCTCCTTCTTGAATCTTGAGTTTCTTGTTCAACGAATTTCCTTTGTTTTCTTTCTCTTTTTCCTTTTCCTTGCACCCAAGCTCTCTTTTAAGTTGAACACATGCCCCCTCTTCTTTCAATGCATGTGTGTGTGTGTGGTCTCTCTCCTTTGAACGTATTCCCCTCCAAGTCTCACTCATGCTTCCTTTCTATAAATAAAGGGAAGAAAAAGATGTTCTATAATCCTTGACTTCCAAAAATGCACTTTTAAGACGAGAAACCCCCTTCCTAGTCTTATAAGCGTGGTTAGAAGCTTGTTTTCTCAAAATCAGAGAGCAAATCCCTATCTAAGATAGGGGTGCAAGTCCTTATTGGGTGGGAAAGAGGCAATTAATCATCAAAATCATACAATTAAAAGCCAAAACTTGGTCCAAAATCAAATTGCATAGAGGCTTATGAAGAGGTCAGGAAATCATAATTAATTGTTTCTTAACCCATTATTGTCTATTGTACTCCAATTAAGTGAGAATTCCTAGAGTTTACTCATTTCAATCCCAGATAAATATGAGTGTCTATAGTTTCCATGAAAAATTAGTAATTTAAATAAGGAAAATTATAACAATAGAGACTTTTGAACAGAGTTTGAAAAAAATGGCTCAATGCTACTATGTACCAAGTGAATCTCTAAACTCTTTTTTGTAGCCTTTAAAGGGTACATATCTATCAACACTTCTATTATATCTAGCATTGCTATAATATCTAATAAACTAGTGGAAATTGCTTGAGGATGCCCTAAAATCACTCTTTATTTGGTGTAGCTTCATTTTGTCCTACTAAAGTACCTCCTTTATATAGTGATGTGGTTTGAAATCTTCTTACTCTTAATGAGAATGTCATCAACATAAGCTTCTTTGTTCTAATCAATATGATCCTTGAAAATCTTCTTAAAAGGATGTTGTTAGGTTGCTAATGTTTTCTTGAGGTCAAATATAATGACCCTATAGTAGTTTGTAAATTGATCAACAATAAAATAGGTCTTCTTCTTGTCTAATAAGCTCATTGAGAAGTAAGGTGTACTCCCAATAAAGAGGCGGGGGGGGGGGGTGCATTTGGTTTTTAAAACTTCTTTACAACTTTATTTTATCAGTTTATTAATTTAAGAATTTACCCAATGAATTAATATTCAGCAATCACACAATCATAAAGATACTAATTTGCAACCTCTAAAGTTCAACCAACAATCCTTTTGAAATTAAGTCAACAATCAGTCTAAGTTCGATTCCTTATGAATGATAATAATAATCAGCTTGAATAAAATCTCAGAACTTTAATATTCAAAATAAGAATTTTTCTTTCAATAATTGAATAGTTAGAATAAATAACTTTAGAGATTTGATTTTACAAGACTTGAAGTTTTCCTTTAATTTATAGGTCAAGATTAACTTCGGCAATGTAGTAAAATCAATATTCAATATTACTTCTGAATTTTACTTTAACAACCAAATAATGATGACCAATATGTTTCATCATTCTAAATATGAAATAAATTCAATAATTCAGTAATTCAATGAGCTTTCAAGTCTGATAATCTGTTTTTTTTTTTTTTTTTTTTTTATCAATCATTCAATTTAGTATGCTAATTTCAAATATGGATCAAAGTAAGAAACTTCAACAACTTTCAATATTCCGCAAGCGTTAAATAATCATACACATAGGTTATATGTTTGCAGAAAATTAAAGAAAGTAGGAAGAAGAGTTAAAGACCGTATTTTTACAAGGTTTGACCAGTGGCCTACGTCCTTGCCCTAAGCAACCACTGTGAGAATTTTCCTTTCCAACTTCTTTACATGCCAAGTTACAACCTCTCCGTATCATATGGAGATCCCTCTCTAATCTTGCGTACAAGAAAAACTTCAAATTTTTATCATCGGGATTCTGATTAGATTTGAAAAACTCAGTAGAAGAGATCAGAAACCGTGAGTTTGTATCAGCAAGAACACAACAAGACTTCAGAAAATATTTGAGCACGAAAGCTTTGAAGAGTAGAAAGAATTTATATTGATTGATGCTTGTTGGTATGTATGATCTTTAGGTTTACCATGTATTTATAAATAGAAAAAGTTAATTTTCGTATTCCCCAAGTTTCTTAGAGTGTATCCTAAGTTTTCATAAGGTTTGGGGACCAAGCAATCCAATTTGGAAACTTTCACTCTCTATTTTAATTTGAAAGTTATGAAGATCAGTTGACTGAGACTAAAGGGGTTAGTTGCTTGATCTTTTATAGAACAACAAATTTTGAAAGTCAGCGTAGTGTCAGTCACATGATCCTGAATGGTTAGTCGCCTGAGCTTTTTTAGTTTAGTAAATTTCAAAAGTCAGTACTAAGTCAGTCACCTGAGCTTGAGAGATTAGTCATCTGATTCTATTCTGTTTGCTCAAATTTTTAATAACATAATTAAGTCAGTCAACTGATGAAACACTGTCAGTTGCCTGATCTTACAACTTCCAAAAATTTCCAAGAACTTTGATTTTAACCTTTAATCTTGGAAAACTTAATTGAGTCTTTAAAACATTTCCCAAGGTGTTCAAAAATAGGTATCTAACTCCATAATGATTCCTAAGAGCTTCAAACATTTATATTGAGGTTTGCGAAATACTTACATGAAATTTCTTAAGATTCTAACTTTCTAAACACTAAGTCTTCATGCACTTTGCTTCCATTCTTTGAGTCTATCTCGTCTTCATTCTTAAATAGACTTTAAGCTTCATTTGATCTTCTATCTTTGAGTCCAAACTTTCAATGAACTTCATTAAGTACTTGAGATCTTGAACCTTTTGTTAAAACCACTTGAATTCTGAAACATCATCACTTAACCAAATATGTTAAGTTCCCTTGATTTGTTATCATGAAAATAAGATTCTTAAGCCTTTTTAGGCCAACAATCTCCCCCTTTTTGATGATGAAAAATAAGGAGAAAAAATGAGTAAGCCTTAATAAGGCTCCCCATTACAATAAGCATAGTCTTAACAAAAAGAGATGAAACAATAAACACAAACACGCTAAAGCATAGAGCAGTATCAGCAAAAACATAGAATAACATTCATCATGTTGTAATCAAGGAGTCCAAAAACAACATGAGAAACATCCAAGAATTACAAAGCTAATGTCTAAAATACAAATTTTAACAAAAATTTTTAAGCATCTGCAGCTGTATCTTCATCTTCAGTTCCTTCATCATCATCATCATCTTCATCTTCTTCTTCTTCAGTGTCTACTTCACTTATCTCCATTGGATCTTTTCCTTATGAAGAACTAGCTATATGCTGGTCAATATTACCAAGTCATCTATCCAGTGAAGAATAGTTAACTTGAAGAGCAGCAAAGTTGTCCTAAAGAGTTCGAAAACCAACTCTCATTTCACCACTAAAATCGGTGAATTGCTAATGGTAAGTTAAAAACAAAGATGTTGCATCGTCAGTTGGAGGAGTAGGGTGCTGATCTGGTTGCGAAACTGGTTGTTGTTGTTCCTAAGCTTGTAGGCGTCTACGATTAAACTTAGGAAACCAACCTTGATCAAGTTTCTCAAAACCCATTTGATTAAGTGTAGTAGAGGTGAAAAGGTCATAATGAGTTCTCTTGATGAACAAGTCAGATTGAGAGGATAAGTTTAGATGGGAAAAACTGAGATTTAGAATTCCTTCATAAGGAAGAATTACTCTGCGGCTTCTGTTTTAGAGATCGTCCATTTAAGAATTAAAGTTGGTAAATCAAGTTTCTTTCCTTTGAGTAAGCACCTCATGATGAAATAATCTAGATAGGAAATGTAGTTATGTGATCCTACGTGAGGCAAAATATTGTATTTAATGATCTTCTGGAGGATCTGTGCCTAAACATTTGGTAGCATGTATAATGGGGGATGTCCAAAATAAACAGATTCTTCAATCATGATCAAAGGAAAAAATGATTCAGGAGTGAAACCTTATTCCATAATCCAGGATTGCCCAAGTGATGCACATTCAAACTCTTCTTGTCGGTTATTGAAAATGGTGGCCAAGGTCAGAGGAGTTAGGGCAATTGATTTTCCCATAACTTTTGGTCGTGGTTTTTGTCTCTCCTTTAACCATATTTGCATAGAAAATTTTAATTTGAAAGGAAATCTCAAATCTTCTTTTGGAAGATTCAACTAAATATCTAATATTATATTATTTTATATTAAGATTATATATATATATATATATATATATATACTTATTACTTTAACCATATATATACCTTAACCTTATGCATATATGCCCATCATATTATTTACTTAATTAATTCAATTAAATAACGTTTAATTAAATTATTAACTTAGTTAAATAATATTTAATTAATTGATTAATTAATAATTAATCTTAAATTTTTTTTTCTAGGTTACTACAATATGCTTCTACCACCTTAATTCTTTCAGTATATATTGATCGACATGGTCTCTTACCACAACATAACACAACCCCACAATGAAGGCAGCTAAATTCATATAGCAATTAACTGAGCTCTGATACCAACTGTCATGGGCCGAGTATTTCACTCCTTTGTAAAAGGTAATGAAGTGCTAGCTAAACACTCCTTATTAACTAGCCAACCAAAATTTTACCATGATTTACCAACAAAATACATTCATAAAAGTTGAATGAAATGTAAGCAGAAGCATAAGAATTTCATGAAAGTAATGGTAAGTAGGTGGTAAACATAGAAGTGATGTAATTCATTAAAGCAACACTTTCACTAAGAACATGTGTTTAATGAGGGAAGTAAGTAGGCTAAACACGATTACTATGAATAATGAGTTTTATAGATTTTTGAGCACTCACTCGCCTCTAAAGAGCTTTCTATGCTAATGTGGCTTTGGCACTAGGAAACATCAAATTGTCTAAGGAGTCATACTCTTATTTTTACACTAGGATAGAAATACCCTTAAGAAATAAACCTATACTAGGGTTTACATGATAGTAACCCATCCCAGACACATGAGAAAGGTGATCACAAGCATGCATAATGCCCTAATTAAGTTCCAAGCATGTCTTAGTGGCATCGTCAAAGATCTTAAATTTCTTCTCTTTTTAACTTACTTTCTCTCTTAAATTAGTAGAAAAAATTGTTGGCCTTAACATCCTATTTTGATGCTAAAAAACAAGTGAAACTTAACATATTTGTTGAGTAATGATATTTCAGGGCTTAAGAAAGAGAATGTGCTAAAAGTTTATACTTCAAAGAAGGATGATCATATAAAGCTTAAAGCATGGATTTCAAGAAGATTAAAGTATATGAGGGAGAGCTTGAAAGAATATCAAAGCTTGAAGAAAAGCAAAAGAAAGCAAAACAAAAGAAAGCTCAAAGAAAAGACAAACATGAAGACTCAAGTGCCAAGAATGTTCAAAGTCTTAGAAGTCTTTATGTAAGTGCTTCATATTTTAAATATCTTTTGAAATATTGTTGAAGCTCTTCTAGGGTTAAATATGGACTTAGAGGCCTACTTTTAAAAACTTGGAAAATGTTTATGAAAGATCAAAGTAAGAGAGTAAAACTAATTTTGAAAATAAAAAATGAAAAATGAAAGATTTTCAGAAAGTGGACTGGTCAGCCGACTGACCAGAAAACACTGAGATTGGCTAGCCGACTGAAAAAAACAATCAGAATGAATAATTGCCTAGCTGACTGATAGTTTGCATTGAAATCAGTCATCCGACTGACACGCCCAACCGACTGACCATTTTTGAACTATGCCGAGCCAGCCAATTGACAACTACTTGAGTTAAATTCTAAATAGACAAAAAGGTGCCAGCCTTCTGTCTAGCCAACTAACCCTGTGAAAATGCACTGCCTAGTCGCCTGTCCAGCCAACTGACTCCACGGGAATTTGAATTTTTAAACGTAACGGGAAATTTCTAAAAATTAGTTTTTCAAATATGAATGTTATAAAAACTTGGTGGACACTCCAAGTAACTTGGGGAATAAGGAAACTAATCCTAAAAGGTCTATAAATACTACCTTAATCCCAAGAAATTAACAACCAAGCAATTACACAGCACACTCGCATTCAATCTCTCAAAGTTCTTTATTACTCATACTCTTGCTGGGGGAAATCATTTGAATTGCTACTGAAACATCAACCTGTACTGAGTTTTCTCAATCACAAAAGAACCCTTAGTGATCTCAATATTTGAGCTTCAATTCTATTTCATATTGGTATTTAAATTCTTGAAGTACATAGTGCTGAATTTGAACTAAACTACTCTATTTTGAGAGTGTTCTTGTACGTAGTGTTTACTTCATATTTCTTGTAGCTCTTAGATGATTCAAAGTGTTTGGATCGTTGGCTAAGTATGGGGATATCGCTTAGAGAGACGAGCTCTAGCCTAATTGAAGGAGTGACCGAGTGAGGGGATATCACTTGGAGAGGTGAGCTCTAGCCTACTAAAAGAGTGTGTAAATGGTGTTATTCCGTCCAGAAAAGGAGCTAGTTTTAGTGAATCCTTTGGTGGTTTGCCAAAGGTGAGGACGTAGGTTGGGGATAAGTTGAACCTCATAAAAGTCATGGTCTCACTCTCTTTTTCCCTTGCTCTTTATTTTCAGCACATATAAACTGTGTGGATGATTTAACTTTTAATCATATATACTATGTAAATTTAGAAATTAAGTAAACTTAAAGTCTAATTTTGATTTGGGTTGCGGAAACCCAAAGGGAGTACGTTAGTAAATCCATACTTTGCGGAAACCGTAAGGGAATACGTTAATTGGTTAACACCCAAAGATAAATTAACTAAGAGTTTATTTGAATTCTGAATTTTGGGAAGAGTGTGGATGTTTTGTTGAAAATCATTTTGAGAAAGCCAATTCATTACCACAGGGCTTGAATCAAATTTTCATATATACAGGGCTGCAAACAAACAAAAGCTGAATCTTATATCTTAGTTTGAATATTTTTGTTTGGAAAATTAATTGGTTATTTGATTGTTTAAATACTTGTGTTGTGGATTGAATATTGTTTTAAGTATTTATTAAATCAACAAGAAGTCAAGAAATCATTAAAAAGGAATTAAAAAGGATAAGGATTTTTTAAAAGAATTAAAAGAAATTTTTAAAACCAATTTACTCCCCCCCCCCCCCCCCCACTGTGGGGACTACACCTTAGTTTTCAACAATCCTTTTCTCCAGTAGGCTAGCATCTTCAAGAATATTAATTCAACGTGCTAATTTCCAAGCATCTCAAATTAGGTCATATATAGACTGTTGGCCTAACATGGCTTTCGAATCTCGTTTTGATGATAACAAATGAAGGTTGGTTTAACATATTGTTGTTAAGTGATGATATTTTAGGAATGCTTAGTTGACAAAGTTCAAAATATCAAAGGAAATGCAAGCTCAAGATCACTAGGTACCAAAAGGCTACACTCATCTTCAAAGTGATCCAAAAAAGCTCAAGTGAACCAAAATAATTCAAAGCATTTGGAAATTTAAAGTTGACTCAAGCTCAAGTCAAATAGGATTCAAAGCATTACTTATATGAAGACTTCAAAGCTTATAGTATTAAAGGTTTTAGGATGAATCAATGTAAGTACTTCATTCCAAATATCATGTGGAAATACTTTTGAAGCTCATTAGGGTTTATCATGGACTTAGAGACCTTGTTTTTTCTTTTTTTTAAAAAAAAAAAAAAACCCCTAGAAAATGATTTTGTAAAATAACAAAGCAAGAGCACTAAGTATTTTTGAAAAATGAACAAAAAAACAAAAAATTTGTCTGTTCAGGTGACTAAAGTCAAAGCTCAGGTGCCTAAAGAATTTCCTCAAGCGATTGAAGAATAAGTTCAGGTGCCTGAAGAATTTTCTAATGAATTCTTCAAGAGGAAGTCTACCCTTAGGCAACTGACCCTTGACACCTCAAGCACTTGACCTTATTTCCAATTGAAAATTTCACATTTTAAAGAACCTTGAGCGACTGAACCCAAAAGCCCATGCGCCTAAACACTGTTAACGACTATATTTTTTAAAAAAGTTTTAAAATTCAAAATTAAGTTTCTTGTCCCCAAGTTTTTACAAAACTTAGGAAATACTCCAACTAATCTTGGGTGACACGAATTAAGATTTGTAAGCCTATAGATACATGTTTTCATGAATTAAACATACACCAAGTATTGAAAAATCTGCTCTAAAGCTGAAAGCACTCTTATTCTCTCAAAGTTCTCTCTAGGTCAATCAATCATTCTGAATTTCTGAGAAATTATGAAGCATTGATCACTCTTCCCTGAGCACTGCAATTTGAAATACTGATTTCCATCTAGAGAAGTATTTTAGTGATATTGTTTTTGAGCTTCAATATTATTTCTTTTGATATTTATTATTGAAGTACATACCGCTTTCAACTGTACTAACCATTAACGCCCCCAAACCCACCAGGTGGGGCCTGGAGTGTGATGAGACCAATCACACTTCTCTGATACCATTCACGCACTAGAACTAATTAAAAAATTTCAAATAAAATACCAGAGTACTATATACATATATACAAACCAATAAAAGAGTATAACCAAATTCTTCATATTACATAAACAGAAAAGAAAAAAAAAAATCAAACATAGAACTTTACATATATCTGTTCTTTTAACCACTCACAAAACTAAACCCCGCTCCGGAGCTTTCTAATCACCTGAAGGACCCAAAAGGAATAATAAATCGCCAGGGTCAGACACCTCTTAGTAAGGAAGAAATAAGCTATAACAGTGTGTGACAGAAGAGTTTTAATAAAATAAAAAATATTGCCATTTAATAATCAACAAAAACCAATAAAATGCATATATACAGTATTCACACAAACAAAACAATATTTACAGCAAAAGTTCCCGAGGATTGGGGTGATTACTCGCCCATACAAGTAGCACCCCTTTGCTCTGAAACCATTTGTAACCTTACCTTTTTATTTGGGTGCAGCCACAACTGATACTGATCAGGGCACTCACTTCTCGGTAAACCCTCGGGTGGAGAGTGTTACTTTTCCATAAATATTCATGCAATTAAATTTATACACATCCAATGCTAATTATTTCACAGAGATCCATGTATACGCGCATATCACAACCCATCCACATAGGATACACACACACTACATTCTTAGCCACACAGGGTCCATATCCACATAGGAAATACAGTCCACGCAGGACACACAGCCACATAGGAATACCGTCCACACAAGACTCACAACCACATAGGTTACTACACAAGCTTCCCAACTGCACAGGTTACAAATCCACACACACAACCCCATTCATGGTAAATCGATAAAACAAACTCCTTAGTCCATTACCAATGTTCTACCCCTTTAATATAAATGTCCATATAACAATCTCCTCATACCCCTGCCAACATTATATGGCGATTTATATCAGGTACGATATAATGACCTCCTCTGAACAGAAAAACAGGAAATTTGTTTGATTAAGAGACTAAAGTCAAAGCTTAGGCGTCTCAAGAATTTCCTCAGACGAGTGAAGAATAAGTTTAGGCACCTGAAGAATTTCTTAATGAATTCTTGAAGGGTAATGTACCCTCAGGCGACTGACCCTTGTCACCTCAGGTGTCTGACCCTATTTCGAGTTAAAAATTTCACATTTTAAAGAACCTTAGGCGACTGAACCCGAAAGCCTAGGCGCCTGAACACTGTTAATGGCTATATTTTTTTAAAAATTTTAAAATTTAAAATTAAGTTTCTTGTGCCCTAAATTTTATAAAAACTTGGGAAATACTCCAAGTAATCTTGGGCAATACGAATTAAGCTTTATGAGCCTATAAATACATGTTTTCATGAATTAAACATACACCAAGTATTGAAAAATCTGTTCTAAAGTTGAAAGCACTCGTATTCTCTCAAAGCTCTCTCTTGCTCAATCAATCATTCTAAATTGCTGAGAAATTCTGAAGCACTTATCACTCTTTTTTTAGCGCTACAATATAAAACACTAGTTTCCATCTAGAGAAATATTCCAATGATATTATTCTTGAGCTTCAATACTATTTCTTTTGATATTTGTTATTGAAGTATATATAGTGTTTTCAACTGTACTAACAAGCTCTATCTGAGAGCAATCTTTGTACATAAAAATTTGTTTCCTTGTTCTTATTTCTTTGAGAGTTCAAGTATTTGGATTGTTGTAACCAAGCGTGGGGTATCACTTGAAGATGGGGCTCTACCCTAAAGGAGGATTGTAATCGGTTTGTTCCGCCCGGAAAGGAACGAGTTAGTGGAATCCTTAGGTGGTTTTGCCTAAGGCATGGACGTAGGCTGGAGATAAGCCGAACCTTGTAAAAAAACTCTCTCTACCATTTTCTATTTAAATTTTAGCATATATACAAATCATGTTTCAAAGTGTAGGGTTATTGAAAATCTGAGATTGAGAAGATCTTTTAATCTAAGAAAGTACGTTAGTTAATATTTTTGCAGAAACCTTCAAGGGAGTATGTTGATTAACCTCTTGTGGAAATTTTGATTAAAAGAAACGCATAAAAAATCATTCATATAGGGCTACAAGATGAAATAAGAGAGATCGGCAAGCTTTCATAAATTGATTAAGCATTGAATGACTAGTTGATTGTTTATTGGTTGGTTTGTGATTGGTATTTGGTCTATGTTTGGATTGTGGTTGATTTAAACTTAAGTCATTTTTGTGTGTTTTCTTAAATATATTAAAATCTAAAAATATGTAAAAACACTTAAAGGAATTTTTATAAACCCAATTCACCCCTCTCTCGGGATAACACCTTAACTTTCATAGACTATGGCGCTAAGTGTCTCAAATCAAGTCTCTTAAAAATTTATGTAGATCGAGTGTAAGTAAAGATGTCGAGCATCTCAAATACCTTGATTTTTTTCTATTTGAGTCTACACTAGCCTCTCTCTCTCTCTCTCTCTCTCCTAGACTATGTTTCTTTATCTAGAGTGAGTAAATTAAGATGTTGGGGCTTTGAGTAAAGATGCAAGGTCGAGTTTCAAGATATCGAGAACCTTAATTTAAGTAAACTTCAATTCATTGTGTAAACCATTGAATTTGCCTATACAATTTGATCAATGTACTGGTTGAGGCAACTCACCTCATAGTATAAAGCCACAAATAACACTAATTGATTATGCAAGTATCTACTTGAAGATTAAATAACTCAACAAGGTTAATGTAAGACAAGAAATTTCTTATCGATTGTTATAGTAATGAATTCTGACATATGAGTCAATATAAGGTGGAGTGGAAATGAAATTATGAGTTCATAATTCATAACTAAATCATATCTCATATTTATTTTACTTGTGTCTAACTATGTGATTCTAGTAATGAGAAGGTTGTCAAACATGAAGTGTGTTTGATACTTCATTTGCTAATAGGTTAATGATTGATGCTTGATAATCATCATATGATTTATGTTTTGCTAGTTAGTTATGTTTATTTAATTCGGTTAATTAGTTAGTATTTCTTCAAAAAGATATTTGCAAAACTAGGAAACTAGCTAATTTAAGATTTATTAGCTAGTAAGGGTGCAACTCTAGGTTCATAGTCATTTTATATTTATATTTATATTCTGACAGTGTTTTAACCTTCTATGGAAGTTGGTGTTGATGGCCTTGACTTTCTGTCATGATGAGCAATGTAATCACCACGGATTTCAATATATTGTACTTTTGACCTGAACCAATGACATTTATGTTTGAGTATAAGGCACTCATTGTTAATCAAGACCATCAAAGCAAGTAAAACAGTTTAAATTAAAACTGTTGATTAAAACTTAATTGATTATATCATACTAACACGTTGTGTGTGTAAATGGGTGGATGTCAGAGTTCTACAAAGATACGGTGGGAGCTAGGTAGCTAGCTAGGTAGCTAGGGGTTTGGGAGAAACAAGTGGGAGCATATATTCATTTCGTACATGACTTGTGAATGAGTGGCAGAGTACATTGCCAAACCCCAAAAAATGTTACCACAACTTTTTCTCACCAAACCCACATGACCTTATTGAAGGTTTCCTAATATCATTCCTAGATTTCCTCCTGAAACCATTGACTCATGCATCTCAAATCCCCCAATAGTTGGTGAAGAACTGGTAAGACTTGAAAGAACTAAACAGAGAACGAAATTTAATAACTGCAGGAACTGCTCCAGCCCAGAGAGAGAGAGAGAGGGAAAAGCTTGCAATATTTCCGTAAAAGTAAAACAAACCGCAGCACATGCATATTGCAGCTGAAGGGTCTGTGATGGTGTGCTATGTTTTTGGTTAATATATTAGCTAGGCAGCACAATAATTAACAGTAGGTAGTAAGCTAGCTAGAATCTTAAGAGTGCAGGTGGTGGGGTTTATTCCGACCGCAAAGGCTTGATGTGTACATCCAAATCGAATCTAGAGCTTCAGACTAAGGACACCGCGCTCCCACAGAGAGAGAGAGAGAGAGAGAGAGAGAGAGAGGTTAGAAGGGCAAGTGGGTTTAAACCTTGTGAATCCAAATGAAGGCAAGCAATTAGGGAAAGAGCACTGCATGGCCCATGGGATCCCAAATGGCCATTTGCATATATTTATGTATTGGGGGACCCCTTACTATCATCCTTACGGCCTTTAATTGCCATCAACTGTCCTTTCTCATCTTCCTCATCGGGATCTCCTTCCATTTCCTTTTTCCTTTGCAATTATGCATAAAGTTAAAAAATCTATTGACTGCCCAACCAACTCTCAGCCAGCACCAAAGTTGAAAATGTTTCGCAGTCCTTTTTTAAAAATCACAAAGAAAGATTATGCATGGTGTGAGCTAGGACCCTCCCCTGGCCCTTTTCATTGATTAAAGTGCAATTATACTACGCAGATCTGCAGCATGCCCTAGCTTGCCCTTTCCATGATATATCAGCGATCGATCACACCCCCAGGGCAGGCCATTTCCCCAATTGCTCTGCAGCTTATGACAGCCCAATGCACACACACACATATGGTGCAAAAACAAAAGTTAAAAAGGCATGACCAAATCCTCACGACAATTGGAGATCGGAAATGATTGTTTGTATGATTCTATAAATGTTTCACGTCTTTTTCTCCATGCATTTTTCGGCTAATCAGAATGATTATAATCCAACCCCCTTTGCTTGTACCTTTGAAAACGATTTATATATTAGTGGATGCTCCAACTAGACTTCAACTGCGCGTTTGTTATTAGATGCTTTTAGGGGTTGAGCACCATTTGGTCAAAACCAAATTTACTGCTCCAACCAGAAAAAAGAAAAAAAAAAAATTGATTTATTTGACTAATTCCATTGGTTAGATATCAGTTCTTGAGAAACTCTTTTTTTTTTTTTTGGTTTTTTGTTTTGATTCTGCTTATGACAAAGACTTCTCAGTTAAATCCCTAAAGATCTTTTTGGTATCATTTCTATTTTTTTACTTTTTTTCAGTTCAGTATAATAAAAAGATTAGAAAATCTTAATAAAAACTCTTGATAAGTATCTCTACTATGTATTGAACAAACCCATTCTCAACCATCCTTTTTTTTTTTTTCAACCATTTTTGCAATAAAATTCTTACTACACTCTTCATATTCACATTTTTTCTCTAAAAAATAAGTTCCATCAATATGTAATTTCATAATCATTCGATTTGAATACTATACGAAGAACATAAGTCAGATGATGGAACAAGATCATATCATATTTGAAAATTTCGAAGGAAGTATGCATCTTTTTCAGAACTTAAGAGATATTACTTATTTTATTTTAAATTTTTTATATATTAAAATTATCGTAAATAGAATATTCCTATAAATTTCTTCAAAAGTAACAGAGCACGTGAATTATGCATGAGGCTTGTTTCTAAATTATTACATTCATGAATTTTTTTTTCTTTCAAAAATTTATACATATAAATATCAATAACTATTTATGAAAATTTTAGCATAAATTTATAAACGTTCATTAAAAATCACTATGTTAAGGATCTTTAGAATAGCCAAAGGTTAGAGTCAAAATAATTATGAATATCTTTCATTGGTTTGTTGTCAATTCTAAAAATTTTATATTAGGCATAACTTGTCATAATTATTTTGTTATTTTATGATTAGGAATTGAATTAATATCCCCTTGAATTTTTTTTTCATTCCCTTATTAAAATTATGAAAAAATTTAGATTACTATGTTTGGTTATAACCTGGATATTAAAATTAATAGACCCCATAATGATCTATGATCTAATATGTTCCTAATGGAACTTAACAAGCCTAAGTCACCCGCATTGAAGTTTAATGGTCATGTCCCCTAATTTGTGACCTCTTCATCTGTTTCTAAGCTTTCTCTAGGTAAACACATGTGATCTTTGCATTCTGTCTCCATTTCTTAGTGAAGTTGTACGCTATTGGACTCTTTCTCCTATACAACTTTTTCACTATGTGAGGTGTAATTACCCAAAACTTTCACCATTTTTTTTTTTTCATTTAATATATAAATTACTCTCATCCCCCTGTTATACCTATTATAACATCTCAGGTCCCAGATGGGCACCGAGGTATCCTTGTACACAAACTGACACACCTATGCAGCGGAAAACATAAAATCATACACTCATATTTACAATACCAGAATTCAGTGTTTCCAAACCATATATACATATTTACACATCACCCCAGTACCATTTGCTCAAAATCATAATCCTCTGAATACACTTACCCTATAAGCAGGGCAAAATAAAAGATCTTTCTATCTACGAGTTTGATCTGCTCGCCTAACTGGATCACCTAAAAAATGTTAAACCACTAGAATGATACAACGCTTAGTGAGAGGAAATATGCTATTACTAGTGTGTGGTGACCAAGTTGCAAAAATATTATAATAACAATATCTGAAATTGTATAAGTTGGTAAATCAATATAAAGTATAACTCACAATTATCATAGTTTAAAGTATAACTATATCATCTGAGTTTTCTACTTTTCATACTTTTATATCATACTATATTTTCTGAAAATTTTGTAAATCTGTATACATATACATAACTGAGATTTTTCCTTGAAAAAAATGTATGTTATGATTTAACCCCTCATGACAGGGTTGTGCGGCTCGTAGGCAGGACTTAGTCCTGGTTGGTCTACCAGGTAAGTCAACTATACTCTACCAATCCTCAGACCGACCAAACTGCATCCTCTCCTAAGCACGGAACTGGAAACTACCTCATCAAACCGGGCCCTCTCAACCCAGAGTACTGGGGAGACTGCAAACTCTCCAGGCACTGTTGACGAAATCCACATACTATCTGAGATATGTGGTTGCACTCTGATCTGAAAATAGCAACGGTGTCATGTTCAGCTGACTGAATCTATCTGAAGTAATTCATCGGGGATTGAATACTGTATATATTATTACTATAATTACTTTACATTTTTATCATGTTTCCAAAATAACCATAACACTATAAATTTGATCTGTAAATACTGTAATATTAGAATAAAATAACTGTATTTCTGACTTTAATATCTGACTGAATATTCTGTAAAGTCTGAGTGTTATGGTTTTGGAAAACATGACATTCTATAATTATTGTAAAATACTGGAATGAAAAATAATTGTAATAGTTGTCTCATAAATATCTGTGTGGTAAATATCCGTCTATATATGCATATACTGTAAATCATGATATTCTAAAAAAACTACATAAATTTTGTATTAGGAAATTATCCACTCAGGCCACACAAATAATAAAACTCATATTCTGGAAAAACTAAATAAAAAACACACACACACATATATATATATATATATATATATAATTTTTTGATAAATTTGCTAAAATTCCTAACATAGCATATTTCCTTTACCTAACTAGTTGGGAGGCTCGCCTCCAACTTAATCCTCACGCTCACGGTATGCTATTCCCCAAAATCCTGCAATAATACACATACATATTTCCAATAAATCAACTATTTTTTCCCGAGCCTACACACTCATAAATTTCTGAATTATAATTTACTTGGACTTCTAAAAATACTCACTGGGGTTCCCAACCCATATCTGCAGGATCCCGAAACACTCTATTCCTAAAAATATAATACTCAAATTTTATTACACAAAACACTGGTATATTCCCATATAACTTAAAATCTAAACTCAAATAAGCCTGATACAACTAAAAATACCCATTTATTCAACTTACCCATATTCTAGGATGGTATACAAGTTGGCCTAACCAATGATCTACTCCAGCATACTTGAAGAGACTCTTCCCAAGAATAGCATGGCGACTTCTGATCATCGAACTGGTGAAAAAATGAAGCCAAAATCATAGAGAGAAGGGGAGAGGATCGGTTTTAGAGAGAGAGAGAGAGAGAGAGAGAGAGAGAGAGAGAAGGGTTTCTACACAAATTCTCACTAAAAAATCTGATTTAGGCATATTTATAAATCTAGATTCGTCAACGAGACACGCCACCTTGTCGACGAGTCCTAGAAGGGAGTTCGTCGCCGAACACAAATCCCTCATTGAAAAACTTCAAGCTCTGCTAAACCCCTCTCAGTATTGTCTCGTCGATGAGACACATGTCCACGTCGACGATCCCAAGAAGCCTGTTCGTCGACGAACGCTCCGCCTTCGTCGACAAGACCCTACTAACCCTCCAAAATTTTTCCTTTACTTCCTCCTTTCTTTTATTATTTAATTACCATAATTCTACGGGTCTCTACATTCTCTCCTCCTTATAAAATTTCGTCCTCGAAATTTACTATTTGTATTGATCACCATCCATTAAGGAAAATAGACTACTTATTTTATTACTTACCCTTAGTCATGCCGGAGGAATATCGTCATTACATTTAGGGTTCTGGAAGATTACAAATATATTTATAAAAGAAAATTCTCCTATAACCAAAACACTACCTATCCTATAATCTAAAATTCAACTATACATTCATTACCCTGTACTAAACAAAGTAAAACTATCATTATTTGAACTTTACAAATCACTATTATACCCCACTAAACAGGTGTGGGTATTTATGTTTAATTTCTTCTTCAAGCTCCCAAGAAGCTTCCTCCACCATGAGATTCCTCCACAATACTTTTAGTAGTGGTATTTTCTTACTGCGCAATTCCTGTTCTTTTTTGTCTAAGATATGTACTGGAGCTTTCTCATAAGCTACAACATCAATGAATTCTAATTCTGCAAAACTGATGATATGGGAAGGATCTGGGACGTATTTCCCTAAAATAGAAACATGAAATACGTCATGTATTCTGTACAAAACTGGTGGTAAAGCTAGCTAATAGGAAACTGACCTAATCTTCTCAAGTATTTCAAATGGGCCAATAAACCCAGGACTCAACTTACCCTTCTTCCCAAGCCTCATGACCCCCTTTAGTGGTGCTATTTTCAAAAGCACATGGTCACCCACTTTAAATTTCAGTTCCCGATGGCGAGTATCTGCGTAACTTTTCTGCCAACTCTGTGCTGTACTGATTCTATCTCTAATAAGTCAAACTTTATTGTACGCCTGCTACACTACTTTTGACCCCAAAACTCGCCTCTCACCTAACTCATCTCAGTATAGAGGAGAATGACACCTCCTACCATAAAGCGCCTCATAAAGTGCCATGCCTATGTTGGCCTGATAGCTGTTGTTATAGGCAAACTCAACCAGCGGCAAATACTGGGTCCAACTACCCCCAAAGTCTAATACACATGCTCGTAGCATATTCTCAAGTACCTGAGTCATTTTCTCTGTCTGACCATCTATATGAGGATGAAAAGTGGTGTTGAATACTAACTGAGACCCAAAAGCCTCTTGCAAGCTCTTCCAAAATCGTCAGGTAAAGCATGGATCATGGTCTGAGACTATAGACACTGGAACTCCATGGGGCCAAATAATCTCCTAAATGTAAATCTCTGTCAATTTGCTCATAAGGTAGCTAACTTTAATAGGTAGAAAATGAGCTGTCTTCGTTAGCCAATCACCAATTACTGAGATGGCATTCTGACCATGCAGTGCTGGCGGTAGCCCAGTGACGAAGTCCATAGATATGTGGTCCCACTTCCACTCAGGGATAAATATTGGTTGCAACTGCCCTACCGGTCTCTAGTGCTCAACCTTAACCTGCTGGCACGTCAAACATTGTTGCACAAATTCTGCAATCTCCCTTTTCATGCCACTCTACCAAAAATACTCTCGCAGATCCCTATACATTTTAGTACTGTTAGGATGAACTGTGTATAGAGATTTGTGAGCCTCCTCTAAATTCTTTCTCCTAATAATATTGTCTACAGTCACACTCACTCTAGTGCGAAATCTCAGAGCTCCTTTATCAGAGATACTGAACTCCTCTCCCTGACCATCCTGTACTATGACTATTACCTCTGCTAATTCTGCGTCATCACCCTGAGCGACCTTAATCTTTTCATATAGCGTAGGCTACACAATCATGCTGGCAATAAATGTTTGAGGATTATCCTCTACCAACTCTACACTAAGTCTCTCCAGATCCATCAAGATTAGATGCTGAACCTCCATAGCTGCTAGTGCTAGTCCCACCGATTTCCTGCTCAGAGCATCTACTACCATATTCGCTTTCCCTGGGTGGTAACTAATAGTGCAGTTATAATCTTTAATGAGTTCTACCCACCTTATTTTCCTCATATTCAGCTCTTTTTGGGTAAAGAAATACTTTATGCTTTTGTGGTCCATGAAGATTTCGCATTTCCCACCATATAAATAATGCCTCCATATTTTTAAAGCATAAACCACTACCGCTAATTCTAAATCATGCACAAGATAGTTCTTCTCATATTTTTTAAGTTGTCTAGATGCATAGGCCATAATTCTTCCATGCTGCATTAACACACATCCAAGACCCTTCAAGATGCATCACTGTATATCACAAATCCATCCTCCCCTAATGGAATAGTCAGTACCGGTGCTGAAACCAACCGCTGCTTTAATTCCTGGAAGCTTTGCTCACAATCATCGATCCAATAAAACTTCATATTTTTCCTCGTGATTCATGTTAGTGGACCCGATAATTTGGAGAAACCATCTATGAATCATCGGTAATAGCCTGCCAAACCCAAAAAACTCCTAACTTCTTGAACATTTCTTGGCCTTTCCCAACTCACCACTGCCTCTATCTTACTTGGGTCAACTGATATACCATCCTTGGAGATAACATGCTTGAGGAAAGTAACCTGCCTTAACCAGAATTCACATATCTTGAATTTCACATACAACTTTCTTTCTCTCAATATCTATAACACTAGCCTCAAATGATGTTCGTGTTCTTCAAAATTTCTCGAGTAGACCAGTATATCATCAATGAAAATCACAAAAAATTGGTTTAGATACTGATAGAACACCTGATTCATTAAATGCATAAATACTGCTAGTGCATTAGTAAACCCAAACGGCATCACCAAAAATTTGTAATGCTCATATCTGGTTTGGAATGCTATTTTTGAAATTTTCTATGCTTTGACTTTTACCTGATGATAACTTGATCGCAGGTCAATTTTAGAGTATACTTGGGTTCCTTGAAGCTGATTAAATAAGTTATCTGTGACGACCTCAAAATTCTTGCCATTTTTTTTTATATATATCTGTGTATCTACATCCATACCTAAGCTGCAGGAACACATAATATATAACCATTCACATATATATACTATACAATACCAGAATCCAGTATATACAGACCATAGCCATACAAAAATACCCCCCCAACATCATCTACTCAAAAATATACACATCTTTGTTAAAAACTCACCCTATAACTAGGGTAATCAAACTACTCTCTATCCGTGAGCCTGATCTGTTCGCCTAGCTGGCTCACTTGAAAAATGTTAAAGTAATGGGGTGAGTTGACGCTCAGTAAGTGGAAATATGCTATTACTGGTGTGTGGCAACTAAGTTAAGAATACTTTTTAAATAGCAACTGAACTGTAATGCAATAAACAATCTATAAAGCATATCTTTCATTTCACAATTTAAAATATAACTGTATCATTTGTATTTTTTACTCTTCATACTACTAATATCATACTATACTTATCATATACTGTAAAATTGTATACATATACATAACTGTGCTTTATTCCTGGGACTCTGTACGTCATGATTTGACCCCTCATGAGAGGGTTGTGCGGCCCGTAGGCAGGACTTCATCTGGTCGGCCCTCCAGATAAGTCAATATACTCTACACTACCTCAGCCTGGCCAAACTGCATCCACTCCTAATCTCGGGACTGGCTACTACCTCGTCAAACCGGCCCCCCTCCACCCAGCGAACTGGGGAGCTGCATACTCTTCGAGCACGATTGACGGTACTCACACACTAACTAAGATATGTGGTTGCACTCTATTTGTATCTAGCAACGGTACCGTGCTCTGTAATCTTTATCTGTATCTGTCTGTAATCTTTCCTTAGGGATCTGATACTATATATATATATATATATATATACATATATACTCTTTTACTGTTTTCATCATGTTTCCAAAATTACCATAACTCTATCTTTCTGTACTGTAAATACTGTAATCTCTGTATACTGTATCTGTAGCATCTTGATGCTACCCCTGTGTCTCTGTCTGTATACTCTGTCTATATACTCTATCTGTATATTCTGTATGTTATGGTAATAGGAAACATGGCATGCTATAACTCTATATATACTATTCTGTATAAAACTGTAATATAAATACTGATCCGAGTAAAACTATATGCATGTAAATGTTTGTGTGTGTGTATATATATATCTGTTTCATGAAACTATTCATATAAAAGTTGTATATGCATGTACATTTCTCTGTATACTCTCTGTGAATATAAATCTATATCAGTATATTCTGTGTAATCTTATGTACTGGAAAAACTATATAAACTGTATATACTGTCTATATATGTGCATTCAGTATAGTATGATACTTTATATAAGCTATATAAATTCCTTCATCACATGAAAATCTACTCAGGCCACACAAGCATTTAAACTCATATTCTGTAAATAATATATAATAAACTGGTATAAATATGTGTTTATGAAATCTCTAATAGCATTATGAAAAATCCTAGTATAGCATATTTCTCTTACCTTAACTCTGAAAAGCCCCTATAAAACTCTGACTCTATACCCGCAGGGTTCCTAACTCAACATCTTAAAAAACAAAATTCCCTAGAACAAAATATCAGTATCTTCTTACCTATAACATTTCTCATAACTGAGGGAAAGACAAATACTGAATAAAATGTCTTACCTTAAAATTGGGATGAAATCCAACCCAACTTTTCCAACGATCAGCTCCAGCAGACTTGTAAAGAACTTTGCCAGGAGCATTGTGGTAGCCTCAGATCTTCGATCTAATGAAAAACAGGCCCAAAAACAAAGAGAGAAGGAGAGAGAGAGAGAGGAGGGAGAAAGGGGCGCTGAAATGAGATAAAAATCCAATTTTTCCTTATTTATAGGACAGATTCATCGACGAAACACGTCATCTCGTCGACGAGTCCTTCATTAAATTCATCGACGAAACCCTGTATTCGTTGACAAAATTCAAAGTAACCTATTCCTTGCTCGGTAGTTTCTCATCGACGAAATCTTGCCTTCATCGACGAAGTCCTGAAGACCTTCATCGATGAAACCCTGTATTTGTCGACGAATTTCCTTATGTGCTCGTCGACGAACCCCTGTAATTGTCGATGAGTCCTGGAAATTTCCTAAAGTTATTATTATCTCCAAAATGCGATGTCGTCGACGAACGCTCCACCTTCATCAATGAAGTCTACTACCTCCTTCTGTTCCTGTTTCCATTTTCCTCTCTCTTTAATATTTAAATATCAATATTTTCTGGGTTGTTACATTATCAATCCTGGGAAGAGGATATTTATTCTTGACTATCAATTTATTTATCTCCTTATAATCTATGCACATGCTCATGGTCCCATCTTTCTTTTTAACGAATAGGACTAGCGCCCCCCACGGTGACATACTGGACCTAATGAATCCTTTATCCAGCAACTCCGGAAACTAATCTTTCAATTCCTTTAATTCGACTGGAGTTATACGGTATGGTGCTTTAGATACCAGTGCTGATCCTGGCAGTAGATCCACAGTAAATTTAATCTTTCGGTGTGGTGGTAAGCTAGGCAATTCTTCTGAAGAAACATCTGGAAATTCTCTAACTACTAATATATCAGCTTGTTTTAGTTCTACTTTTGTCAATTCCTTTATGTATGCAACATACCTCTGGCAACCACCTTGTAGCAATCTCCTCACCTAAATAGCTAACACTAGCTGTGGTGAGCGGTGCACACGTGAACCCACAAATCTGTATTCTTGCTTATCCAGGGGTCTGAAAATCACTTCCTTTTGATAGCAATCTATGCTGGCGTGATTCACCTCCAGTCAATCCATACCTAGTATTACATCAAATCCCCGCATATCTAGTACTACGAGATCAACTGGTAGTACTTTCTCTTGAATGCTTGCTGGAAAGTTCTGAAGTACCTTCCTATACCTCAGCATAGATCCCATCAAAGTGACTACAAACAGTTCTACATCAAATAGATGTGCCTCTACCCTAGTTACTTTAACATACCCCGCCAATATAAAGGAATGGGTGGCACCTGTGTAAAAAAAAATAATAACTTTATATAATAATACAGCAGTCTCAGCATCTCCTGGCATCAATGCATAGACCCTCGCCGGTGCCATATTCCTCTGCTGGACTCCACGGGACGCCTGATGACCACCTCGGTTCATATTGGGAGCTGGTGTACAGATCGGCGGTCCCTAACATGTTCGAGCCATATAGCCAAGCCTCCCACAACGGTAGCAGACATTCTCTCCCAACCGATACTCACCTAGATGTCTTCGTCCACATCTGGGGTGGGTGGGATGAGACTGCCCACTCTAAAATCCACTGTACTCTATCATCTACCTTTGACCTCCACCGGATCTACCTCCTCCCCAAGGGCCTCAGCTAGAACCCACCTGAAAACTCGAGGGTGCGGCCTTTTCCTTCTGGCTCTGTATCTCAGTCTCTCTCAGCAAACTCTCCTTTGCTATTATAGCCCTATCAACCAGCTTTGAGAAGTCATGTATCCTTAGTATTACCACCTATCTATAAATATCTCGCTTCAAATTCCTCTCGAACATCCTGGCCTTTTTAGCTTCATCTGGAACAATATAAGGGCAGAAACGTGAAAACTCGATAAATTTTGCCGCGTACTACTAGACTATCATCGATCCCTGGGACAAGTTCAAAAACTCCTGTACTCTAGCATCTCTAATCGAGGCAAGATAATACCCGTCAAAGAATATGTCCCTCAATCGGGCCCAGGTCATTGACACTAGAATTGATCTCTACTCCTCTAGTAATCTAGTGGTTGTCCACCATCTTTTGGCCTCCTTTGTTTACTTATACGTGGCGTATAAGTACCATCAAAATCTTCACTATCTCTTAAATCCAATTCTCCGCAACTACAGGATTAGTCGCTCCTGAAAATGTTGGTGGGTTCATTTTCATAAATTTTTTTATCATACACCCCTGAACCGTAGATGGACCTCCCTGCTCCGTGGAACTCGAGCAATCTCAGCCATAACTTGTTGAGCCACACTGCATAACAAAGCATCTGAATCCCCGCCTCCTACACCAGAAGGCCCTGCTCCGTCGTTGCCACTAGTGTGAGCACTACTACCTTTTGGGTCCATCCTGCAATATTACCAAATTATTCTAAGAATCCATACCTTACAATACTATACCAATTAAAATACCCCTTACCTCTTATCACTAATTTAAGGTTTGGCCCAACCATATGGAAATAGAAATCGTTGATAGTTTACTAAGGTTTTCCTGAAATCGTCACCCCAGGAAAAACACAGAAACCACCCTGAAACTCTATCCCCAAACCGCATATTAGAACCCTAAATTCTCATCCTAATTCCCAACTTCAATCACTGTCATCCTGTCCCACTTTTCTTAAGATTCCATTTCTATATTTTGGTATTGTTTTATGTTGACCTCTAGAGCATACAGAACCTAGCAACCTAGGCTCTGATACCAAACTGTAGAGACCAAAAAATTTTACCATTTTTTTCATTTAATATATAAATTACTCTGATACCCCTATTATACGTATTATAACATCTCAGGGCCCATATGGGCACTAAGGTATCCCTGTACACAAATTGACACACTTATGTAGCGAAAAATATAAAGTCATACAGCCATATTTACAATACCAGAATTCAGTATTTCCAAACCATATATGCATATTTACACATCACCCCTGTACCATTTACTCAAAAACATAATCCCTTGAATACACTTACCCTATAAGTAGGGAAAAATAAAAGATCTGTCTATCTGAGAGCCTAATCTACTCGCCTAACTAGATCACCTGAAATATGTTAAACCATTGGGATGAGACAACGCTCACTAAGAGGAAATATGCTATTACTAGTGTGTGGCGACTGAGTTGCATAAATATTATAAGGACAATGTCTGAAATTGTATAAGCTGGTAAATCAATATAAAGTATAACTCACATTTATCATAGTTTAAAGTATAACTGTATCATCTGAGTTTTCTACTTTTTATACTTCTATATCATACCATATTTGCTGAAAATTCTGTAAATCTGTATACATATGCATAACTAAGATTTTTCCCTGAAAAACTATATGTCATAATTTAACCCCTCATGATAAGGTTGTGCGGCCCATAGATGGGACTTAGTCCTGGTTGGCCTACCAGGTAAGTCAACTGTACTATCCTCAGCCCGGTCAAACTAGTCCTCTCCTAAGCACAGAACTGGAAACTACCTCGTCAAACCGGGCCCCTCAACCCAGAGTACTGGGGAGACTACAAACTCTCCAGGCACGGTTGACAGTATTCACATACTATCTGAGATATGTGGTTGCACTTTGATATGTAAATAGCAACGGTGCCATACTCTGCTGACTGAATCTATCTAAAGTAATTCATTGGGGATCTGATACTGTATATACTATTACTATAATTACCCTACTGTTTTCATCATCTTTCCAAAATAACCATAACACTATAAATATGATTTGTAAATACTGTAATATCTGAATAAAAAAACTGTATGTCTGACTTTAATATCTGACTGAATAATCTATAAAGTCTGAGTGTTATGGTTTTGGAAAACATGGCATTTTGTAATTATTGTAAGATACTAGTCTGAAAAATATCTGTAATACTTTTCTGATAAATATTTGTCTAGTAAATATCTGTCTATATATGCATATACTGTAAATCATGATATTCTGGAAAAACTACATAAATTCTGTATCAGGCAAATATTCACTCAAGCCATACAAATAATAAAACTCATATTCTGGAAAAATAGAATAATAAACTGATATATATATATATATATATATATATATAATTTCCTAGTAAATTTGCTAAAATTCCTAGCATAGCATATCTCCCTTACCTAACTAGCTGAGAGGCTCACCTCCAACTTAATCCTCATGCTTACGGCGTGCTATTCCCCAAAATCCTGAAACAATACACATATACATATTTCTAATAAATTAACTATTTTTCCTCAAGCCTATATACTTGTAAATTTCTAAAATATAATTTACCTGGGCTTCTAAAAATACTCACTGGGATTCCCAACCCATATCTACAGGGTCTCAAAACACCCTATTCATGAAAATATAATACTCAAATTTTATTTCACAAAACACTAGTATATTCTCATATAACTTAAAATCTAAACTCAGATAAGTCTGATACAACTGAAAATACCCATTTATTCAACTTACCCAAATTCTATGATGGTGTCAAAGTTTTCCTAACTAACAATCTACTCCAGCAGACTTGAAGAGACTCTTCCTAAGAGTAGCGTGGCGGCTTCTAATCATCGAACCGATGAAAAATGAAGCCGGAATCGTAGAGAGAAGGGGAAAGGGTCGGTTTTAGAGAGGAAAAGAAGGGTTTCTACACAAATTCTTGCTGAAAAATCCGATTTAGGAATATTTATAAACCTGGATTCATTGACAAGAAATGTCACCTCGTCGATGAGTCCAAGGAGGGAGTTCGTCGCTGAACACAAATCCCTCGTTGACAAACTTCAGACTTTGCTAAACCCCTCTCAGTATCTTCTCGTCGATGAGACAAGTGTCCACATCGACGATCAAAGAAACATGTTCATCGATGAACGCGGAGACCCTGCTTACCCTCCAAAAATTTTCCTTTAGTTCCTCCTTTCTTTGATTATTTAATTACCATAATTCTACGAGTCTCTACATGATGTAACAACAATTGCTGACTTGTAACAGTTTCAAAAGGACATTTAGTGGTTGTTTAGCTTTTTTGGGCTTTGAAACAAATAAGATCCACCTCGAGTAGTTGTAACCAATTCTTCTAATTGATGGTGAAAAAAAAAAATACCACAAGTATTCCTCTAGTAGCCTATTAAGTATCTACGTTAATCTACTTGTCTGTAGGTGGTAACTCAAATAGATGTCAAACTGTAAATCAAGGATTTTGAAAAGATATATCCAAAAGTTTCTTGTGAATCTTGAGTCTCGATAAGCCTATTGAGTATCTACGTTAATCTACTTGTTTGTAGGTGGTAACTCGAATAGATGTCAAACTGTAAATCAAGGATTTTGAAAAGATATATCCAAAAGTTTCTTGTGAATCTTGAGTCTCGATAAGTGATAATATCTCAATTAATACTTCTATATTCCATAATATGTTTAAAAAACAATTGTGTTATCTTCTTTGTCAAACAGTACTTTAGTGTGGGTATGAAAGTATTGTGATTCAAAATCCTATTTATAATCACAAGTATAGACTTTGTGTCTCTAACTTGGGCAGGCTAGTGATGAAGTCAAGTAAGGCATTCTCCACCATGGTCTCATTGGTACTTTAAGAGACTCTAGTAGCCTTATAGCTAGTCTTCTTCCGTCCACCTTGTCTTGTTGGCAGATGAGACAAGTTTGGGTTACTCAACCATATCGTCACACATGTGTTGTAAAGACCCAAAGAATTATAGTAATTAAATAATAAAGAAAGGAGAGGAAAAAGGAATTTGTAAAAGGGATTTCAACAGGGTCTCGTCAACGAGTGTAGAAGTACTCGTTGACGAGCAGGGCTTTTGGGGACGAGAAATTACCGAGAGGACTGTTCCAGAACCTGAAACTCGTCAATGAGGAGAAGGTGTTCGTCGATGAGCTACTTTAATTGACTTGTCAACAAGGCAATGTGTCTCGTTGACGAGTCCATGTGGACAAGCTTTCTACATAAAGCCAAAAATCATATTTTTTGTGAAAATTTCTGGCTTATTCGTACCTTTCTCTCTCCCTCTCTCTCGCTCTCTCTCTCTCTCTCTCTCTCTCTAGAAAATGCATCCCCTACCTTCTCTCTAGGTTTTCAGCTCCGCCTCTCCCCGGTTCGACGTTCAGAGGCTACCACGGTGATCCTGGGGAGATTCTTTACAACATAGCTGGAGCGAAATGTTGATTTGAAAAGTTTGGGAACCATCCCAAAACCATGGTAAGTAGATTATTTGCATATTGTTAGTATTACCAAGTTCATTTGAGTCCAAATTTTGTATTATATGATAATATACTGTAATTTTGTGAAGTAAAATCAGGATATTATGTTTTTAGGAATAGGGTGTTTTGGGGACCCTAGTGGATGATATTTTAGGAACCCAGGTAAAATGATACATTGTTTAGAGTCTAAAAATTATGCACACAAGGATTTGGGGAGAATATGTATGTGTTAATTATTTAGGCAAATTCAGTTGTTTGATTGGGAAATTATACGTGTATTATCTCAGGATGGTGAAATTATGAATGCTGCACGCGTGAAGTTGTGAATAGCATCTAGTGCTCAGATAGTTGGGTAAGGGAAATATGCTATGTTAGGAATTTTTAGTATGGTGATCAGTAAAAATTATAAGTTTTATCAAATTATTATTCAGATCATAAAATATTAGTATAACAAAAAATACATATTTCAAAGCATGTGAACTTAATTAGTTAATTGTGTGGCATGAGCTTGAAATAGATTAGCACAGTATTTATACAGTTTTCAAATACCATGTTTTATAGTATATTAGCATAAAATATCATGGAATATACATGCTCTATAGAATGATGAATTTTCAGTACACATACAGATAGAAATTTTATAGAATATTCAGAAACATGATTTATAGTATTCCCAAGATTCCATGATTTATAGTATACGTATAGAAACATATACTTTCAGCATTTTCAAAATACCATGATTTCAGAACCATAACACTCAGATGCTCAGATATTCAGAAAGATATTTAGATATACAGATATTAAATATTCAGTCAGTTATTTAGATTTTTATATTATTCAGATCAGTTTTATGGTATTATGATTATTTCAAAATTATGGTAAAACAGTAATATAGAAATATCAGTTACATATATATATAGTATCAGACCCTGATGGACCAGATTCAGTGAGCAGAGCACGGGACCGTAGCTATTTTCGGTTCAGAGTGCAACCATATAACTCAGTTATCCATCCAAGGAAGTTTTTTTAGTTATTATATATGTATCCAGATTTACAGAAACCGTATACATACCTATGAATATTAGAAGTATTATGAATAGAATATTCAGAAAAATAGTTTAGGTTAAGCAACATAGGTATAAGCTATTGTGTACTAATTATACTTGTTTTCTCAAACTCAGTTATTTATGGTACTTTTAAATCAGATTTTACAATTATGTAAACTCATTTGTCACACACTAATAATAGCATATTTTGTCTTACTGAGCATTGTCTCATCTCAGTGATTTAACATTTTTTAGGCGATCCAACTAGGTGAGCAGATTAGACTCACAGATAGAGGGGACTACAGTATTGCCCTATCTGTAGGGTGAGTATTTTGGGAAGTCATTTTTGAGTAGTCCCTAGGTCCAGATGAGGGTATTTTGGGAATAATTGTGTATGCATATTTTGGGAAAAATTTTGACACTCTGGTATTGTATATATTAACATGGTTATATGTATTCTGCTTCCCGCTGCATAGGTAGCTTATTAAGTTCTAAGTTCCACGGTCCCTATTTGGTCCATGATGATGATTTGGTTTTTATTAGAAGGTATCATGGTAGTGGAATTTTAAACTTTTCTCCTAAGTTAAATCAAATATCAGTATTACACAAGCTTAGGGTCTTTCTATATAACTGCAAACCCAATCAGATATTCAAACAATAAACATAAACATACAAGTGTAGAAAATAAATTACAGAAAATAAAACTGACACTAGATATGTTATTGGGGTTCGGCCAATACTGCCTACATCCCCGCCTTGGCTCACCAACACAAGGATTCCACTATAGGCTCACTTCACAGGTGGAGCGGCGCCGTTTACAGCCAGGTCAATTAATGGGGCTGACCTTAACCTACAATCACACCTTACCAGGATTGTTAATTTAGGTGTAATCCCAAGAGAGGGGGTGAATTGGGTATTTTTAAAAATCTTTCAGATTATTTACCTCTTAATCCCTATTTTTATATTTAACAAATCAATTGCAGGGATTTAAGACTGAATTAAATTATTATATCGATGAATTCTTTTTACCCAATTAATTGTTAAGTGTGTGTGAGGTTATTCAACATACACAAGCAAGATAGATATTGACATGCAGTGCGGAAAATAAAAAGATAAGGGAAGAGAGAAGGCAAAAACAGTTTTATGAGGTTCAGCCAACCCGGCCTATGTCCTCCCCTTGAGAAACTCACTCAAGGATTCCACTATAATCCCTGCTCCTTTAACTAGAATAGAGCTTCCTTTACATCCGTTGCTTATAAGAGGTACAACTTCCTCCTCACCTAGTTCACAACCTGAACCGTGATTATAATATAATATCAAATCTGCAAAATAACTCAAGATATTTTCTAACTAAGCTAGTGAGTACAATTGAAATCCTATCACATATACATATGATGAAACTTGAAGCTCAGTATGTATGAAACGATACGATCGTTATATGAATGAAATGCTTCAGCCAATTTCCTTTTTATCAAATCTCCTAAGTAATGATATAAGAAAAAGCTTTGGAGAAAATTTGGGTTCTAGCTCACTTTGTGAAAAAGGACGAATAACAAATACGAACTTATCAAAAGCTTTGTCTTAAATATTATATCGATTAAAATAAAAAATCTTTCTATCAAATATTCAACCACAATACGATCTTTTAATATGCAAATATATATATATATAACATGATTTCCAAAGATCAAAAACTGAATATAATGTTTTCCAAAAAATATCCCTCAATAAAATATATAGTTATGAACACTAAGGATATTTAATCAAGTGATTTAAAGATATCTAAAATATAGAGCCTTTAGCTAAATACACACTTGAATCAAAAAATGTTTAACCAATGACAAAAACCTTTATCAAGTAGTGATCTTATCTAAATAATCTATATGTATGCACACTCAAAATCAATCACTCAGCTTATATTCAAAAATAGATTTTGAGATGAAAAGTTCTTTGAAAAACTAAATGTCAACAAGTAGATCAGTTTATATGATAAACTCTATGAGACTAAATATTAACAAGTAGTTAGATTTACCAAACCTCAATATCAAAATACTTACACAATAATCACAAGAAAACCTTTTGAGGATCAAAGTAGCTTTAGCCCTGATGTGTAGTATAAGATTTGAAATCTCAATCACAACCTTAGTAGTGTGATCTCCCAAGCTGTGCTAATATGCTCAATCGTATGCCAAAAGTTTGATTTTCTTCTTCTTGTGGTTGTTCCTTATTGTTCTTCTTGCTCTTGTTTATCTTGGTTGGGGCACTAGGGTTTAGATGTTCATTATATAGATACCTTGCCCTTAGAATGAATCATAATCATTGGATTAAAAAATAATTCACGAGTTCTTTCATTAAAAATTAAATTTTTAAACTTTCCCGCAAGTTCAAACGACTGAAGTTCCTTAGAGCTCCGAAAAACTTAACCTGGACATAGGGTCAGAAGATTGAAGTTGGGGTTCAGTCTTCTAAAGTGTCGGGTTCAGATGACTGAAGTCTAAGTTTAGTCTTTTGATGTGCTTTTGTCAGATTCTGTGTTTCACCATAAATTCTTCAAATGACTGAACTTAATATTCGATCTTCTAAAGAAATTCTTCAGACGACTGAGCTTAACTTTGATCTTCTAAAGTTGCAACTTAAGACGACTGAACATTGAGTTCGGTCTTCTGAACTGACCATTTCTTAGATTTTTTCTTTCTAGTTTAAAAAATCTATTTTGTTCTCTTTCTTTGCTCTTTTATAAAATATTTTCTGGGTTTTTAAAAATATCTCTAAGTCCATAAATATCCCCTAATGATGTTCATGAGATGCATAAGTCCTAAGGTCAGTCTAGGGTATAATTTGAGCCTCAAATTAAATAATATGAAAGATGTGAATACATTCAGTTCTAAATACCCATTCCCATGACATTCTTGAACTTGACGTTTGCATCTTCATTTTTCTACCGTTTTCGTTCCATGGATTATGCCAAGTTGTGTATGTTTTATTCTTCATGGCTTCCATGACTTGTTATCCTTCTGTGCATGCTATATGTTGTTCTTGTTCACAATCTCAATGAACATATCAAATACCAAGTGATTTGTCATTATCAAAACCAGATTGGACTCATAAAGTCAACAATCTCCCCATTTTTTATGATGACAAATACACGAGTAAAAATATAAAATGGGTTACGCCTAACAACACTCCCCCTTAATTAATGCATTAAATATTCAATAAATGAATGTCAAATAAAATATGCTCATGCTACACTACTAGTTTTTCCATACACAATTAGTGTTGCCAAATTATATAGCCTGATTCTCCTCCTATAGCCTGATTCTTCTCTTCCTTTACACAATTAGTTTTGCTAAAAATTTTTGCTCCTAATTTTTTTCCCTCTTTGACATCAACAAAAAGGTGTATAATAATAATACATTAGTGGACATAGTCTTATATTCTTCTCCCCTTCTAACTCTTAAAGTTTTGAACTTATTCAACCAGCATCTGTGAAAGGATGGTACTGTGAAACATGTCTCCCTATGTTACTTTAATTTATTTCTCCCCCTTGCTAGTGCAGACAGCTGTATTACTGAATTTAAATTTCAATGTGAACATACACAGTGTGATAAACATCATATAAATGTATAAGAAAACAAAGTCATTAAACTTCAATGATTATGTGAGGATTAACATGTGGAAGTTAATATGCTCTTATCACTATGGGAGTGAAATACACAAATGTTAACTAATGTGATACCAAATGGGAACAAATGAGCTGAAATTGAAAGTTTTAATCAATTTTGAATATTAAGTGACGTCACTCCCCTTGAATTATGTCTTCTAACATAATTCTAGGCAACCTCTCGACTATGCATCAAGCCAAATTCACACCTAATTTGGATAAACCTATCCTTCGCAAGTGGTTTCGTGAATATGTTTGTCCATTGTTCATCCGTGCATACAAACTCAAGGGTCACATCTCCTTTTTGCACATGATCATAAAGAAAACGATGTCTTATTTCTATATGTTTAGTTCGTAAATGTAATATAGGATTCTTTGAAATGTTTATAGAACTCTTATTGTCATAAATTATAGGAATTATTTCAAAATTTAATCCAAAATCTATTAGTTGTTGCTTCATGTATAGCATTTGAGCACAACAACTACCTGTCGCTATGTATTTTGCCTCAGCTGTGGAAAGAGCAACTGAATTTTGTTTCTTGAAAAACCAAGAGACTAACGAATGTCCTAAGAAATGACAAGTACCACTCGTGCTCTTCCTATCCACTTTGCTACCAGTAAAATCAGCATCTGAATAGCTGATAATCTCAAAAGATGTATACTTAGGATACCATAACCCAAGTTCCACGGTTCCTATCAAGTATCTAAGTATTCATTTAACAGCTAACAAATGTGACTCTTTTGATGCAGCCTGAAATCTTGTGCACAAATATACGATAAACATTATGTTATGTTGGCTGGCAGTCAGATATAGTAAGCTACCAATCATTCCCCAATAGAGCTTGACATCTACTAGTATACCTTGTTCATCTTTGTATAATTTTAAAGAAGTGCTCATAGGTGTTTCTAGTACTTTTCCATCTTCCATATTAAACTTTTTGAGCTGATCTCTAATGTATTTCGATTGATTTATAAAGATTCCATGTTTTGCTTGTTTGATCTGAAGTCTTAGGAAGAAATTTAGTTCATCCATTATGCTCTTCTCAAGTTCATTTTGCATAGTACAAGTGAACTTATTGCACAAGTCTTTATTTGTAGCTCCAAATATGATATCATCTATGTATACTTGAACTAAGAGAATGTCATCTTTCCTAGACTTTATGAACAGTGTTGTATCTATCCTTCCTCTAATAAATCCATTTTCTAATAGAAAACCGCTTAACCTTTCATACCAAGCTCTAAGAGCTTGCTTTAAGTCGTACAAGGCTTTTGTTAGTCTATAAATGTGATCTGTATTCTTATAATTTTCAAAGCCTGGGGGTTGTTCCACACATACCTCTTCACTTATGTAGCCATTTAAAAATGTGTTTTTGACATCCATTTGATATATCTTGAAATCCTTAAAAGCAGTATAGGCTAAAAGTATTCGAATGGCTTCCATTCTAGCTATAGGTGCAAAGGTTTTTTCAAAATCTATTCCTTCTTCTTGGTTATATCCTTGAGCTACTAGTCTTGCCTTATTTCCAACAACTATCCTATATTCATCTTTCTTGTTCTTATATATCCATTTTGTTCCAATAATTTTCTTATCCTTAGGTCTAGGAACTAATGTCCATACTTTATTTCTATCAAATTGGTTTAACTTTTCTTTCATGGACAACACCCACGATTCATCCTCAATTGCTTTACTCTTATTCCTAGGTTCTTCTTAAGATAGAAAGGCAAAATGACTAATCATATTCCTAAGTGAAGATCATGTGTTCATCTATTATTTGATCAATGGGATGATTCTTTATGTATTTCCATTCTCTAGGTTGTTCATTAACCACATTTTCAATTTGATTAGTTTCAACCGATGGTTCTTTAATTTCATTTTTATTTTTTGAATCATCTTTAATGGACAGTTTCTCAAATTCCTTGTTTATCCCAATTTCATCTTCATCAGTCCTTTTGGAGAAGGGATTTAACTCATTGAACACTACATGAATAGATTCTATAACGGTTAATGTTCGTTTATTATATACTTTGTAGGCTTTACTATCTAAGGCATACCCTAAGAAGATACCTTCATCTGATTTCACATCAAACTTTCCTAAATGTTCATTGTCTCTAAGCACAAAACATTTATAGCCAAATACATAAAAGTATGATATGTTTGGTCTATGGCCACTCCATAATTTGTGCGGAGTCTTATTTAGAGATGGTTTAATCAAAACTCTATTTAGAACATAGCAGGCGGTATTTACTGCCTCAACCCAAAAGTACTTGGGTAGTTTATGTTCGTTAAGCATAGTTCTGGGCATTTCTTGTATAGACCCATTTTTCCTTTCAACTATACCATTTTTTTGTGGTGTTCTAGGAGCCGAAAAATTATGAGCTATTCCTAGTGAATTGCAGTAGTCTTCCATGCCTTGATTTTTAAATTCTCTACCCCTATCACTTCGAATTTTAGTGATAGTATATCCCTTTTCATTTTTGGATTTTCTTGCATAGGTTTATGAATTTTTCACATGCTTCATCTTTGTGACCTAAGAATAGTACCTATGTATATCTTCAATAATCATCAACTATGACGAATGCGTATGATTTTCCTCCTAAAGTCTGAATTAGGTTTAGACCAAATAAATCTAAGTGTAGCATTTAAAGTGGCCTAGTAATAGAGATTTCTTTCTTCTTCTTAAAGCTCGTTCTTGCTTGTTTTCCTAGTTATCAAGCCTCACAAATTTTATCTTTGACAAATTTTGTCTTAGGCAATCCCTTAACTAAGTCTCCCTTAACTAGTTTAGATATTAAGTCCATGTTTGCGTGTCCTAGTCTCCTATACCAAATCCAACTAATTTCACTCATAGCAGAGAAGCATGTCACACTCTGTGAGGTTAAGTTATCAAAACTGGTGGTATATACATTTTCATGATGCTCAGCAGTGAATAGTATCTTATTATTAGTTTTGTGTTCAACAATGCACTTGTTATGTTCAAAAGACACTCTGTAACCTTTATCACATAGTTGGCTTATACTCAATAAATTGTGCTTTAAACCATCAACTAGTAAAACATCATCTATAATTAGTGATGAATTGTTATCAACTTTACCAGCACCTTTGATCCTAACCTTAGCATTATCCCCAAAAGTGACAAATTCTCCATCCTTGGGTGTGATGGATGTGAACTTTGCTTTATCCCCGGTCATGTGACGTGAACATCCATTATCCATGTACCATCTATCTTTTGAGGAGGATGATCTTAAGCATATCCTTAAGACACAATCAGACAAATAGTTTTGGTATCCAGATTTTCTTAGGTCCATGGGGGTTAATACTAGATTCTCCTTTGACCTTCCAAACTTTCTTAATTTTGACATTTTATTTTTGAAAGGACAGTCAAATTTTATGTGACCCAACCTCTTACATTTAAAACATGAAATATTTTTATGATAGTCTTTAGTTGGAACATATAATTTTGACTCTCTTACAAAATATCCCATGTAAAGGTTTCTCTGTTCTATGTTATCCTTTCCATTATAACCAAGACCTTCCTCTTCTAGGGAGTCTCTTTGAATTCCAAGGAGTTTTTCAAAATTAGTTTGTCCTTCTGTAAACTTACAAATAATCTTAGATTTATCTTTCAAATTTCTTTCTAACTCATCAATTTTCAAATCCTTGTCTTTCACAAGGAATGCATGAGATTCATTTTGACTTTCTACCAACCTTGAAAGTTCTTTAACTTTACTTTTCAAATCAAAAATTTTCTTAGTTTTCTTCTCAAGCATTTTATTAGTGTACAAATATTCTTGTTTCCGTTCATCATATGAAAGCATGCCATTCTCATTTTCAAAATTGCTAGAATAATAAGAAGATGATGAGAATGATGATTGCACCTCAAAGTCATTAAGTGCCATTAGACACAGATTTGCCATCTCGTTATCACTGGATTCAGATTCTGAACAACTTGTGCTGTGCGATCCCAACCAACTTTTAGCGCCTTCTTCTTTTTCTTGGAGGATTTCATTAGTTTGGGACACTCAGGCTTGATGTGTCCAATCTCTCTGCATTTGTAGCATGTTGGTGGATCATCCTTCTTTTTTTCCATGCTTGACTCTCCTCTTTCTGATTTTGAGTTCTGAAATTTTTTGTTGAACTTCTTATTCTTCTTCAAGAACTTCCCGAACTTCTTTGTTAGCAAGGCCATGTCGTCTTCTGTATCAGAATCACTTCCTTCACTAGAGTTGTTTGATGATGCCTTAAGCGCAGTAATTTTCTTTGCCTTATTCAGCTCACTTTTCCTCTCATTTATTGCAAGCTCATAGGTGATGAGTGATCCAATGAGTTTTTCAACAGACATCTCCTTGAGATTTCTCCCTCTACTATCGCAGTAGCTTTAGCTCCCAAACTGGAGGTAGTCTCTTGAGTATTTTCCTGATGAACTCATAAGTAGGGTAAGATTTACCAAGTGCATTTAAAGAATTCGTGATGTGTGTGAATCTAGTGTACATGGATAGAATAAATTTATCAGCAGTCATTTTAAATGCTTCATACTCACTAGTGAGCATGTCTATCCTACTATCTTTTACTTCCTTAGTACCTTCATATGTAACTTCTAATTTCTCCCAAATTTCATTAGCAGAGTTACATGCCATTACACTATTAAATTCATTTAGATCTAGCGCACAGAAAAGCAAGTTCATCGCAGTAGCATTTATTTGTACTTATTTCCAGTCTTCCTCTGTATACTCATCTTCAGTTTTAGGTACATTTACCTTATCAATTACTTTCATGGGAACATGATTTCTCTTAGTAACTATTTTCCATACCTTCCAATCTACATTTAATAGGTATATGCTCATCCTACATTTCTAATATGTGTAATTTGCACCACAGAAAATTGGTGGTCTAGTGGACGAGTGTCCCTTACCAAATGGAGTTACACCGACGTGTGTCATGTGATCTTTTTACAAATGAAAAATTATGTATATGTAACCCCGCTCTAATACCAAATGTTAATTTAAGTGTAATCCCAATAGGGGGGGTGTATTGGGTATTTTTAAAAATCTTTCAAATTATTTACCTCTTAATCCCTATTTTTATATTTAACAAATCAATTGCAAGGATTTAAGACTGAATTAAATTATTATATCGATGAATTCTTTTTACCCAATTAATTGTTAAGTGCGTGTGAGGTTATTCAACATACACAAGCAAGATAGATATTGACATGCTGTGCGGAAAATAAAAAGATAAGGGAAGAGAGAAGGCAAACACAGTTTTACGAGATTCATCCAACCCAGCCTACGTCCTCGCCTTGAGCAACCCACTCAAGGATTCCACTATAATCCTTACTCCTTTAATTGGGATGGAGCTTCCCTTACATCCGCTGCTTACAAGAGGCACAACTTCCTCCTCACCCGGTTCACAACCCGAACCGTGATTATAATATAATATCAAATCTGCAAAATAACTCAAGATTCACTTCTAACTAAGCTAGTGAGTACAATTGAAATCCTATCACATATACATATGATGAAACTTGAAGCTCAGTATGTATGAAACGATACAATCGTTTTATGAATGAAATGCTTCAACCAATTTCCTGTTTGTCAAATCTCCTAAGTAATGATATAAGAAAAAGCTTTGGAGAAAATTTGGGTTCTAACTCACTTTGTGAAAAAGGACGAATAACAAATATGAACTTATCAAAAGCTTTGTCTTAAATATTATGTCGTTTAAAATAAAAAATCTTTCTATCAAATATTCAACCACAATACAATCTTTTAATATGCAAATATATATATAACATGATTTCCAAAGATCAAAAACTGAATATAATGTTTTCCAAAAAATATCCCTCAATAAAATATATAGTTATGAACACTAAGGATATTTAATCAAGTGATTTAAAGATATCTAAAATCTAGTGCCTTTAGCAAAATACACACTTGAATCAAAAACTGTTTAACTAATGAAAAAAACCTTTATCAAGTAGTGATCTTATCTAAATAATCTATATGTATGCACACTCAAGATCAATCACTCAGCTTATATTCAAAAATAGATTTTGAGATGAAAAGTTATTTGAAAAACTAAATGTCAACAAGTAGATCAATTTATATGATGAACTTTATGAGATTAAATATTAACAAGTAGTTAGATTTACCAAACCTCAATATCAAAATACTTGCACAATAATCACAAGAAAACCTTTCGAGGATCAAAGTAGCTTTAGCACAGATATGTAGTATAAGATTTGAAATCCCAATCACAACCTTAGTAGTGTGATCTTCCAAGCTGTGCTAATATGCTCAATCGTATGCCAAAGGTTTGATTTTCTTCTTCTTATGATTGTTCCTTATCGTTCTTCTTGTTTTTGTTGATCTTCGTTGGGGAACTAGGGTTTAGATGTTCATTATATAGGTACCTTGCACTTAGAATGAATCTTAACCGTTGGATCAAAAAAAAATTCGTGAGTTCTTTCATTAAAAATTTAATTTTTAAACTTTCCCGCAGGTTCAGATGACTGAGGGTTAAGACTCAGATGACTGAAGTTCCTTAGAGCTTTGAAAAATTTGACCTGGACACACAAGGTCAGACGACTGAATTTGGGGTTCAGTCTTCTAAAGTGTCAAGTTCAGATGATTGAAGTCTGAGTTCATTCTTCTGATGTGCTTCTGTCAGGTTCTGTATTTCACCATAAGTTCTTTAGACGACTGAACTTAATCTTTGGTCCTCTGAAGAAATTCTTCATATGACTGAGCTTAACTTCGTGCTTCTGAAGTTGCATCTTCAGATGACTGAACGTTGAGTTCGGTCTTCTGAACTGACCATTTCCTAGATTTTTTCTTTTTAGGTTAAAAAATCTGCTTTGCTCTTTATAAAATATTTTCTGGGGTTTTAAAAAATATCTCTAAGCCCATAAATATCCTCTAATGATGTTCATAAGATGCATGAGTCTTAAGGTTAATCTATGGTATAATTTGAGCCTCAAATAAAATCATATGAAATATGTGAATACATTCAGTTCTAAATACCCATTCCCATGACGTTCTTGAACTTGTCACTTACATCTTCATTCTTCTACTCTTTTCGTTCCATGGATTGTGTCAAGTTGTGTATGTTTTATTCTTCATGACTTCCATGACTTGTTATCCTTTTGTGCATGCTATATATTGTTCCTGTTCACAATCTCAATGCACAGATCAAATACTAAGTGATTTGTCATTATCAAAACTGGATTGGACTCATACAGTCAATAAGGATGGTACGCCTAACTTTCCTAACCGGGTCTAAGCCAATCCGGAACTATTCAATAGGGCTAGTCTCCCTCTTCAGACTCACGCTTGGAATACAACAATCAATGTAATTTTGCATACACAGAAATATGCTTCTCAACTAAGCAGACTATGTACCACAATACAACACAGTATAATCAATGCACACCAATAATGTAAGAACTATAAGCTCAATGGTGTACATGTGCAAGCAATAGTAGGTATAATGTATAATCTCAAATATGCATAAGAGTGTTCAAACAAGCTATTCATTGAAAACCAAGTATACCAAATCTCAACGTGAGAATAGTGTTTCAAAGATGCTAACAGTAATATTCAAACAAACTCAAAAAAATTTTCTCAAATGTAGCAAGCACAAGAGTTGTTTAAAATCAAGCTTGTAAAATATTTTCCACACCAAAAATAATGCTTAAGGAATCTTGCAATATCAATGCAAAGACCCACAATCCACTAATTTTTCCCCACACAAGATTTATTAGATTAAATCAGTGGGAAAAATTATGCTTAACTCTCAATATAAAAATCAATCAACGAATAATACAATGAGAGTTTTAAGCAAAGTGGAATGGAGTATAATTTTTCTAGGTACTCTCACAAGGTTTGGATTAGCAAAAGGGAAGTAGTATGAGAGTGTATAGGATTTAAGCTTTGATGAATGATCTAGGTAAAATATAGAGAATTTTTGCTTAATCAAAAGTACTAATCACCCCTTAATTGAACAAATGAGGACATATATATAGGCAAGGGGTAAATTATAGCTGTTAGGGACACATTGGGAATTTTAGGAAAAGATTAATTATGTTTAGCAAATATTAATCCAGTTAAACCATCGTAAAATTTGGACCAACTCGAGAGGTTCGGTCGACTGTACTTAAGGTTCAGTCGACCACTTTGGGTGGTTTGGTCAACCAGCTCATTTTTGAACTAAATATATGGTCGACTAGAGTTAGGGCAATTCCAAAGTGCCCGTGGTTGAGTTGACTGAAACTTGTTTGGTTGATCGTATTCCTAACTTCGGTTGACGAGCATGAAAATAAACTGGTTTTGTTGGTCAACCATAGCATTGGGGTTTCCCATATGAGGATTCGGTAGACCAAGTTAGTGAAGTTAAAAAATGGTTCAGTCAATTGTATTATGGTCAACACGTTGATCACCCTAGCGGTTCGGACGACCAGCATATTTGAACTGGGTTGGTTTGGTCAACCAAACTTGCTTCGCTTATGTGATTTCGGTTCTGATTATAATGCATCAAAGTGAAGGGACCTAAGGTCTTTTCTAAGGCCTTTTTTAGCTTTTTAATTAAGCCCAAAGACCTGGCGTCGGTTGACCTTCCCTAAGGTCTATCTATGGTCTTCAGTTTATTAGTCCCTACATGCGTGATGCACATCAATTATAACGAGCCATTCCTATCTTAGTATTATAGACCTTTTCTTAAATAAAATTACAGACCCAAATAGGAATTACAATAAACAAATATGTTAGGGTCTTCATTCTTCTTCAAGTTGTCGCATTCCATCAATATGATCTTACTAATATTATCCTGCACACAAACTTGATAGACATTAAATATTGGAGTATTTTTCATAATCAAAACAGGGTATGACCCATAGGGTCAACAATCTCCCCCTTTTTGATGATGACAAATACTTGCCTAATTCTCCCCATTTTGGCAATATCAAAAAGGACCTAAATAAACATTTAAGTATATAAGCAAATAAAAGATAATTATTATTCATATACAATGTTAGCTTTTTGAGTCCGATCTCTATTTTGATCCTGACAAACACATGTGTTTCTTATGTGCGTGTTTTAGTACGTGAACATGTATTATTCAGGTCACACATAAGATCAAGAAAACACGAAAGCGAAGGGAGATCTTAAAGCTCAAATTAAGCGTATTCCCCAGAGTCAAAGAGCAAAGAAGGAAGAAGAAAACATATTTCAGTTGTATATGCATTTATTTTTCTATATGGTATGCAATATATTGCATATGCATACATGATATGTTCGGATGCTTTATAATGTCGTAGATAGACCGTAGGTTAATCAAATGACCTTTGGGCTAGGTCGACCGACGCCAGGTTTTTTAGGATAAATTAAAATGCCTAGACCATAGAAAGACCCTAGGACCCTGCACTTCACTTAGGTAAATAACAAGGGTTAAATTGGATTAATAGGGTAAAATTATAAGGTTTCGGGCAACCAAACCTTGGCATTGAAAATGCCTTGGTCAACCGAACCGTTGGGAAGTCAAAGTGTTGACTTGACTTCTGGTGACCGAACCAAAAAGGACTTCACCGTCCTCGGTCAACTGAACACATATATTGACTTTTCCCAACAACTCGGGCATCCAATTTTTCACGTTCAAAATGACCTCGGGTGACTAAACACATGTGTTTGGTAAACTGAACTTTAGATTGGGTGACTGAACTACGATATTTTGAAATCACCTTTGGTTAAGCCAACCAACCCTGTCCACGGGCACCCGAACTTCAAAAACACCTTTTCTCTTTGTGAGTGTTCGGGCGACCGAACCTATGGCTAGGGTGACTGAAACTCTCAAGTTGCTCATTTTTAACTAGGGTAATTAAGGTTAAAAATTAATTAAACTTTTTTAATAATTCCCACCGTGTCCCCAACGGTAAAAAATTTTCCTGAGTCTATATATACCCCTTTCATAAGTCAAATTAGTAATTTTGATTAGCCCATTTTCTCTCTAATTTTTACCCTAATCAAAGTTCTGCCAAAAAATATTTTTATTGCAAAATCTCTTTGGGGTCATATTTTATACTCTCCATTCTCTTCCATTAATTATTTTGAAAATCTCTTTGAAGAGAACATTTATTTGGACATTTATTTTCAAGTGTTTTACTCTCTTTTGCTTGCATATTTGAAAAACTTTTTGAGAGTTAAGCCTTGAGATTTCTCCATATATTTCCATGGTAAATATGTTGATTGGAGAAATACATTCTTGTTTTGATTTGCACATTGAATATCAAATTTTTGTATCTTTTTTTATTTTGTGCAAAGTCATTTTTAGAAAAACACCATTTACTCTACTGAGTATTATATCATATTTTTAGAGAGTGCATTTATTTGAGTTTAAATATGCACATCTTAGCTTGCATTTTTAGAAGCATTACTTTGTACAAAAATGATTTTTATTGTACCGGTTCGTTTCAGCCTGAAAATTGAAGTGGGGAGTCTCAGCCCTGTAAGTGAGACTAGTTCGGCTTAGTCTAGTAATTGAGCTGGGGTTTTCCTCGTTCCGTAAGGAAAGGATGTAAATGGCTTCTGCTCCGCCCATTTAAGTGAGTAGGAATAGTGGAATCCTTAGGGGGGTATGCCCAAGGTGGGGATTTAGGCTGGTTTGACCAAACTTCGATAACAAATATTGTGTGTCGCTCTCTCTCTCTCTCTCTCTCTCTCACATTTAATTTCTGCACTTTAATTTTCACATATGTATGAATGTTTATTTATTGTCATTCTTATTTTTCATACACGCTTTAATTCTTAAATGAGATTTAATGTGGTGAGTGGTGAATCGGTGAAATGTTTTAAATTAGCCAAAAAGTTTTAAATTTCTAATTCACCCTCACTCTTGGAATCACACCAAATTCAACATACAAGATATGGTTTGGAAAGATTTTTAGAAAATTCGGCAACATGCCATTTGAAAATAGAGCATTCGTCAAAAAATATTTGTATAGAAATGACCTGTTTGAGTTCTAGATAACAATTATCCACAAAAAATCAACTCAAATAGTCCCGTATGACGTGATTATTAACCATTTGGGTCCAACATAAAGTTCACATCCTAGGGATTAGGACCAAATGGTGTCCATGAACTAGATTTTCCTAGACATAAAGAATTTTTCTAATTTAAAGCATTCTAGGAAAGATTAAGGATTGTTAAAATTGTACATGTTTTCAAATTATATAGCATTTTGGGTTTTTACATGTACAAACCTATTCAATTACTATGCATCCTAGGAAATAAACATGAAGATTGTGTATGTTTTTTAGTTTAGCATATATCATTTAACATGCACTAGTGAACGGTTCAGTACGCACCTATAACTAAGGATGAAAATTAATATTCTTTTATGATTCACTCATCCTTTTAAAAAAATTTAGCATGCATCAAACTATTATCATAATACATGGTTTTTTTTTTTTTTTTTTGGAAAAATCTACCAAAATTTTGGCTGCATTTTGTCTGTAAATTGAATATTTTCCCATTTTTCCATGTACCTGATAGCTCGTTGTTCTCAATAGAATATTCATATAAATCATGCAACAACCTAAAATCCACTGCCAACATGTAATTTGCATCAACTGCATCCACCATGCAGGAGGCATTCTAGACTAAGCATTCAATTAGGTAGCAATCAAAAATTCATAAAATATAATCTATCCATCAAAGAATATAAATACTAAATAACAGTGGATGGATTTGAGTTCAGTTGTGTGTTGATTTCTTAAAGTCATACGGGCATAAAATATGATGTAAGATCAACAGAGCATTTTAATTTATATGTTCATGAAAGATGTATGCTCCCCTTGAGTTATGCCCTAATTCATTTTATGCCTTTTCTATTTTTCAAACTCTTTAGCCAAAGGTTCTAAGATTTTCAATGATTCAGACTCAGCTTTACATGATTAGGCTTAAAGGACCAAAAAGTCACAATGAATATTTCTTTTAATGTCATAAGCCTACAATGCCTCTTCTCTTATGAATTTCAATATGTAAGAGGCCCCAAGTTAGAATGGCTTTCGATTTAAACTGTGAGTGCATAGGTCACTTTGAGATATCAACATTTATCAAGATTAGGACCTAGGCAACCAATTTAGCCATTCAACACAATCATGGTATATAGAGCTCTAAAGGGTTTGATTTAAAAGTTGAGAGCTTATGAGAGAATTTGAATAAATGCTCTTAAGGATTAAATTTCTATTAAGCACAGAAAAGTATTCATTATAAGTAAACATGAATTAATGTATTTTTGTGGAAGTAATCATATCCAGGTATGAGCAAAGAGCATCTAGGAGAGTATGAATATTTGAATACAGCTCTTTGGATAGTGGTATGTATTCTTTAGATATAATTATAAGTATGAAGCAAGGATACAACTGGTGAGAAGAAGGGATATCTTATGATGAACACTAAATATACATTAGTCATTTATGATCAATAGTGCTTCAAGATGAGTTTAGGATAAGATGTTTAATTAGAAGGATTCATTTCCTAAAACTCAAACTTGTGCAATGGATAGAGTATGCTTAATTAACTTTAGATGATCATATTTAAGTGTGAGTTAAGCAATTTTGACTTATTTACCAAGCAAATAATGTTTTGTCCATTTGGAAGTGGATTTTATTCAATTATGTTATAGCCAATGTTTTTATATTTTATCCAATCATTATGATATGTATTCGTGTTAAGTTCAGATTGGATATTTTATTTTAAATGTCATATTGGCTAGATTTTCTAATGATCTTAGTGTATAATGATGGTGTATAATGAATGTGCATGCTAAGATTTGACATTTTAAGCAAACACCACTTCCCAAACCTATAGTCATCACTATCCCTTAAACCTAGGAACTAAGGAAGATTAAAAATATTTATGTAATGTTAATTTAGATTCATTTCACTTTAGGGCCTACGGGGTTTTCTTTCATAGCTACCCACGTCATCTCCTTATCTAAGCCTCTGGCACTTCTAGATGGACAAGTAGATTGAATATGGCATTTCATTTTTCGAAATAAGTAGGCTTTGGATTTTCGTGAAGGGATATGCTTATTTATTCTATTTTTACCTGAAAAGGCATGACTATGGGTTTGATAAACTGAACATGAACCATTTATGGAAATATTTTTTTTTTTAACTTCCAAAGGTTTATCATTGTTATTCTTTTCACAAGAGGCTTTGAAAATCAATTAGAATAGTCTTCAGTTTTTCTTTCTAAGTAGATGATTTTCAACACTCTCACAATCTTCTTCTTCTCTGAGGTGGCTTTTCTTAGATCTTTCAATTTTTTTTCCATCCATCTATTTTCATTTTTTAAAAATATTTTCTATTTAGATATCGTACCTAGAAGCTTATATAGTTTTGATGAAGCCTTTTCTAGTTTTCTATATATAGGCATGCTTTCACCATATCATTTAGTACATGATTCATTACAGGAATTATTATAATCATTAACAAATGAATCATTGCGCACAACAACATCAACATAAACAATGGATGATTCATCATAAGTTATATTACAATAAACATCGCGTGAATCATTTATAGTATTATCACAAAGTTTGGCAGATGATTCAACATACAATATATTGCAATATTTTCCACGAGAATCATCACATGCATCATTAACAGAATTATCATAAAATTCAATAGATGATTCAACATTTGACAAATCATAACATTCAGCAATAGAATCATCTATAGAGGTTGAGATAGGAGCATATACCTCTCTGTCTGTTAATGCAATTGCCCTATTATTTACCACTTCCTGAGTGGTGGTCTCATTCTCCCGAGATTTTCCATATTTTCTTTCAAGCTCATCCGAGATTTCCTGTGAACTTCTACATGCCATGATCTCAAGAAAGATGTTAGAATCTAAAAAGCAGTATAGCATATGCATGGCATTAGAATTAATCAAGTTGAAGTCATGTTCAAAAATGTTCGCACCACTTCCTTTGGCAATCACTTCCCAAACCTTCCAATCCCTTGCTTTTATAAATATGCTCATTCTAAATTTCCAGGCAGTGTCACCAAAAAACACTGGAGGACTAAAAAAGTGATCGTCCCTCGATGAATGGGGATACACCAATGTGAATCATTGTGATCTTTTGCAAAAATGTTTAAGTCTATGCTATGAGACTCTAATACCAATTGTTAGAATTAGTGTGATCTCAAGAGGAGGGGTGAATTGGAATTTTAAACTTTTCTCCTAGGTTAAATTAAATATCAGTATTACACAAGCCTAGGGTCTTTCTATGTAATTGCAAACCCAATCAGATATTCAAACAATAAACATAAACATACAAATGTAGAAAATAAATTACAAAAAATAAAACTGACACCAGATATGTTATCGGGGTTCGGCAAATACTGCCTACGTCCCCGCCTTGGCTCACCAGTACAAGGATTTCACTATAGGCTCATTTCACAGGTGGAGCGGCACCGTTTACAACCAGGTTGTTTAATGGGGCTGACCTTAACCTACAACCACACCTTATTAGGATGGTAAGCCTAGCTTTCCTAATCGGGTTTAAGTCAATCTGAGACTATTCAACAGGGCTAGTCTCCCTCTTCAGGTCTACGCCTAGAATACAACAATCAATATAATTTTGCGTACATGAAAATATGCTTCTCAACTAAGCAGATTATGTACCACAATGCAGCACAGTATAAACAATGCACACCAATAATGTAAGAACTATAAGCACAATGGTGTATATGTGCAAGTAACACTCAGTATTATGTATAATCTAATATATGCACAAGAGTGTTCAAATAAGCTATTCTTTGAAAACCAAGTATACCAAATCTCAATGTCAGATTACTGTTTCAAGGAAGTTAGCAGTAATATTCAAACAAACTCAAAAATATTTTCTTAAATATAGCAAGCACAAGAGTTGTTGGAAATCAAGCTTGTAAAATATTTTCCACACCACAAATAATGCTTAAGGAATCTTGCAATATCAATGCAAAAACCCACAAGCTACCAAGTTTTCCCCACACAAGATTTATTAGATTAAATTAGTGGGAAAACTTATATTTAATTCTCAATATCATAATCAATCAACAAATAATACAATGAGAGTTTTAAGCAAAGTGGAATGGAGTATAATTTCTCTAGGTACTCTCACAAGGTTTGGATTAGCAAAAGGGAAGTAGTATGAGAGTGTATAGGCTTTAAGCTTGATGAATGGTCTAGGTAAAATTTAGAGAATTTTCGCTTAATCAAAAGTATTAATCACTCCTTAATTGAACAAATGGGGACATATATACTGGCACGGGGTAAATTATAGTCGTTAGGGACACGTTGGAAATTTTAGGAAAAGATTAATTGTGTTTAGCAAAAATTAACCCAGTTTAACCACGGTAAAATTTGGATCAACCCGAGAGGTTTAGTCGACCGTACTTAAGGTTCAGTCAACCACTTTGGGTGGTTTAGTCAACCAGCTCATTTTTTAATTGAATATATGGTCGACCAAAGTTAGGGCGATTCAAAAGTGTCTGTGGTTTGGTTGACTGAAATTTGTTCGATTGAGTGTATTCCCAACTTTGGTCGACTAGCATGAAAATGAACTAGTTTTGTCAGTCGACCATAGCGTTGGGGTTTCCCACGTGGGGATTTGGTTGGCCAAGTTGGTGAATTTAAAGAATGGTTCGATCGATCGTATCATAGTCAACACGTTGACCTCCCCTGCGGTTCGGTTGACCAGCATATTTGAACTAGGCTGGTTCGGTTGACTGATCTTGCTTTTCTTATGTGATTTTGGTCCTGATTATTATGCATCAAAGTGAAGGGACCTAGGGTCTTTTCTAAGGCTTTTTTGAGGTTCTTAATTAAGCCCAAAAACCTGGCGTCGATCGACCTTCCCTAAGGTCCATTTATGGTCTTGAGCTTATCAGTTCATATATGCATGATGTACATCAATTATAACAGACCATTCCTATTTTACTATTACAGAATTTTTCTTAATTAAAACTATAAACCCAAATAGGAATTACAATAAACAAATATGTGTGGGTCTTCATTCTTCCTCAAGTTATCGCATGTCATCAATATGATCTTGTTAGTATTATCTTGCACACAAACTTGATAGACATTAAATACCATAGTATTTGTCATAATCAAAACAGGGTATGACCCATAGGGTCAATATATAAAATGATAAATAATCATTGTTAGCTACATTAGTAAAATATTTATTCCGTAATATCCATTCAATTGCTCTCCTAATGAATTGAATACACGTCTTTCAAATATGTACATAGATAATGGTCATCATTTGCGCCTTAGTAGTAGTTTTACACTTACTATCCAACATCACACTTATATTTATCTATTATTTTGAATAATTATATCATATATAATGCAATACTCACAATACAGTCGATAAGTATACCTAAGTTATTGTTTGTGTCATGTCCATGTAGCTTATCTTGGGATATGGTAATGGTGGTCTAGTTATGACAATCGCCTACGATTTCGCCATAAGAACTATAATAATAGGTCACCTTGGGAATGCATATGGTGAGTGTCACTTTGACATATTGTAGTTACTCATGCGAGACGAAACATTCATCGCCACTTTGACATATTGTAGTTACTCATGCAAGACAAAACATTCATCGCCAAACTATTCAGGGGATTGTAAGGAAGATCGCCAATTCGTTTAAAGGTCATTCACGTACTCACCATGCAAAGTAAGCGATTTATTGCCAATGTAGGAGGCAGAGATCACTTAGTTATCTAGCAAACATTGCCTATTTATCGACCACAAGTGAGCAATCCTTTGATTTAAGAGAAGCATAATGTTAATTCTTAGAAATTTTTTCAATTTATGACTAGATTTTTAAATGTTTTGAATTTGTGACTCATAACCATGGTTAAGCTTTGAGCCTAATTTAGGATAAATTGTAACTCTAAATTTGACTTGAGAAAGATACAAACATGTGATTAACTTTAACTTTAATGGACCTTCTGCACACTATTTCTTCTCCATTTAACTCGATTCAAACAATGTAACCAGCAACTATCACTTTGGCATCCACACCACTTTATCCCTCTATTTTTATCTCTTATTGTCTTCTCTTCCCTAACTCCATCTCTTTCTCTTTCCCTCTCATTATCTCTTTTAATATAACTCTAGTACCCGCCCTCATTTTCTTTCCCTTTTTTACGATTTTTACGACTTCTACAACTCTCTAACCATTCCTATACTTAAACCTTTGATGAAGGATAACATAACATGCAAATATACAGTCAATTCATCCATTTTTCGTCTCAATTGTGTCATCACTTTAAAAGACACTCGATTTTTAATTAATAAAATATTTAGAGATAAAAATACTATTCCTAACTGCCATATAAATTGCAAAATTTGAAATTCACCCATGCTAGTTTTCACTCTGCCCTAATTTTTGGAAAATGAGCTGAGTTATTACGAACATGGCAGATGTTATTAATGGTTGTTCCTGATTTTGCAATTAATACGGCCACCAAGGTGATGGTCCTCCCTAAGCCGGACTTGATATCCACAAGCTCATGATGGGCATTTAGAGTGAGTACCTATCATGTACGTAAACATGCAGCAGTGATGATGATGATGATGCACATGGTCCACTTCATATGCATATCCAATCTGGACCATCCATCCTCTTGGGCTTCCTTGCTTTAAAAAGTATGCAAAACAATAAAAACCTTGTATTATAATTCATTTTTCTATGTGTATGATAATAATGAGTGGTCCAAAAGACTTTGATTATGGATCTTAACGATTTGATTGATACAGGCGAGCGGGTGTGCCTTTTAATTTCTGCGTTGAGGACCATTTGTGTGGAGTCCTTGCTCTGGAAATTAAGGGTCTGGCAAGGGTCAACATCATATCAACTGGTTGGAGAGCTATTTGTCAACGAAATGTCCGCACATCAAGCGGTCCAAATTCATCATCACCATTTCATCATCATTATCATCATCTGCACTCTGATGACTTTAAATGATCATAGAACATCCATTAAATCTCCCCCTCCGTAGGAAATGTTTGTCTGGCACGAAATGCCTGCCAATGTATACGCTAATATCCGCATAGTAAGTTTAAATTGATGGGGAAAATGATATATGTAGATCCAGATTAATTTAAACACAGCCTCTTTCAACATCCATCTCTAGATTTGATGGCTAATCAAACCCACACCTGAATTATTATTTTTTAAATAGTTAATTTGTTTTGAGGGCCGACAAGGAGAGAAGTCTCCATTAATTTCATTGCCGCTAGTTATTATTTATCTTATTTGTATGCATCTATTATGAAAGTTTTGTGCAAGTTTGATGATTGGTTGCATATATAGGCATAGGTCGACCCAATGATCAAGTATTAAGAAACGGTAATCATCCAACCAAAACGTAGTAAAGATTAGAAGACTTGACCTAGGTCAAAGCAAGTAAGATCGTCCTAACATATATGGTGAAGCATCACCTAGAATCAACTCGTTCCCAAAGATCACAATCAAGTGAAATTAATTAATTGAGATGCAAAGTGTAGGTGTCAATTGTTGTAGAGTTCCCATGAGTGATTGTGAATTAAAATTTGAACTTAAATTGTTAGAGGGTCTGAATAGACTAGGTATGTTACATGGGATAAGAATGAATCTTAAGGCCCTGTAACCAAGATGGGATAACATATTGGTATTATATAAATAGCTTTGTAATAAGAAGAAAGGGACTCTTCCAAATATATCATTTTGCTAGGTAATACATCGCGACCTTGTGTCGTTTATGCCTTTTCTTGCTTAGCTCTTTCTTTATTTTATCTTTGATCTCATTCGTATCTTTTATCTTCTTTTCTCCTCCTAAAATACCTATATTATGTCACCTTTCTCATTTTATCTTGCTTTGCCAAATTCTATGAATTTTGTATTCTCTTAATCCTACCTTGTATGACATTCCTTAATGGATAGGACATTTGTACTTTTAAGCGATTTGTGTCAGTACCTTTATCTCACTAATCAATTTTCATTTCCTATCTCTTTAAAAAGTGTTTGCTTTATATAAACATCTTCTTAGTATTACCCTGTGGTACCTCCATGCCACTAGCTTCTCAAGGTGTAAGAAAAAGTGCCCATGATAACATCATAAGATAGGGCACTATAAATTTATAAAATGACCTTGTGGTTTTGAGGGAAGATCTCCACAATGCCCAATAGAATAAATCCCACCCTCTCCTGTGCCAAAGACACCTATCAAACTCGCCACACTAAATTCATAGCCCTTCGGTGGCAACTTGTCAAAGAAAATCACTAGGTGGCCTCTGATACTTCTCAAAAGGTTACTACAGTGATGAAATCAATCCTAGAGGAAGCAAATATACCTAGGCATGTATGGATCGATACTACATGCCTTGATGGCAAAAGTACTTCTGGATGTTTGCCTAATTTAGCCACCTAATCATTGCTTGCCTGCCGAGTGATGCTCTTGAGTCTTCATTGGTTGTACTTTGTTAAAACTCAACTCATTTCTTCTAATAGTTGCCTAAAAGGACTTACTCTTTAACAAGCACAAGTTAATTATATGCTTGGGTTAGGATTGTCCCATGGATGATACTAAAATGTGGCACAATTGAAGCAACATATGTCACACCTTGACCCAGCAAGTCCCTCTTAACTAGGTCAAATTGCAGGATATATATGATTTTTCAAGTTGTGAAACAATTACTGGTATTAATATGATATACTCCATGGAAAATAAAATAAAATAGAATTCGGGGTGTAATACTTTTATACTCTAGTCCAAAATTTTTATAATATTTTGGCTAGTATAAATTTGAAGAAAACAAAACAAAAACAAAAAAAATCGAATGTTTGTGAAGATAGAAACCCACTAGCATAGACCATAACTTGATTCCTAATTTGCAACTTAATCCCTGTAGTGATAACATAAAATGGGAGAAAAAATATTTATAGCTAACTTTGTAAATTATTAAATTAATCATATAAGAAATGCTTAGTGAATGGATCATAAAGGTTTATAAGAGGTGTGCTATATTTATAAACAAAAACTTTAAAATATCTCATCAATATCCCAAAATCAAATTATTTTTGTTATAAGCAGAATCAAGTTTTCAGATCTCACATATATAATAAACATGTTTGCTGCTGCCTAAAAATCAAACGACCTTCATGGATTGTCTCAGATCACAACCACCTGAAAAAGATCAAGCAAGAATGACTTTGAGGACCCGAGGTGTTCCATGGGGTGTCACTCTGATGTCTAAGTTAGAGACTAATGAGAGGTTCTGAGTTACAATAGTAAAAAGAAATGAGTGTGAGTGGTATGCTTACCTGTACTCCAAGCCCCTTTTTATAGTGGTAGAGGTTGACCCTCCATCAATCTAGCATTGATGGACATTATAGTGCTTGTGGGGGGTTATAGAGGTTTTGAGGGAATTTATGTGGAGGTTTTAAGTATAATTTTGTAACCATTCCCTCTCATCAATGTGTATACATTAAATTTTGCACATAAGTTATATAGAGAGGTTTTATCATGGTTTGGTGACTTTTCTTCCTTTTGAGTAAAGATATTTTGGGTATATCAATTGCCCCCACTGGTTTCGAATTTTTGAAATCATTCAAAGTTTTGAATGCTTTAAAAATTACTGAGCTCCTATTTATTTATTTTTTCTTCAAACCTAATTCTTTATATTTCCACTCCATCTGAGCCAAAGTGCTAACATTCGATTGTATGAGAAGTATTGTCAATAATTTGGCTTCTTCTGAGTTGACGGGTTGGCATTCAGCTATTCGAGTCGTATATGCCTTTTGGTTGGCTCTACCGGAGTTGTTCTTGTGACTGCTTGGTTCCATCCGAGTCCTATTATTCAACTTCTTCCCAGCCACTTTGGTTCTTGAATCGGCTTAACTTGAGCTGCTTGTCACTGCACTTTGCATCACCCAAGTGGTTGATGTAGCTCTAGTCGATTTAGTTTGTACCATCATGCTACTCTAGTTAGTTTGTTTAGACTAGTACCCCACTACTGTTTAATTTCATCCAAGTAGTATTGTTACCCCTACAGGCTTGATCTGAACTACCTTGCTCCCCTGGCCAGCTCTATCCGAGCCATGTCACTGTTGCTCGGTTTCGTCCGAACCATATTGCTGCTTTTGTAAGCTTTGTTTGAATTGATTTTTTGCATGTATTAGGTTAATACAAGCTGGATCTTGTGTCAATTTTTATCACTTCATCCATAATTTGAGCCCTATTCATCAAAAGCATGTCACTCAATTTGGCCTTTCGAGTTGCGCTCAAGAGTTGGGCTACTTTGCTGATCAACATCTAGTCTTTGTTCACCTCATGAGCTATGCTCATTAATTGGGCTAGTCTTTAGGCCTAATTAGCTCTGCTCATATGTTAGGCCGATTCTTCAAGCCTCATAAGCTATGCTCATTAGTTGGGCCAGTTCTTCGAGCCTCATGAGTTGTGCTCATTAGTTGGGTCGATTCTTCAAGCATCGGGCCTCATGATCTGTGCTCATCAGTTGGCTCGGTTCTTTAGGCCACATAAGTTGTGCAAATCTATTGGGCCCTTCCTTTTCAAGTCAGTTCGACTTATTCTTATGATCAACACCTCTTCTAAGTTGATGTATTTCTAGGCACATTTTTTCAGTTCTCCCATATTGACTAGGGGCTTCTTCCCTAGTGAATTTAGGAAATCCTGGCTGGAGAGCCATTGTCAGGGCTGCTACTACCACCCTATGATCTAAGTTTCAAATCTCCAGGGTGGTGTTGATGAAATGGTGCATGAATTCCTTTACTCTTTCTCCTTGTAGAAGGCTCATCATATAAGCTGAAGTTTTTGCTATTTTTTGGTTGCTGATGAAGTTTCCAGTGAACTATTGTTCCAATTCGGGAAAAGATCCAATGGAACCAGGTTTCAACGTCCAATACCATGCCTTAACATTCCCTTTTAGAGTGGCTACAAATGCTCAGCATATGATTGCATCTGGTGTGTCTTGCAGCTGCATCAACACTCTAAAGGTGTTAAAGTGATCAACAGGATCAGACAAGCCATCATACCCTTCTATATTTGCTATTTAAACTTGTTAGGTGGATCTGAGGATTTGATTAAGGACTCTCTGGAGGAGAGGGTTGTTGTGAGCTTCCTTCATTATTTTCTCCAATTGATCAATTTTTTTGAATTTTTCTTCTATTTCATGTGATCGTTGTTCATAGATGCCCATGCTATTTGCGTCCTCCAACTTCTTAGTTGGATCAAAAACCTTATTAGTTACTTCTGGTGGGACTACAACCTTCCTATCTGACTCAAATTTTACACGATTAGGATAAGGAACAAGTTCATTAGGATCCATTTTCTGTTGCAAATATCATAGTGAACATCTCTTCCATCCTTCTCTGGATTGCAAACATTTCACCTCTCGTCACGCTGGAATTGTCATCTAGTGCAGAATGTATGGATTAGGGTGATTGGTTTCCTATAGTAGGTTTTGACTTTGAATTGTGTGATGTAATCATGATCAAAGATTGAAAAAACCCCTAAAAAAATTCCCACATACAACGCCAACTATTGCTGCATCAAAATCAAACAACCTTTATGGATCGTTCCCTGATCACAACCACCTGAAAAAGACTAAGCAAGAATGACTTGGAGGACCCAAGGTGTACCCCGATTGATCACTCTGATGCCTAAGTAAGGGACCAATTAGAGGCTCTAAATTGTAACAGAAGAAAGAAATGAGTGTGAGTGAGATGCTTACCACTTCTCCAAACCCTTTTTTATAGTGGGGGAGGTTGATCCTCTATCAATCTGGCATTGATGAAAATTATTGTGCTTATGGGGGGAGGGGGTTTACAGATGTTTTATGGGCATTTATGTGAAGGTTTTAAGTATAATTTTGTAACCATTCCCTATCATCAATGTGTGTACATTAAAGTTTGTGTAGACACCCTAGTTTTAACCATGCTACCATGAGGAGGTCCGGTATAATAAAACTGATCTTAAGTCCCATCAAACCCTAATGTTTAGGTTCAGATAGGAGTCCCGGTTATCTTTAATTAAGTTTTCATCAAAATTTGAGTCTTTCCTTTAAGGTAGGTTCAAAGAGGTCCGGTGTGTCAAAAAATCGAGTCCTTTTGGCTTTAATTTTAAAAGTTGAAAAAATTCCTCAAATCTTGAAATTGAGTCTCATAAATCTTTAATTCGAGTCTTAGTGTGTAAACAAAGTCATTTTGAAAATTGAGTCTTTTAAATTCAAGTAAATTCTCCTTAATTTCTTTGAGTAATTTAATTTTTAATTTGAGTCTCGATACCGTTTAGTTGAGTCCCGCATTTTCACAAATGAGTCCTTAAGTTTTTAATGCATTCAATTGAATTCGTTAAGTTTCAAAATTTAGTATTTTTCTTTAGTCTGAGCCTAGGAATTGGTTAATTAAGTCATTTAATTTGAGTCTTTCGGTCTTTATGTTTAAAATCAAGTTTTGATTGGGCTTTAAGGTCATGTTTTATTGATCGTAAGGTTGCTACGGTCAATTTTTGAAATGTTTATACCATAGGGTCAACTCAGAATGTTAAAATTAAAATACATCACAAATTTTATTCAGGGGAAAGCCACATGTACATAGGGGAAAAGGTACATACAACAAAATAAAAAGACGGTACAAATAACAAGCGCAGTACAAAATGCCAGGGGGTACATTAACATACGAAAACTAAAACTGAAAATAAAAAAGAAAAGAAAGTGAAAAGTGCAAAAAATACAGGGTAATAAAATGTCACTAGTACAAATTATGGTTGCAGTACATGGCAACTTGGGGTATATACGGGCCAAAATTACAAAAAAATAAAAGTGAATACAAAAAATAAAGAAGCCTTGCACTCCATTCCAAGGATTCCACCTGGATCACCAGGTTTACCTATGCACAAGAAGCATAAAAAATTAGTTAATGGGTATTCAAATTAACCAAATAAAAGTGCAAATTCACATGAGTTGGGTAAAAAGCAAATATTCCTTGCCAGTGTAGGAAATTCTATTGGAGGGAAGGAATTTTGGCACCAAAAAACACCTGCAAACTCCCAATAAATAGGGAGTCTCACTGTAGCAAAGACACACGGAGGAGAGCATAAAAATACTCTACAAGAATTGGGAGAGAAAGAAAGTAGGGGAGAGGAGGTTCTGCCAGTTTAGAAAGAAGAAAGAGCAGTAGAGCAACTTTGTAGAGTCAGGGAGAGACTCATGCCAATCAGAGAACCAAATAGGGGGTCACTAAAATTCAGAAAGCTCTGTAGCCCACAGAGCGATCGGGGTTGCACTCCGAGCACACCACACTATTTAGAATACAGAAGACATCCCAAGGTGTCATCCTATTCCGAGTCTAGAGTTTAGAACCGAGGAGCTAGTTCCCCTCTAGATATCCAGGCAGACATAGAAAGAAGAGGGGAAGACCGAAGGAGAACAAGAGAGGCTAAATTCCTAAATTCACACTCCTTGAATTATTCAATACATCTAATTAGTGAATGTATGTGAGTGTAGGTGCAAGTATCCCCCCTGGGAGTTTTAGGTTCTCACATGAACCTGAATTCTGGTTCCCTAAGGTTCAGACCCGAACCTAATTTGAACCCCACTGCACCCGAGCTCAATTTCAAACCCAAAACCTGTACCTGTTTACCCTCTTGGACCCGAACCCATAGTATGTTCTAAACCCAAAGCCCAAGTTCCCTTTTGAGATCTTCCAGCCCATCTTTGTTAAAAACCAGCCCATGTCTTAAAAATGGCTCGAAGCCCATTTCCAATTTAAGAAAACTCGCCCACTGTTTCTTTATAACCAAAACCTATTTTGGTCCTTGGCCCGGTTCATCTTAAAATAGACCCATAGCCCGTTTTAGAAACTAGCCAACCCACCTGCATTTAATCTAAGCTTGGTCCATTTTAAAATTCTAACCGGGCCAGCCCATTTCAATCTAACCAAACCATCACACTTTTAAAAAAAAACTTGACCAGCCAAAGCCCATGTAGCCAACCCCACTCAAGCCCACTGGACTCACTCAGGTTCACCCATGCCTTTTACTCCCCCAGGTTGACTCATGCGAGTTAACCCTGACATCGACTCATTGGGTTGAGATGAGTTAGCTTGTCTTCAACCCGAGACAAGAACCCAAATTTCCTCATAATCAAAACCCTAATCCCCTAATAGAACCAGTATTCGTCAAGCATGAACATCACAATATAAGCAATAAAGATCAGAAAACTTACCTTTCATCCGTGCACTCTTTTGGAATCTGAGAGGACCACCTGACATCTATGTCTCTGTCGAAAGCATCTCTTGTGGTCATCAATCACTCAAGTTCCAATAAGGAACTCCAAATCTGCCCAGATCTGCTCATAATGGCGAAAAAGACGGAAAGAGTTCAATGCCGAAGCATGAAATTGTAGACATGGGTCTCACGTCTCGAGACTTCCTTAGTTGTTCACAAACCCCAAGGTTGATAGGAAGGAGTGATCAGGTGATTTAGGGGGTGAGTGAAAGCAAGGCCGGCAACGGCACACAGCAGTGGCGTTCATCTTCATCACCGAAGCAACACCATCTTTGTCTAGTAGCAATAGGTCCTCGGTTGGTTTTTGCCAGCAAAGTAGAACATGGAAGAGCTAAGAGGGGAGCTAGAAGAAAAAGAGCGTGAGGCTCTGAAGCTTCATGCACCAGTACATAGAAAAGAAAAGAGGAAAGAAAAGGAAGGCTACAGAAAGCTATGGCTACAGTCTTGGTTCATAAAGACTCGGAGAAGGAAGAGAGGGACGACTGAAATCCTAAGGCTTTCGTTCATGAGTAGCTAAGGGGGAGTGAAATCAGAGAACCTAAAGGTGGGCGTGCTCGGTTTGGATTGATTCTTAGAAGGAGTTGGAGAGCAACTGCGATGGTGGTTATGGAGTGACTATGACTGATGGTGGTTTGGGGGGGTCGTTGTGAGAGAGGTTGAGCTCGAGTTCAGGAATGGAGAGAGTAGAGAGAGAGAGTGCGTGTGAGAGAAGACTAAAAAAAATAAGAGGAAAGGAAATTTTTAGTTTAAATACGCCTTGTGCGTGGTCTGTGGGGATTGTGACATGTGGAGTCCAGGCAACGGGTATGATCTAGCCACACCATCCACCCATACGCTCCCCCATTTCTTCATCATCTAATCATTGTCCTCCGTGGATAGCATGGATCCAGCCCTATCGTCTACCCCTGTCCGCGTGCACCTCTACTCACTTGTAGTGGGACACGTGGTTGTCTCTCTTCCACACACGCAAAGCATAGTGTGGTGCTTTCATGACCATTGGATGTGTGTTTGTTGATAACGTTGAAGATGGCACCACATTATGAGTCCCACATGCGTGCTCTCGGCCATTTAGCTGTTAACAAGTGGTCTTGACCAGACCTTAAAGTGGTTGACCCCCCTTGTGAACCGGTTCCTCCCTAAGCCGGTTGGGTCCCTTGAACCACCACTAAACCTGTTCAGTTTTTAATATTAGTTAATTATTTAAAAATTCACAAATAACATATAAAATTCATAAAAATACAAAAAAAATTAGAAAAAAAAATTACAGAAAAATTCTAAAAAAAAATATTTTGAGGTTAGGAAATCATTTTTGGTGTTTGGAAAAATCATGAAAATGAGGAAAAAGTTGCACAAACCTTAGGAAATAATTTCTAGGTTGGAAAAATTCATAAAAATTTCCAGAAAACCACAAAAAATCTTGGGTTGATTTTCATTGTTTTTGCCTTAATTACCTTTTTTTTATTTAATTAGCATTTGGGAAAAATGTCAAAAAATCACAAATTCATAAAAATGTTTTTGTGCTTAAGAAAAATCATGAAAATCATCAAAAATACATTTGAGGCCCCTCAAGATGGTTTTCATCCTAAATAGGTTCCCAAACCTCTCGGAATACTATTTTCACACTTATAAAAGCCCTACAAAATTCAAAATACCCGAGAGTGTATTTTGTACCCTATTTTCTTGATTTTCTTCCGAGTGATTTTAAAAGGAATGCGTGAACTCCTTGGAGTACGATATGCCCTGGTTCTGAGGGAATATCTATATAGTATTCATTTCGAGCATATCTTAACACTTTTTGGAAGGGAGTAAAATAAGAAGGCTTATTCGACTTACTTTGGAATAATTTTTATTAATCTGGTACCATTCGTTAGAACGGGCGCATAGGGGGTGCTAATACCTTCCCCTCGCGTAACCAAACTCCAAAGCCCGACTCTAGTAATGCAAACTGACTCTACCCTTAATTAGGTAGTAATCAAGTATTCTAACCACACTTCAAAAGGTTAGTGACGACTCCATACACTTTATTTTCCACTAAAATCACATTCTCCAAATCCACACACTTTCATCACATTTTTCAGTCATCCTAAGTTCGCGTTCGAAAACATCGCGACAGTTTGTATGTAGGTTATGTAAAGACATTTAATGGTGGTTTGGTAACAATTCTTCCTTTTGAGTAAGGATATATTTTGTACATCAATGTTTATATATATATATATATATATATATATATATATATATATATGTATGTATGAATAATAGTCCAAGTATTAAACAAATGCTATAAACAATAGTCCGAGCATATAGTGGACACACAATATGCTAGATTAATAAAATCAAACCAAAAATAGAGTCATTTACATGTAAATGAGGCTTACAATCATTGTACCAAAGATATTCTAAATTTGGGATGGACAAAACAAGTTGATCATCTCATTTGAGAATTATAGTAGTAGGATAGACAACATGTTATTTCCACAAAGTATTATAAAATTACAAAAAATAATAATAATAATTTTTCCAAAACAGAAAGGGACTTAGTTTTTTTAAAATTTTTTTTATTTTATAAATTTTCTTTTAGTTCCAAAATATAGACCAAACTTGATAATATCAAGATAAATTTTTGGATATAAAATTCCACATAATTTGGATAAATACTTCTGGGTTCACAAAACAAATATAATTTGTTGGAGTGGACTAGAAGAAGTCATCGTCCAAAGCTAGGTTTACAAAGATATGTTCTAAATAACGATAGATGAATTTCGGCAAGAAGGTGATAGATTGAAGGAGGTGGTGAATGTCATTGAGTTGAAACTCGTCAGAGCTTATAAATATCCTACTCTCAATTGGTCAAAATATTATAACTTCAGGAAAGAGGCTTACTAGTTTTAAACTTCATTGTTTAATGAAGGATAATAACATACATGTACAATAGAAAATATTTTTGATAGGTTTTTGAAGGATGGCCAAAAGAAAAATAGTAAAAATGCATATCATCCAAAAGAAATGAAATATTATAGTGCTGCAAGAAGGAAAGACATAGAATTCCTCGACATGAATAAAGCTAATGAAAATTGATGAAGATCCCCTTTTAAAGGTGTCTATAAATATTGTCGTCCCAATGACCATCCCTAGGTCAAATGTTTTAGGTATTAGATTAGCTAGATAAATACGAAGGTTGATTCGCTTGAGCAAAAATTATAATTAAATATCACAAGATGTTCTAGAAAAATGATAAATTTAAAGTAGGCCAAGTAGGTCGAGAAATCAACAAGTGGCAATATAAAAGGTTACTAAAACGGGAAATAAAAATATAGTAGGCCAATGAATCGTAGAAACATTGTAACAGAGGTTAGAGTATGGAAGAGGAACTCTGAATGAAGATTACTACAAGAGATACCCAAAACCCCTAGAATGCCAAAGACCTTTTGGCCACCCTTACTACTGATAAGGAGTGGTATCATCATCAACAAAAGACTCTTCCCTAAAGGTCAATTTTTGAGAGATTGTGGTTTGATCGATAAATCGAGCAAAAAATAGAGAAGCCCCCACTAAGACTCCAAAGAAAACGTTTGGCTAAAAGGCAAAAGAATCTTCCCTAAACAACTTGTTGCTTGATTAACCGAGAGTAAAAGTGAAGGCCAAGGAAAATCCTTAGTAGTCTAAGTGATGAGGCTCTGATACCAATTGTTGACTTTGGTGCAATCCTAAGAAGGGGGGTGAATTAGAGATTTAAAAATTCATCCTAGATTTATCTAAGCCAGCAGCAGTAATGCACAACCTAGGGGTAGTCTTATTACGTATGAAGTTGCGGAGATGATAAATCAATCTATTTTTAGAACATGCAACATAGTTCCAGTATATTTCAATCAAATACAATTATGTGTCAACCATATATACAGTATATTCAGCAAAGAGATTGAATCAAGTAAGAAGCAGAATATAAAGTAAGTAAAGTAAAAGTGACACCAACTATGTTATCAGGGTTTAGCAAACTTGCCTACGTCTTTACCTCAACTCGCAAGCCCGAGGATTACCACTAATTCTCACTTAATGGGTGGAGCGGTATCGGTTACAACTAAGTCAAATTACCAGGGATGACCTCAACCATTATTGTGATGCCTGATTTTCATACCATTTTTTTTTTAATAAATAAAACATATTAGCCACATATTGGCCACGTCAACACCTTTGATACCATTTATACATAACCCAACCCGAAGAGGGTACCAGGAACACAATAGTTCTCATATACACAAACCTAACAGCGAAAGTTATTATATATATACATACCACAACGAATACACATACCAGAGTACTAATTCATTCATAAATACATATATAATACAATCCCAAAAAGAAATTCAAAATGCTCTAGGGGAATCCTCCATCCCTAGCTCACAACACTCACGCTGTCCACGCAGGGTATTAGCTCCCCTTTATCTTGAAACTCTATCACCTGGTCTATTTCAGTTTCCTGAAATATTTAAATAATTGGGTGAGACACATCTCAGTAAGACGGAATAAATTATACACAGTGTGTGGTAGTATGAGTTTCATTATATCATAACATATATCCATTTTAGTGATAATATCTTTTGAGAAATTATACCATTTCTACTCATAATCATATAAATATAAAACACAAGGTTCCATAAGATTTTACTTTCATTTCCAAATCCATTCATGCGCAACCTATATTTACCAGTGAAGTCCCCGAGAATAGGGGAGAATACACGCCCATACATGTAACTCCCCTCTGCTTTGATATCATTTGTATCCTTGCCCAAATAACTCGGGTTTGGCTACAACTGATACCCATTAGGGCACTCACTTTACTTAGTAAAATCTCAGGCCGAGTGTTTTATTTCGCTTTAATTATTTATATTATTAACTCACACTATTTCATTTCTTATTTCTATTTTTGTTTCCATTTCCATTCCATTTCATTTCTATTTCCATTCCATTTCATTCCCATTTCACATCTAGCTTATGAGTGTCCTCGGTACCCAATACATCCGCGTCTGTAACTCATGACTGCCCTGAGGATATTTTCCATGTCATGCTTCACTCCATGGTCGAGGTCACTCTCCATACTATATGCCATGCTTCCCTCTATGATCGAGGTTATGCGGTTAGAAGGCTGGACCTAACCGTGGTTGGCCTACTTAGTTAGATCAAAATAAACATACCATATACTTGTCTTTAGTACGAATGGCTTGCCATATACCCTGATCCGAACTTAGGGGGCAAAAAAACCCTGCCCACTAGCTCATTCGAACTTTCACGCCATATGCTCCACGAGTCCGTGTGGTTGCACTAACACCACTGGCAACGGTACAGTGCTCAATTCAATAACACATCCATCCATCAGGGTTTCATTTCACATTTCGATATTTCATAATTGCAGTATTTCACAATACTATTTTTCACATTTCCAGTACTCTCATTTCATATTCATATTGCAGTATTCATGTTGCAATATTCACATTCTCATATTCACATTTCAATATCCATATTACAGTATTTATATTGCAATATTCACATTCTCATATTCATATATCAGTATTCACATTTCATCATTTACATTGCAACATTAACATTGCAATATTTTCATTTCCAATAATCACATCTCATTTCATCATTTCAATGATATTTCATCAATTCTATATTCTTTTCATCTCATAGTAACATATACATATCTCATTTCACGTTATTCAACATTTCTTAATAAAACATTTCTACATTTCATATTTCATCATTTCTCAGAAGATACTTTTCAATACATATCATTTTTCATCATCTTTCACATTTCAAATACATTTCAGTATAAATTATATGCCACACAATTTTTCATCTAATATTCATATCATAATAAATTTCAGGTAAAATATCATATTTACATTTCTCATATTTCTCAACCAATAATTTTCAAAAAAGATTGCTATAATTTATTCCCCTTACCTGACTTATTTAGAGGTCCACTAACACCATAAATCATACGTTCCTCGGTGTTCAAAGCTCAAAAGCCTGAAATTTATTTTTCCCCAAATTATTTAATGCAACCTTCACAATATTAATATTTAATATTTCCTAAGCTCAATATACTCCAAATTAACTTTAAAACTCTAAAATACCCCACTTATCTTGGTTTTGGGATGGTGTCTCGGAACCCCAAACTGAAAATCTGCTCCGCCTAAGTTGCAAAGAATATTCCCAGCAACCTTGTGGTAGTTCTTGATTGTCAATCCAAGCTTTAACAAAGCCAGAATCGAAGAGAGAAGGAGAGGGGTTCTTGGGTTTATGGAAGAGAGAGAGAGAGGATTTGTTTTGATAAATAAAATGAAGCTCACGGGTTCCCTTATAACACCCACTGCAGAGAAAGCTGTCAACCATTTCCTGAACCGTTCACAAAACTGTCGACGGTTTGGGCTTTAGCCCACCCATTTTTACTGTTTTACCTATTACCATACCGCTATAAAAAGAAAATCGTCGATGGTTTTTTGCAGCCCTTACGAAACCGTCCACGGTTTGGCTTCCCAAACTGAATTTCCTCCCTTTCTTCCAATATCTTTTATTTTATATTTTTCAGGTCTCTACATTTACACACTCTCCTTACAAGGATGAGAATTCCCACCTCAATGCATGCTTGGATTACAATCAAATAAGCTTTTTCAACCAAGTAAAGGTGCTTCTAACACAAGTAGATTTGTACAACAATATGATTTAAATATATGCACTCACAAATGATATGAATTTAATGCTCAAGTGAGATCCAATATGTGAACTCTCTAAGATGTGAGAGTGTATGTATATGTGAGAGTAAAACTTTTGATACAAGATATTATATTCAAAGAACGAATAATTAAAGGAAGTTTAACATAGCCTAAATCAAATATCTCAAGGATGTTTTAAATGTAAAGCACAATAGATATTCTGGATTGAGACTTGCAAAAACAATATCAAAAAAAAAATATGAGTCTTGTAATTTGAATGCCAAGACTAACAAGCCAAAAACAAGATCTTCCCAATCATATATTAATATATGAAATATTATGAGAAAGATCAAACAAGCATGAACTCTCAAAAATAAATTTTCAAAACGTATGAGTATGTGTGAGTATTTGTCAAGAGAATGATTTTAAGATGCACTAAACTCTTTATTTCAAAAAGATGTTTTCAAGTGTGTATCAAAGAGAGTATTAAAAAAATATGTGTTTGGAATGTAAAGAATATAGCAAAAGAAGTATAAAAAATTGAGAGGGCAATTGTTAATCACTTATTCTAATCTCTTGCTAATTGAGTCAAATGAGAGGTATATATATAGGGTGCCCTTGAATTTTGACCATTGGGGACCTGTTGGCAATATTAGAAAATGTTTAATTGCAATTTAACCCAATTTACCCCTAATTTCTGTAGTTAAAAATAAGACAACCTGAGATATTTGGTCGTCGGGCTAGTCGCTCGAACTAACACAGATAGAAAAGTTCAGTTTTGGGTTTGGGTGCCCGAGGTTAAGTTTGGTTTGCTGAAGCCAAGGTGATTTTCCAAATCGCTCAAGTTTCGGTCGCTCGGTTCATAGTCCGGTCGGCTAAACTTCTCATTTCGATCACCCAAGGTATATTTGAATGTAAGGTTCGGGCGCCTAGGGAAGGTGAAAAAGTTAGTATTCATGGTTCAGTCGACTGTTAAAGTTTAGTTCAATTTCGATTCGGTCGCCCGAGTCAGGTCAACTATTTTGAATTTTCACCCATTTAGCCGACCGAGGCATTTTCAATGCACAAGGTTCGGTTTCCCAAAGTCCTTTCAAACTTAAGAAATGGGTCTTATTTTAAAGTATGGTTTTCCCCTATTTGCATAATTATAACTTGTAAAATTGAGGGGATTTATGCAAATGATGTGTAGGGGCCTAAGGGTTGATTTATAACCTCTTGAGCATTTAGTCGTATCATGGATGTTATGCAATTATTACAGACCATATTATATTACAAACCAAGTAAAATTGAATGCAAATTACAATAATAGAGAAGTCTTCATTCTTTTGCTTCTCTAGATGCTATATATGAAACATGATCTTCAATGTCCATATGGCTTCCTTGAGTTCCTACCATCAGTGTATCCTAAGAATGAACCTGTTCAAGAAGCTCAGTGCACAGGTGAGAAACATTGGTTTTGTCACAATCAAAACGGGATCAGACTCATAGAATCAACAATACATATATAAATTTTTTGTGGGGAAAAAAAATGATTTTAAAATGAGGCATATCTTTTCTCTTGCTTGTGTGTTTAAATGAATTCATGACATGTGCTATATCTATGTTGAAATTTTATGTCATGAAATTTTAATTTTTTTTAAGGGTGTTGCATAACTGGTTCAATGATTACACATGAAAATGCAAACTAACTGGTTAGACTATTTTTATGCTCAAATCCACTTTTTGCTATTGTATGTCGCATGCTTTAAACTTTATTTTTTTGCGGGTCTTATGTATTGATTGAACTACAGTGGTTTGAGGATAATTCTAGTCTAACCTTGTTTGTTATGTCATTTTAAATTTAAATGACTAGTTATACTGTTTTGTGTGCTTAATTGCCACATTTTTCAAAATCAAAATTTTTTTTTTTTTGCCCAAATTCTTTTAAATAGGTGTTCTCTTAAGCTAATTTTTTTTAAAATGCTCAAATCTTACACTAATACGGAGGAGAATTTTGTTGCTCAAATGGTCATATAACTTAGCCCTTTTACTGATGACAAAAGGGGGAGATTTTTTATGTGCAAAATTATAATGACAAAAAGGGGGAAATATTTTAGGGCAAATATTTTTAAATAGGATAAAAATCCGAGCTTTACTGTGACTTAGTGCAAAAACTATATGCATGTTAAATTGTTCATGTCTTCTTTTGTGAATATGCTTGATCTATACTATTTATACTTTGAATTATACATATTATTAGGGGGAGCCTTTTTAGGTTGTACCCATTTTGTTCTCGTGCATTTGTCATCATCAAAAAAGGGGGAGATTGTTGACTTTTTGAGTCTAATCCCTGTTTTGATGCTGAAGAAGCACAAGCATCTTATGTGTGTACTTAGCTTGTGAACATTTACATAATTCAACACACACATAAGGTGACTAAAGATGGAAGCTATAAAGAATGTAAAGATCACAATTAGGTGCATTCCATGAAGTCAAAGGAGTAAAGAATAAGACATTTACTATTTCATTTGTAATGCATTTTAGTTTTTATTATTTGGTCTATAATAATGCATGTCTCTCCATGACATGACTTAATGCTCAGGACGAACCATAGATTGACCTTAGGGGATCCAACACTTGCACCATAAACCTTTCTCAATAAAATCTAAAATCTAACAAAGGTTTTGAAATAACTTTAGGGTCAAAATGAAGGCATAAACTGAGGTATTTAAAGACCTCGGTTGATCGAACCCCTCCAGTTCAAATATGCTTAGTCGATCAACCAAGGCCAAAAGTCAAACCTTGATAAGACTTAGTTGACTGACTGTTTTTTGAATGTAGTGTCCTCAGTTGACCAACTTCAAGACTTTGCCTTTCTATCTTCCTTAGTCGACCAATGTTTTAGTTCAAAATAGCCTCAACTGAATGGTCTTTAAGGCTCGGCCAACTAGCTTTTTTGGCCTGCCGACCAAAGTTACAAAGAAAGGAAAATCACCCTACGTTAGCCAATCGGCCCCTCGCTTGGCCGATTGAACCCCTAAATAAAATTCAAATCTCTATGTGAGGTCAGCTAATCGACCCTTTGGTCAGTCAATCAAACCTCTAAGGTTTTGGCTTGTTTTCAACAATAATCACATTTCAACTTTAATTAATCTTCTATGAAAATGACCAATGTATTCCCAATGATAAAAAATCCTGAGAAATCCATAAATACCCCTTCATAAGCTTAAATTAGGAACTTTGATTAATTTCAAAATCCTCTCAAAATATTTTTAAAATCAAAGTTCCCCCAAATTCTCTTTACTGCAAAAATCATTTCTTTATCGCAAAATTTTTCATCCTCTCCTACTCTCTTCCTTTCATTCATTTTGAAAAATCATATTCGAAGAGAACATATTATGTGGCCATTTATTTTTATTATCTTAGATTATATACTCTCACTTATCCTTTAATTTTTGAAAATCATTTTTGAGAGTATAGCTTAAAGTTTCTCCTGATTATTTTCTTAATAAATATTTTTGAGAGAACTTGTCTTTGTAGCTTGTGAATCTTTGCACATATATTGCAAGATTAAAAAGCTCATATTGTATTTTTTGCAAAAAAAATTTTGAGCATAAATCTGAACTTCTCAAAACATTTTTATTGCAAATATTTGTTGGATAAAATGTTTATTTTATAATCGATCTTTGAAGCTCTTATTGCACATTTCACTTAAAATCAAATATCATTTGTATTCGATTTTTGCAAAAAGTTTCTTGAGAATCAAAACCCTAGGTTCTCCTATTATTATTTGAAAAGTATTATTGGGAAAAAAATTTTATTAGGGTTAAATCTTTGAAGTATTTTATCATATACACCTTCTTCAAAATTCCAAAATAATTTTGAGAAAAACACCCTTACTTTACAGAGCTTATTTAATATCATATTTGAGAGTGCATTGAGTTTTTAATGTGTACAAATCTTCTTGTATTGAGAAGCATTTTTATTGTACAAAAATGCTTTTATTATACCGGTTTGGTTCATCTCGTAAATTGAACTGGAGAGTCTCTGCCCCGTAAGGGAGACCAATTGGGCTCATCCTGGAAAGTGAGCTGGGTTTTGGCACTGCCCGTAAAGTGTTGCTAAGGCATCTTCGCCTCACAAGGAGTGTTGCTTATGCCTCATCCCGTGAATTGAGCTGGGGTGTCTCTACCCCGTAAGGGAGACCAGATGAGCTCAGCCTAATAATTGAGCTAGGGTTTACCGTAAGGAAATGTTGTAAACAGCTTCTCCTCTGTCCGTTTAAGTGAGCAGGGATAGCAGAATCCTTAGGGGGTATGCCCAAAATTTGGACATAGGTTGGTTTGGCCGAACTTCGATAAAAAACTTGGTGTCTCTTTCTTTCCTTATCTCATTTACTTTCTACACTCTAATTTCCATATGTGTATGTTTGCTCACTTACTGTTAAAATTATTCACATGCACACATTTGATTTAAATAAGATAAATCGCATATGTGTATGTTTGATTTTCACTACTTAAATTATTTTACATATACGCATGTACTTTGAATGGGATATGATTTGTGGTGAATCAGCGAAATGTTTAAATCAGCCATACGGTTTTAATACTCAATTCAACTTGATGACTCTATGAGTCCATTCCGTTTTTGATAATGACAAATCACTTGGTATTTGATCTGTGCGTGGAGTTTGTGAACAGGAACTATAGGAACTATATTAAGCATGCATGAAAAGATAACGAGTCATGGAAGTCTTCAAGTAAAGCTAACAAATCTTGGCAAGATCCATGGAACTCAAAGAGTACGAGAATCAAGATGCAAGCGGTAAAGTTCAAGAACATCTTGAGAATGGGTATTTAGAACTCATGTACCTACATTGTCATATGATTTAATTTGAGGCTCAACATAACTTAAAATGATTTTAGGATTCATGCATTTCATGTACATCAACAGTGAATTTTCATGGACTTAGAAATGTTTTTAAATCATGGAAAATATGTTTTATAAAAGACCCAAGAAAAGAAGTAAAGAAGAATTTAAAACTAGAGAAGAAAAATTGGGAAAAAGGGGATTTTGGTAGCCTGAACATCACCTCAGTCACCCGAAGAATTTCTTCAGGAGCCTGAAGATTAAGTTCGGTAGCTTGAAGAATTAATGGGAATCACAGTAAGTTGGCAGAGGCTCTTCAGTCGCTTGACCTTGGAACCTCAAGCGCTTGAACCCACTTTAGGAGCCTGAACTTCCCTCTTTAGGCGTCTGACCCTGTATTCCAACTTAATTTTCAAAGGCTTAAGGAACTTCGATCGCCTGGGCTTTTGACCTCTTGCGGGAAATTTAAAAACTTATTTTTTATTAAAAGAACTTGCGAGCTATTTCATTGATCCAATGGCTGAGATCAATTCTAAGGGTAAGAAACTATATATTCTGAATATCTAAACCCTAAAATGAAGCTAAGACACACAACAAGAGAAAAACACATCGTGTTGCAAGATTGTAGAAAAACTTGAGCTCATTATCTACACGTCATTCTACTTTCATTGTCTTTGGGCAAATCTATTCCGAAAATCAAAGGGCATTCATTCATTCAACTGTACTTCAATCTAGTATTGAGGATTGATCTTTCAAGTTATTATTCTTAAAAACTTCTCATCTCATCTCATTACGTGCTCTTGATTATCATTAGAAAAGTTTTGATCTTGAGTGTGCATATTCGTATAAAAAATGATTTTTGAAAAGATCATTACTCGAAAAAGCTTATTTAACTTGGTTGGTTAATTTTTGATTCAAGAGTATATAAATATACATATATATATATCATTCATCGAGCTTATTATTGAAAAACCTATTTTGATTAAAAGGTTGATCGTGAAAGTACCTAGACATATACATAGTTATTCTAAACAAGATTATTACTTGATTTAAGTTGTGTGGTTGATTGAAAGGTTTGATTCAAGTGTGTGTTTTCTAAAGGAACTATATTTTAGTTATATTAACGTTTGATTAAATATCCTTGGTACTTCTAACTATATATTCTATTGAGGGATAATTTCTGAAAAACAATATACTTAGTTTGTGATTGAATACTTGAAAGAAAAACTTTGTGATTTTGATTGATTTAATATTCAAGACAAAGTTTTTGTTAACAAGTTCACTTCAAATATATTTGTGCCTTTTTGCAAAGTGAACCAAGAACTCTAGTATACTCCAAAATATTTTAAATATATATTTACTTGGGAGTTTTGGTTGAATAGGGATTTGTGTGTTGAAACATATCATACATTAAAACGATTGCATCGTTTTTCATACATTCATGAGCTTCAAGTTATATCATATGTTAATGTATTAGGAAATTGAATTGTACTCATAAGCTTTTGTTAGAAGCATTGTTTTGAGTGTTATTTTTCAGATTTTATTGTATACACGTTCGGTGTGTGAACCAGTGTGTAAGGAGAGACCTGTATCTCTTGTAAGCAGCGGAGTGGGAGGGAATTGTGCCTTTTGTAAGTAGCAGATTGTAAGGGAAGCTCCGTCCTAATTTAAGGAGCAGGGATTTAGTGAATCCTTCAGTGGTTGCTTAAGGCGAGGACGTAGGCCAAGTCGGCTGAACCTCATAAAACTGTGTTTGTGTTCTCTCTTCCCTTTACTCTTTATTTTTCAGCACTGCATTTAAATTGTGTATATTACATGTATAGGTTGGATAGCCTTACACATACATAATTGAGTAACAAGAAGTTTTTGGTAAATATATAAGAAGGGTTTAAGAGGTAAATAAGTGCCAAATAATTTTTTAAATACCCAATGCACCCCCCTCTTGGGATTACACCGGATTCAACATTTGGTGTCAAAGAGGGTTTACATAGACTTGATAGTTAATTTATAAAACGATCACATGGCACACATTGGTGTAACTCCATTTGGTGAGGGACACTCATCCACTAGACCACCCATTTTCTGTGGTGTAATTTACACCTATTGGAAACGTAGGATGAACATATATATATTGAATGCAATTTGTAAGATTGGAAGGTTTGGAAAATCGTGAGGTTTGGAAAATAGTGACTAAGGGAAATAATATTCCCATGAAAGTAATTGATAAGATTAATGTACCTAAAACTGAAGATGAATGTATTGAAGAGAATTGGAAGTCAGTTCAAATCAATGCCACTACCGTGAACTTACTTTTTTGTGCATTCGATGTTAATGAATTTAATAGGGTAAAGACATGTAACTCAGCTAAAAAAATTTGGGAAAAACTAGAAGTTACATATGAAGGCACTACGGAAGTCAAGGATAGTAGGATAGACATGCTCACTAGTGAATATGAAACATTTAAAATGACGATTGATGAATCTATACAATCCATGTACACTAGATTCACACACATCATTAAGTCTTTAAATGCTCTTGGAAAAACTTACCCTACTTGTGAGTTAATCAGTAAAATACTCAGGGGATTACCTCCAGTGTGGGAAGTGAAAGCTACGACAATAGCAAAAGGGAGAAATCTCAAGGAGATATCGGTGGATGAACTAATTGGATCCCTCATCACCTATGAGCTGGCAATTAACAAGAGGAAAAATGAGCAAAGTAAAGCTAAGAAGGTCACTGCACTTAAGGCATCATCAAGCTATTCAAGTGAAGGAAGCGATTCCGAAACGGATGATGACATGGCCTTGCTAACAAAGAAGTTAGGGAAGTTCTTGAAGAAGAACAAAAAGTTCAACAGAAAATTCCGGAACTCTAAATTGGAAAGAGGAGAGCAAGGCACAAAGAAAAAGAAGGAGGATCCACCAACATGCTACAACTGCTGAGAAGTTGGACACATCAAGCCCGAGTGCCACAAGCTCATAAAAGCTTCAAAGAAAAAGAAGAAGGCGTTGAAATTCGGCTAGGATACACACAGCACTAGTAGTTCAGAATCTGAATCCAGCGACGACAAGGTTGCCAATCTGTGTCTAATGGCACATGGTGACCTTGAGGTACAATTGTCTTTTTCATCATCTTCATACTATTCTAGTGAATCTGAAAATGAATATGATATGATTTCATATGATGAACTAAAACAAGAATACCTGTACACTATTAAAATGCTTGAGAAGAAAACAAAGAAAATTTCTAAGTTGAGAAGCAAAGTCAAAGAACTTTCAAATCTAGTTGAACACCAAAATGAATCCCATGCATCTTTCATAAAGGATAAAGATTCGAAAATTGAGGAGTTAGAAAAGGACTTGAAAAATTAATCTGAAATTATCTGTAAATTTATTGAAGATCAAAACAATCTTGAAAAGCTCCAAGGATCTCAAAGAAATTCCCTAGAAAAAGAAGGGCTCGGTTTTAATGGTAAGGAAAATATAAAGAAAAAACATCTTTACATGGGTTATTTTACAAAATAATCAAAGTCATATGTTCCAACTAAGAATCATTATAGAAATGCTACAGGTTTTAAATATAGAAGGTTGGGTCACATACAATTCGACTGTCCTTTCAAAAATAAAGATGTAAAAATAAAGAAAGTATGGAAGGTCAAAGGTCAATCTAGTACTAACCCCCCTGGACCCAAGACAATCTGGGTACCAGAGCTAGTTGTTTAATTGTATCTTGTAGATTTGCTTAAGATTAACATCATCAAAAGATAAATGGTATATGGATAGCGGATGCTCATGCCACATGACTGGGGATGAAGCAAAATTCACATCCATCATACTTAAGGATGAAGGGTTTGTTACTTTTGGAGATAATGCTAAGGGAAGGATCACAGGTGTCAGTAAAGTCAGTAATAATTCCTCACTCATTATTGATGACGTTTTATTAGTTGAAGGTTTAAAGCACAATTTATTGAGCATAAGTCAGCTATGTGATAAAGGCTACGAAGTAACATTTGAACATAACAAGTGCATAGTTGAAAACAAAACTAATAATAAGATACTGTTCATTGCTAAGCGTCATGAAAACGTATATACCACAAGCTTTGATAACTTAACTTCACTGAGTGTGACATGCTTATCTGCTATGAATGAAATAAGATGGATTTGGCATAGGAGACTAGGACACGCAAATGTGTAGTTAATCTCAAAACTAGTTAAGAAAGAATTAGTTAAGGGACTGCCTAAGACTAAATTTGTGAAAGATAAAATCTGTGATGCATGCCAACAAGGAAAACAAGCAAGAACATGCTATAAGAAGAAGAAAGAGATCTCCACTACTAGGCCACTTCAAATGCTACACTTAGACTTATTTGGACCAAACCCAATTCATAGTTTAGGAGGAAAATCATACGCTTTTGTCATAGTTGATGATTTCTCAAGATACACATAGGTGCTATTCTTAGGTCACAAAGATGAAGCATGTGAAAAATCTATAAACCTGTGCAAGAAAGTTAAAAATGAAAAGGGATACACAATTACTAAAATTGAAGTGATAGGGATAGAGAATTTAAAAATCAAGGCATGGAAGACTATTATAATTCATTAGGAATTGTCCATAATTTCTCAGCTCCTAGAACACCACAACAAAATGGTGTAGTTGAAAGGAAGAATAGGTCTATACAAGAAATGGCCAAAACTATGCTTAACAAACATAAATTACCCAAATTCTTCTAGGCCGAGGCAATGAATACCGCCCGCTATGTGCTAAATAGAGTTCTAATTAGACCATCACTTAATAAGACTCCTTACGAATTATGGAATGGCCATAGACCAAATATATCATATTGTCATGTCTTTGGCTGCAAGTGTTTTGTGCTTAGAGACAATGAGCATCTAGGAAAGTTTGATGTGAAATCAGATGAAGGTATCTTCCTAGGGTATGCTTTAGACAGTAAAGCTTATAGAGTGTATAAAAAACAAACATTGACAATCATAGAATCTATTCATGTAGTGTTCGATGAGTCAAATCCCTTCTCCAAAAGAACAAATGAAGATGAAATTGAATTAAACAAGGAAATAGAAGAACTGTCCATTGAGAATGATTCTGAAAAGAAAAATGAACTTAAAGAACCATCCATTGAAATTGATCAAACTACAAATGAGGTTAATGAACCACCGAGAGAATGGAAATACATAAAGAATCATCCCATAGATCAAATAATAGGTGAACCATTACGTGGAGTAGCCACTCGCTCCTCTCTTAGGAACATGGTTAGTCATTTTGCATTTTTATCTCAAGAAGAACCTAAGAATGTGAGTGAAGCTATAGAGGATAAATCTTGGGTGTTGTCAACACAAGAAGAATTAAATCAATTTGAAAGAAAAAAGTATGGACTTTAGTTCCCAGACCAGAGGATAAGTCAATCATAGGGACCAAATGGATATATAAGAATAAGAAAGATGAACATGGAGTAGTTGTGAGAAATAAGACTAGATTAGTAGCTCAAGGATATAATCAAGAAGAAGGTATAGATTTTGAAGAAAAAATTGCCCCTGTAGCTAGGATGGAAGCTATACGAATGCTTTTAGCATATCCAACTTTTATGAAACTTCAAGCCATATCAAATGGACGTCAAAAGAGCATTTTTAAATGGCTATATAAATGAAGAAGTGTATATAGAACAACCCCTAGGCTTTGAAAACCATAAGAATCCAGATCACGTGTATAGACTGACGAAAGCCTTGTACAGTTTAAAGCAAGCTCCTAGAGCTTGGTATGAAAGGCTAAGCGGTTTTCTATTAGAAAATTGATTTATAAGAGGAATGATAGATACAACCCCATTCATAAAGTCTAAGAAAGATGATATTCTCCTAGTGCAAGTATATGTAGATGACATCATATTTGGCACTACAGATAAAGAATTGTGTAATGAATTTGCCAATACCATGCAAAATGAATTTGAGATGAGCATGATGGGTGAACTAAACTTCTTCCTAGGACTTCATATCAAACAAGCAAATCATGGAATATTCATAAATCAATCAAAGTATATTAGAGACTTACTCAAAAAGTTTAATATGGGAGACGGAAAAATAGTAGTTACACCTATGAGCACTTCATTGAAATTAGACAAAGATGAATAAGGTATACCTGTACATGTCAAGCTATATTGTGGAATGATAGGTAGCTTGTTATACCTGACTGCCAGTAGACCAAATAATGTTTAGCATATGTTTGTGCGCAAGATTTCAATCTACTCCAAAAGAGTCTCATTTGTTAGCTATTAAACGGATACTTAGATATCTGATAGGAACTGTGGACATTGGGTTATGGTATCCTAAGTACACATCCTTTGAGATTCTTAGTTATTCAGATGCTGATTTTGTGGGTAGCAAAGTGGATAGGAAGAGCACTAGTGGTACTTGTAATTTCTTAGGACACTCCTTGGTCTCTTGGTTTTCCAAGAGACAAAATTCAGTTCCTCTTTCCACAGCTGAGGCTGAATACATAGCGGCAAGTAGTTGTTGTGCTCAAATGCTTTACATGAAGCAACAATTGAAGGATTTTGGATTAAGTTATGAAACAATCCCTATAAGATGCGATAATACAAGTGCAATAAATATATCAAAGAATCCCATATTACATTCACGAACTAAGCACATATAAATATGACATCACTTTCTTCGTGACCATGTGCAAAAAGGAGATGTAACACTAGAGTTTGTATGCACGTATGAACAATGGGTAGATATATTCATGAAACCACTTGCGGAGGACAGGTTTATCCAAATTAGGCGTGAATTAGGTCTCATGCATAGTCGAGAGGTTGCTTAGAATCATGTTAGATGATATAATTCAAGGGGAGCAGCATCATTTATGATATAATCACTTGGTATTGCATTAATCAAAAATTGGACACATTCAAAACCTTAAGATCTCTAAGGGGAGAAGAACATAAACGTGCGTCTACTCATGTTTTTATTTGTTTACACCTTTTTGTTGATGTCAAAAGGAGGAGAAAATTGGAAGCAAAAATAATACAATGGAACTAAAGGGGGGAAAACAATTGGTTGATGTCATGGTGAACATATTTTATAATTCATTTGAATTTAGGTTAAACACTTTGTGTATGAACATGAGCATACTTATTATGAACATATTTCATAATTCATTTGAATTTAGGTTAAACACTTTGTGTATGAACATGAGCGTATTGTCATTCATTAATTATTTGATGTATTAATTGAGGGGGAGCCTTGTTAGGTATAACCCATTATATATTTTTGCTTGTGCATTTGTCATCATCAAAAATAAAGATTGTTGACTCTATGAGTCCAATCCATTTTTGATAATAACAAATCACTTGGTGTTTGATCTGTGCATGGAGTTTGTGAATAGGAACTACAAGAACTATATTAAGCTTGCATGGAAAGATAACGACTCATGGAAGCCTTCAAGTAAAGCTAACAAATCTTGGCAAGATCCATGGAACTCAAAGAGTACGAGAATCAAGATGCAAGCGGAAAAATTCAAGAACATCTTGGGAATGGGTATTTAGAACTCATGTACCTACATTGTCATATGATTTAATTTGAGGCTCAACATAATTTAGAATGATTTAAGGATTCATGCATTTCATGTACATCAATAGTGAATTTTCATGGACTTAGAAAAGTTTTTAAATAATGGAAAATATGTTTTATAAAAGACCCAAGAAAAGAAGCAAAGTAGAACTTAAAACTAGAGAAGAAAAATTGGGAAAAAGGGGACTTCGGTAGCTTTAACTTCACCTTAGTGGCTGAAGAATTAATAGGAATCACAGTAAGTTGGCAGAGGCTCTTTGGTCGGTTGACCCACTTCAGAAGCCTGAACTTCCCTCTTTAGGCGTCTGACCCTATATTCTAACTTGATTTTTCAAAGGCTTAAGGAACTTCGATCGCCTGGGCTTTCGATCTCAGGCGCTTAAACTTGTGGGAAACTTAAAAACTTGTTTTTTATTAAAAGAACTCGCGAGTTATTTCTTCGATGCAATGGCTGAGATCAATTCTAAGGGTAAGATACTATATATTCTGAATATCTAAACCCTAAAATGAAGCTAAGACACACTACTCGAGAAGAACACTGTAGAAAAACTTGAGCTGATTGTCTACACGTCATTCTACTTTCATTGTCTTTGGGCAAATCTATTCTGAAAATCAAAGGGCATTCATTCATTCAATTGTACTTCAATCTAGTATTGAAGTTTGATCTTTCAAGTTATTATTCTTAAAAACTTCTCATCTCATCTCATTACGTGCTCTTGAATATCATTAGAAAAGTTTTGATCTTGAGTGTGCATATTTGTATAAAAATTGATTTTTGTAAAGATCATTATTTGAGAAAGCTTATTTAACTTGGTTGGTTGATTTTTTGATTCAAGAGTATATAAATATGCATATATATATATATATATATATATATATATATATATATCATTCATTGAGCTTATTATTGAAAAACCTATTTTGATTAAAAGGTTGATCTTGAAAGTACCTATACATATACATAGTTATTCTAAACATGATCATTACTTGATTTAAGTTGTGTGGTTGATTGAAAGGTTTGATTCAAGTGTGTGTTTTCTAAAGGAACTGTATTTTAGTTATATTAACGTTTGATTAAATATCCTTGGTACTTCTAACTATATTCTATTGAGGGATTATTTCTGAAAAACAATATACTCAGTTTGTGATTAAATACTTGAAAGAAAAACTTTGTGATTTTGATTGATGTAATATTCAAGACAAAGTTTTTGTTAACAAGTTCACTTCAAATATATTTGTGCCTTTTTGCAAAGTGAACTAAGAACCCTACTATACTCCAAAAAATTTTAAATATATCTTTACTTGGGAGTTTTGGTTAAATAAGGATTAGTGTGTTAAAGCATATCATACATTAAAACGATTGCATCGTTTTTCATACATTCATGAGCTTCAAGTTATATCATATGTTAATGTATTAGGAAATTGAATTGTACTAACAAGCATTTGTTAGAAGCATTGTTTTGAGTGTTATTTTTGAGATTCTATTGCATACAGGGTTCGGTGTGTGAACCGGTGTGTGAGGAGAGAGTTGTATCTCTTGTAAGCAGTGGAGTAGGAGGGAGTTGTGTCTCTTGTAAGTAGCGGATTGTAAGGGAAGCTCTGTTCCAATTTAAGGAGCAAGGATTTAGTGAATCCTTGAGTGGTTGCTTAAGGCAAGGACGTAGGCCAAAGAATTTTTTAAATACCCAATTCACCCCCCCCCCTCTTGGGATTACACCTGATTCAACACAACCCCCTTTTGAGATTACACCAATTACGTCACAACTGAATGGCTACAGGTTTAAAGTTTTTAAAATCCTAGGCAGTTTAGGTGACTCAACTTGTAGGTCAAGCGCCTGAACCACACAGATATGTATACTGATGTTCGTAAAAAAACCCTAACTTTTCACACCTTTAGGCCCCTGAACCCTATTCTTTTCTTCTCTGAAACTTCATCTATCACTCTTCTAAGCTCTCCCACTCAGATTTAGTTCCTAAACCTCCATTAAAGCTTTAAATCTTGCTTCATCCTCTATGTTATTTAGGGTTATTTGCACTATCTCTTCCAAAATCATGTTTAGGAAAAAATTTATGGCAAACAAAAGTCAATCCTTAGGAAAAGTTGACCCCTAGGCTATTTAATGATGGCTCGTGCTCGCTTTATGGGAAGTCAATAGTTAACCCTATTGGGAGGGATCGTAACAGTGGGCCCCAGCTCAATAGTTCTTGGTGTGCCAGCCCGTCGACACCTCTGCTTGGAATTGGTGCAGCCTCTCATGTCCACCTGACGCTTAGTGCGCAGCTCTACACTGTTGTTTAAAATAAAAAGTTGTGCCCCTTCTACCACCAATTGGTTTTAGAAGAACCAATAGCGCTTGATCCTGACAACTCGTCTCTCTTGCAGCTAAAAGAATGTACAATGAACATATCCGATCTATTGAACTTATTCTTGGTAAGATCTTGGATATCCTTTTTATGCAAGAGAGCTTTCCAAATATTCTTCATATGCTCAATATTCTAGGATGGGATAGATTCATTTCGTATCAACCAAGGGGAATTTACCCAAACTTGGTTCACTTGTTTTATGCGAACTTGGAATGGGAAGAAAACATAATTACCACCAAATTCATGAACAAAACATTCGCACACACCCCATAGACTATAACAACTAGACTCATAATTCAATTTGGTGAGTTTGAATGTCCTAACTTACGACAATCATGGATAATGAAACATTATTTTACCCCCCTCCCCCAAGAGTTTTTACCCCTTATTATGACTGAGCAACCAATCTATTTTGACCATCAACCTTTATATAGGCAATTGACCCTTGAGGCAATGATAATTCATCTACTAATCACGTACAACATTCTACATAGGGTTGGTTCTCGTGACCATCTTTCCTACTTAGATTGCTTTGTTATGTGGTGTTTATACAAGGGCAAACCCCTTGATCTTCCTACCTTGATCCTCAAATGGATGATTTCCAAGTAGGAAATGATGCACCACCTGCTTCAGCTGTTTCAAATAATAATGCTCCTTCGTGGTTCATGGATTTTTGTCATCACATGGACTCCCAATTGAGTGCTTTTCATGGTGATTTGGATACTAAATATAATACACTCCAGTCCACGTTTAGTTCATTCGATTAGAGGCTCACACGCATTGAGGGCAATATGGGCAGTGCTTACTCTTCAAAAGGAAAAGCTCCCATGGAGGCAAGTTCGGGCGATGAGGACAACGATGATGATGAGGAGGAGGAAACGTCATCTGGTGGTGACAACATTGACGAGGATTAGATGTTTATCTGACATCACTAGGTGAGAACAATTTATTGTGTTGTATCTAGTTGTAATATAATGATATTTTATATTTTATTTGCTCTTTGAACTCTTACTTATTTTCTTGTTATGAATACTTAATACTACTGTTATGTTCTCCTAATTACAATATTCTAAATATTGTGTAATTCATACTGGAAAAGGATCTTATTGATTATAACTTGCATGCTGGTTGATGGATATGTTGATGGATATATTGATTGTGATTTGCATGTTGACTAGTGTATTTATTGTTTGTGAATTGTATGCTTCTTGATGGTACTATTGAGGCTTGCATGCTGAATATTTATGCCGCACTCCTTTTTGCTGATATCAAAAGGGGAAGAAGATTAAGCAAAATGATAAATGATAAGTAAATGTTGATTTTAAGGAAATATGATATTAAAGGAGAGAATAAGCTATGTTGAAATTCTGGAATACATGCTATATGCTGAATACATGTGTAAGCTATGTTGAAATTCTAGAATACATGTTATATGCTGAATACATGGGTAAGCTAGGTTGAAATTCTGTTGTTATACATGTTATACCTGTAAGAGTAAGCTAAGTTGATGTTATACTTGCAAGCTAAATTTGTTATTCATGTTATTCTTGGAAAATACATTTTATAAATGACTCTTTGAGTACAATCTTTCTGAAAAGGAGAAACACCAAATCACTATTAAGCTTGAACAATTATGCGTATATTGATTATATCTTATGTTTCATGCTTATTGTGAGGGGGAGCCTTATCAAGGCTACCTCATTTTGCTCATTATTTTTCATCATCAAAAAAGGGGAGAATGTTGACCTAACAAGGCTTAATTTCATTTTGATGATAACAAACTAAGATTTCTAATTATGCTTTCAAGTTAAATTTTAGGTATTATCTTCTTTTAAGAACAATGGTTAAACTAGGTAAAGATTGACTAAAGCTCAACTTAAATTCCCAAGTCATGAAGAAAACAAGCTCATTAAAGTATTGATCAAGCTTGGACAAAGTCAAAGTGATACTACAAGAAAAATTAGGATTTACTTGTATTTAAATATTCTTAGAATCTCATGTAAGTACTTTTAAACTTCAAAATTTTTTATGAAGCTTTTAGGAATAAATATTGGACTTAGAGATCTATTTAAAAATTTGGAAAATATTTTTATAGAGTCCAAAATTCTTTTCAAAGTAATACAAACAAGTTTTGGAATCAAAAATATGAAAATACACTGAGTTACAAAGTGTTCAAGCGCCTGAGGAAATTGCTTAGTAAATTGAACAACTATTGTCAGTGTAAAGAAATCAAGACAGTGTTAGTACAAGTGACTGACTGAAAGTCCAGTCACCCAAATTGGGTTAGGCAACTAAACTTATGAGTTCAGGCAATGAAATTGCTATTGCCAGTTTTGGAGCGCATATTTTAATTAGTTCAGGTGACAAACGTTCGTGTTTTAAACTTTCGAACCGCTCTAATTTCATTCCTATTTTACAAGATGTGGTTTCCAAAATTAGGGAAAAAGGTAAGATTTTTTCCTAATCTATATAAGGCTTGTTATGTGCATATTAGGGCACCAATTCATATTCTTTAAGCTCTAAATTGATTTCTGATTCAAACTACTGAATTTCTCATACCACAAATTATAAAACCTTTGATTTCTTTGTGAGCTTCATTGTAAATTGTTGTTAAAAGTGCATATCATTTGTACAAAATATGATCTATTGTGAGAGTAATCTACTTGTATGCACAATTGTATTTCTATTTTGTAAACTGACGATTCGGGGATAGAGTCGTTGCCTAGCGAGAGGGTTGTTCTTACTAGAGAGGGATCTCCACCTTCCAATGGAGAGAGGTTACTCCACCTATTGAAGATAAAGAGTAAGGAAAATCCTCACAACAAGTTGCTTGGGGCAAGGACCTAGGCGGGACGCCGAACGTTGTAAAAAATCCATGTGCTCATCTTTTTTCCCTAACTCTCTTTAATTTTCTACCCTTATTACCTACTTATTATCTGCAATGTATGTTTTAAATTGATTGTGAAAAGTTGATTGAATGCTGAGATTGGATTGGGAATAATTTGAATAATTGAAATCATTTGGTGAATGCTTTGGATGATTTAAGTTTCCGGTTGAAAATCATATGATTGCTGAAACTCTGAATTAAATTTGATTGGTGGAGGTAAAGTTATTTTAGTTTATAGCTTAAGAAGGATACTTGCTTGAGTTATATTGTTGAATCTCGTTTTAAATAAATAATTGCTTATTGTTTAAATTTAGAGTGAATATATATTTAAATTTGCTGAAGATAAAATACAGATTGTATTTTTAAATTACATATATACCTAGGATTTTCTTTTGGTAAAGTCGTTCATTGATTAGTCGTTTTTGTGGTTATTGAGATTAATCAAAATGTTTAAAATAAACAAAGCTTCCACGTAATAAATTTTAAAATACCCAATTCACCCCCTTCTTGGGACTATTGTAAGAACCCGAACCATGAAATATGGAATAAATAAATAAGAGATGGGTAAAATGGTAAATTAAGCAGGCTTTGTCGATGAAGCCAAAATTCGTTGATAAGGGCCCTTCAGTTGTCTAGTGATGAAATGCAGAGGCTCGTTGATGAGGACAAGCTAAGAGGTTTTGGGAAATCTAGAAATCTCAGGCTCATCGATGAGACCACCGCTTCGTTAACGAACTGTCTACATTGACTCATCGACGAAGACGTCGCCCCTTTGATGAGGTCGGCTAAATCAAAGGTGCTATAAATATTCATTTGGGTTGCTTCTTAGCTAAGTAAGCAAGTTTCTCTCCTTCTCTCTCTCTAAGAACTTGAATCCCACTCTCTCCCTCTCTAGATTTCTTCACCATACATTGTTAGAGTCGATGATCTGACATTACTATGAGGATCAGGGAAGGATTCTCTTCGAGATTTTTGGAACGGATCTTTGTTTCGAGCGTTTTCGGGTTTTGACCCAAAATTGAGGTAAGGCTCAATTTTCATTTCCGTTTCAGTAGTTTTGTAGGGAATAGAATTGTAAGTATGTTTCGTACTGTGATTTATAGGTTTCGGAAACTCAGTTTGCTATTTAGGAGCCGTAGAGTTTGGGTTTTGGATTTTAGGGGAAAGGTAAGGGGATTCTATTTATATTGGTTATTTTTGAAATCGTATTTTGTAGAATTGTGGTTCACGGTCCTGTGTGTGTTTTGACTACGCATTTGGGGGAATCTAACGAGTGAAAATTTCATGATTTTCATGTTACAGTTTCGGGAAAAAGGGGGCAATATTGGGTTACATCTCTGGTTTTTTCTAAAAATTGTGGATATATTGTGATATATATATATATATATATATATGCATCTCTGGTTTTGTTGGAAAACCGTGGGTATATTGTGATATATATATATATGCGTTATGGGGATGACCGTGCCTTGACTTGGTTAAACTGTGTTTTAGAAAATCATGATTTTTAGATTATCAAATAAGTGTGGAATGAATTGTTATATGAACATGCATGAGTTGTGTTTTGATGAAATGAGATAGGAACAGGGTTCCGAATTGTTCCAGGCTTTGCTGTTTGGCTTTTGCCGAAGAGTGCGTAATACCACTAGATTGGCCAATTTTTACCGAAGGGTGTGAAAACACTAAATCTGCACTAGTTCAACGCTGTGGGGATTAGGCTATGCCAGGTTACCGAGGGCATCGGATTTTTTTGAAGGGTGTGAAATACCACCAAATAGTCAGGCTTAGGCCGAAGGGTATGACAACACCAGATTGTATTGCTTTGTATCATTGGTATACTGGAACTGTTTTGTGAAAATACTGGAACTATATTGAACTGTGTATGTTTTATGTCATGATAACACTCGTATGCCACACATCGATATAACCTGATTCTTCCTTACTGAGAGGTTTCTCACCCCTATCGTATGTACAAGTTTTCAAGTCCTTTAAGTAACCGGAACTAGCGTCCTTGTGTTGGGAGCATAGTGGTCGGTGTACTGCGTGAAGTACTTGTGTAAGTACTATGACTATATTGGGTTGCTTTTTGGCTTTTGGCTGGCACCCGAGTTTACGTTTTGTATTATGGAGCTTAGACTCTTTTTGTATAGACTCTGGTAATGTAGAATGTATGTATAGAAAGAATAATTTCCGCTGCATATATGTCATGTGTGTGAATGTGTATAGGGTGTACGGGAACCCCACGGGGTCGGACCCTCATTCATTATTGTATAATTGGTGTTTTGTATGATACAGGGACATGTTAGGTTACTAATTCATCCCTAGGTCCCATTATTGGGTTTGGGGCGTGACAACTTGGTATCAGAGTTAACTAGGTTGTTAGATCTTGTAGACTTGGTTAAACGTAGTTATGTGTACATACCAGAGTATAAGAAGTGGGAAATGAATAGAGTAGGTCGAGGGTTGTTTTGTTGCTAGATAAGGACTCATTGGCGGTATTCTGTGTTTTTCTTGGAATGATGATTTTAGTAAAATCACAGCAAACCATTGATGATTTTTGTGTCGGTGTGATAGGGCAGACCTAGACCCGTGAGATGGTAGTTAACATGATTAGGTTTAAATGATTGTGTTAACTGTATGTGATATAGGAGTTCTTATAAATTCCTATTGTATTTTCAAAATGGAACCCAAGGATAATAACTTGGAAAGTTGCTCTCAGGAGACTGTGAGCGATGAGTCTCCTTCTGTACCTTGAGGGTTAACAAGGTAGGATATACGGGAGATCGGGTAGAGTGTTAGGAAATGCGAACACTCTCGTACTGCTACGGGGTGTACCATCGAGAGGTTCACATGTATGCACCCTCCGACATTTGCATAAAGACCCAATCTAATGATAGCAAAGGACTGGGCCAAGAAGATCGAGAGGATTCTGGAGGTCTTACATTGCATAGATAAGCAAAGAGTCCTCTACGCTACCTTCCAGTTGTCTGAGGAGGCGGGCCGATGGTGGATTGCAATGAATCCACTAGAGAAGCATAGAACCGATCCTACAGAGATGACATGGAGCCTTTTCAAGGAGGTGTTCTTTAAGAGATACTTCCCGGCCTCCACACGTGATGCAAAGGCGGATAAGTTCTCTGCTCTGACTCAGGGAGATATGACGGTGCACGGGTATGCTGCTCGGTATATAGAGTTATCCTGTTTTGCGCCATGTTTGACCTAGAACAAGTATGAGAAGAATCAGAGGTTCGAGAAGGGCCTGAGGAAGGATATCCGCAGATTAGTGGGTATGCTTCAGATCCGTGAGTTTTTGATTTTGGTGGATAAGGCCACTGTGATCGATATCAGTGTCCAAGAGGATGAGGTGGATTAGGAATCGAAGAAGAGGACAATACTTTCTGGTTCTCAGTCTAGATCTCACCAGGGAGTATGGAAGAAGAAGAACAAGAGCTCCGGTTACCGTTGGAATACCGAGCATTAGGGTTCTCAAGTGAATCAGTCGTGTGATCGTTGTATCAAGTGCCTCAAATGGCAAGATGGTGAATACCACCCATTTGAGGGTAACTGCTACAATTGTGGCCATTTAGGTCACATGGCTCGAGATTGTCACACACCAAAGAGGGGTACACTGCTTCAAGTCAGAATTGGGGAAGTAATCGGGTATCTCAGGGAACTTATCAGGTGAACACAGCTCCGGCAAGGGTATGCTCGCTTACTCCAGTGGATGCTGAGCATGTGGGGAATGTGGTGACAGGTACTATGATGTTGCTTTTAAATAGAGTTGTGGTTTTATTTGATTTGGGTGCGACCCATTCCTTTATATCTTCTAACTTTGTAAAACTATGTAGGGTTGAGACCCAAGTCATGAATGAAGAATTGTCTGTAGCTACACCATCTAGGAGTGTATTATTCTATAGGAGGATGTTAAAAGACAACCTAGAGGTAATTCTGGGAAGGTTGCTACCGACGAATCTTATGGTATACGACATGTCTAGATTTGATGTCATACTAGGGATGGATTGGTTATCCTCCAGTTATGTTGTGATTGACTGTCGCGGAAAGGTGGTAGTATTCAGACCTTTTGGGGAGCAGGAGTACGAGTTTATAGGATCATGTCTGCGTTCGACGCCACAGGTTCTATTGGCATTACATGCGAGGAGGTTACTCTTAGACTAATGTCAAGGGTACCTAACTTGCGTGAGGAAACAACCGTGGGATGAGTTGAAACTTGAGGATATTCAAGTGGTTAACGAGTTCCTAGATGTGTTCCCCGAAGATTTACTTGGTTTAGTTTCGGATCATGAGGTGGAGTTTGTGATAGAGTTATTGCCTGGCAAGACACCAATCTTTAAAGCTCTATATTGGATGGCTCCAGTAGAACTTCAGGAGTTGAAGGAGTAGTTGCAAGAATTACTGGACAAGGGCTTTATTCGACTGAGTGTTTTGCCCTAAGGAGCTCCAATTTTTTTTGTGAAAAAGAAGGATGGGTCGATGCATATGTGCATTGATTACTGTGAGATCAATAAGACGACTATGAAGAATCGTTACCCAATGCCTCGTATCGATGATCTCTTTGACCAGCTATAGGGAACGCATGTCTTTTCGAAGATAGACCTACGGTCAGGGTATCATCAGGTGAGGGTTCGATTTGAAGATGTTGTGAAGACTACTTTCCAAACTAGATACGGCCACTACGAGTTCTTAGTTATACCTTTTGGGTTAACAAATTCTCTAGCAGTGTTCATGGATCTAATGAACAGAGTTTTCCATAAGTACCTAGATCAGTTTGTAGTGGTATTTATCGATGACATTATGGTACACTCGAGGAGTCCGGAAGAGTATGAAAATCATCTGAGGTTGGTGCTACAAATTCTATGGGAGAGGAAGTTGTATGCCAAGCTGAAGAAATGTGAGTTCTGGTTGAATCAGGTCACATTTTAGGCCATGTGGTGTCTAAAGGTGGAATCTTAGTTGATCCTAGCAAGATCAAAGTCGTGGTCAACTAGGTGAAACCGAAGAGTGTGCAGGAGGTTTGGAGTTTTCTAAGACTAGCAGGTTATTATCGTCAGTTCATGGAGGGATTCTTTAAATTGTCTGGGCCTCTGACATGATTGACTAGGAAGTGGGTGAAATTTGATTGGACTGGGGATTACGAGTAGTGTTTCTAAGAACTGAAGCATCGATTGGTTACTGCTCTGGTTTTGACCATTCCTTCGAGGGATGGAAATTTTGTGATCTATAGCGACGAGTCTCTGAAGGGTTTGGGATGTGTGCTTATGCAATAGGGTAAAGCAATAGCGTATGCTTCTCAGCAATTCAAGGAATACGAGAAGAATTACCTTACGCATGATCTAGAATTGGCTGTTGTAGTTTATGCACTGAAAATCTTGTGACACTACTTGTATGGTGTTCAGTGTGAGATTTTCACTGATCACAAAAGTCTCATGTACTTTTTCACGCAGAAGGAGTTAAATATGAGGAAAAGACGGTGGCTTGAGCTGATCAAGGACTACGATTGCAACATTAGCTATCACCCGGGGAAAGCCAATGTGGTGGTTGATGCGTTGAGTCGGAAGTTAGAGCATGCAAAAGTATCAACAGTGGTAGTTCAACATCATATCAGATGGGATTTGGAAATCTTTGGCATAAAGTTAGTGGCCGGTGATCATCAGGCTTTCATTACTAGCTTGGTGGTCCAGCCGACTTTGTTTGAGCGTATTAAAGTCACGCAAGCTAGTGATGCTGAGTTAGTTGAGACTGTGGGGAAAGTACCACAGGGGTTAGCTGTGGATTTTAACATCTCCGAAGGAGGTATGTTGAGGTTTGGAACCAGGCTGTGTGTTCCAAACAATGATGAGAACGAAGGGACGATTCTAGAGGAAGCGCATCATTCTTTGTATGTGGTATATCCAGGTAGCATGAAGATGTATCGGACTTGTATGAGACCTTATGGTGAAGCGGTATGAAAAGGCAGATTGCTTGGTTCGTGGAGCAATTTTTGATGTGTCAACAAGTGAAAGCTAAAGATTAGAGGCCGGAAGGGCCATTATAGCCCTTAGCTATTCCGGAATGGAAATGGGAGCATATTTCCATGGACTTTGTGACCGAATTGCTGCTAGCACTTCATGGGAAGAATGCCATTTGGGTGATCATGGATAAGTTGAAAAAATATGCTCACTTTTTACCAATGAAGATTAGCTACCCTTTGAGCAGGCTAGCAGACTTGTACGTGCATGAGATAGTTAGAATGCACAGGGTACCAATTTCCATTGTGTCAAATTGAGACCCAAGGTTTACCTCTCGTTTCTGGAAGGGCTTGCAGGAAGCACTAAGGACGAAGCTTTCTTTCAGTACAACGTTCCACCCCCAAACTAAGGGATAGTTGGAGAGAATAATACATATCTTGGAGGATATGTTACGGGCTTACGTGTTAGAATTTGGCGGTGGTTGGATGCAGTTTCTGCCACTAGTAGAATTTTCCTATAACAATAGCTTCCAGGCTAGTATTGGGATGACACCGTTTGAGGCTCTGTATGGTCAAAGGTGTCGATCTCCTCTGTACTGGGATGAGGTTGGGGAGCGTCAGGTGTTAGGACCTGAACTCGTGCAATAGGCATCTGAGAAGGTGGGTTTGATTCGAGATAGGATTATATCATTTTAGAGTTGGCAGAAGAGTTACACGGATGTTCATCGCCGTGAATTTGAATTCGAGGTGGGGGGTAAGGTATTTGTGAGGATCACTCTGATGAAAGGAGTGATAAGATTCGAGAAGAAGGGCAAGTTAAGCTTGAGGTATATAGGACCATTCGAGGTTATTGAGCGAGTGGGACTGGTAACCTACAGGATTGCACTACCCCCAGTGCTCTCAAAGATCCATGATGTGTTTCACGTATCCATGTTGAGGGCGTATGTGTCGGATCCATCGCATGTTATTAGTTATGACAACTTGGAAATTGGGGATACTTTAGTGTATGAGGAAGCACCCGTTCAAATTCTAGACCGTAAAATTCAAAAGCTACGTATCAAGGATATACTGTTAGTGAAGGTATCATGGCAGAATCATGAGGTTGAGGAAGCTTCTTGGGAATTAAAAACGGACATACACTAGAAGTATCCACAGTTGTTCTGAGTTGTGGTTTTGATAGTAGAATCAGTGAGTCTGTATGTGTTACCCTACTATTGTATTGGGATAGGTGGTTAGCCATTGGGAGTGTGTATTATTGTGAACTCTTGAGATGGTTTATGTAACCACGTTATTCCTCCACCATAAGTGAGGGTGTGTATGTATTGTGATGAGGCTACAATGTAAATGGCTGTCGATCCTTGCTAGAGTTGAGTGTGTGGTTGGAGTTGAGAATGAGTTTGTGAATGGGAGATTACAAACTTCGAGGATGAAATTTTTATAAGGAGGGGAGGTTGTAAGAACCCGAATCGTGATATATGGGATAAATAAATAAGAGAATGGTAAAATGGTAAATTGAGCAGTCTTCGTCGATGAAACCAAAATTTGTCGACGAGGGTCCTTCTGTTGTTTGACGACAAAATGCAAAGGCTCATCGATAAGGAGAAAAACGAGGGGTTTTGGGAAATTCAGAAATCTCAGGCTCGTCGAAAAAGCCACTGCTTCATCGAAAAATTGTCTACATTAACTCGTCGATGAAGACGCCACCTCGTTAACGAGGTTGGCTGAGTCAAAGGTGCTATAAATATCCATTTGGGTTGCTTCTTAGCTAAGTAAGCAGGTTTCTCTCCCTCTCTTTCTAAGAACTCGAATCCCACTCTCTCACTCTAGATTTCTTCACCGTATGTTATTAGAATCGATGATCCGATGTTACTATGAGGATTAGGGAAGGATTCTCTTCGAGATTTATGGAACGGATCTTCATTTCAAACATTTTTGGGTTTTGACCCAAAATTGAGGTAAGACTCGATTTTCATTTTCGTTTCTGTAGTTCTATAGGGAATGGAATTGTAAGTATGTTTTGTACAATGGTTTATAGGTTTTGGGGGCTCGGTTCGCTATTTAGGAGCCATAGAGTTCGAGTTTTAGATTTTTGAACAAAAGTTAGGGGATTTTGTTTATATCGGTTATTTTTGTAATCGGATTCAATAGAACTATGGTACACGGTCCTGTGTGTTTTGACTACTCATTTGGGGGAATCTAACGAGTGAAAATTTTGGGATTTTCAAGTTACAGTTTCGGGCAAAAGGGGGCATTGGGTTGCATCTCTAGTTTTGTTGGAAAACTATGGATATATTGTGATATATATATATATATGCGTTATGGGGATGGTCGTGTCTTGAGTAGTTTAAACTATATTTTGGAAAATTATGATTTTTAGATTACCAAATGAGTGTGGAATGAATTGTTATATGAACATGCATAAGTTGTGTTTTGATGAAATGAGATAGGAAGCGGGTTTCGAATTGTTCCAGGCTTAGATGTCTGACCTTTGCCAAAGAGTGTGTAGTACCACTAGATCGGCCGGTTTTTACAGAAGGGTTTGAAAACACCACATCTGCACCAATTCAACGTTGTGGGGCTTAGGCTATGCAGGTTACCGGGGGCACCGACTTTTGTCGAAGGGTGTGAAATACCACCAGACTGTCCCACTTAGGCCAAAGGATTTCATGACACCAGATCATATTTGTTGACTCTACGAGTCCAATTTGGTTTTGATAATGAAAAATCACTTGGTATTTGATCTATTCATTGAGTTTGTGACCATGAACCATATTAAGCATGCACGGAAGGATAACGAGTCATGGAAGCCTTAAATTAAAGCATACAAATCTTGGCAAGATCCATGGAACTCAAAGAGTATGAGAATCAAGATGCAAACGGCAAAGTTCAAGAACATCTTGTGAATGGGTACTTAGATCTCATGTACTTACATTTTCATATGATTTAATTTGAGGCTCAACATAACTTAGAAAGACTTTAGGATTCATGCATTTCATGTATATCATTAGGGAACTTTCATGGACTTAGAAATACTTTTAAAATCATGGAAAATATGTTTTATAAAAGACCCAAGAAGGATAGCAAAGCAGAATTTTAAATTAGAAAAGAAAAATCAGAAAATGGGGGCTTCGGTTGACTGAACTTTAAGTTTGGTTGGCTGAAGAATTTCCTCAAATGTCTGAAGAATAAGTTCAGTTGTTTGAAGATTTTTGGGTGAAAAACATAAACTGGTAGAAGCAGCTCAGATGATTGAACCTTGACCTCGGTCGTCTGAACTCGACACTTTGGTCATCTGAGTCGTGACCTCGGTCATCTGACCTTGTGTCCAGGTTATTTTTTTGAAGGATAAAAAGGACTTCGTTCATTTGGGCCCTTGACCTCAGTCGTCTGAGCTTGCTAGAGAGATTAAAAATTTAATTTTTTTTGTGTAAACACGTGAGCTATCTTTTGATCCAGTGGTTGAGATCAATTCCAAGGGTAAGATACTATAAATACTGATTATCTAAACCCTAGTAGGTAGGCTAAACACAAGAAGACCAACATAAAGCGAAGAACACGTCTTGTTGAAAAGAAAACTGAGATACTTGAGCTGATTGTTATAGGTTTGCCTACGCTCTAGTTTCTACACATCATCTTTGGGTAAATCACCTCAGAAAATCTAAAGGGATCTCTATTATACATCGTGTGCGTCAACTTGGTTTGATGTTTGGTTATTACATTTAGTTTTGTTAGAGAATCTCATATCGCCATCTGTTTTGATTTCTTTAGAGAAACTTGATATTGAGTTTTCACATTCATATAAAGATCGTTTTTGACAAACTTGGTACTTGAGAAAGTTTTGTATTTGACCATTGATTAAAGTTTCTTTATTCAAATGTATTCTTAGTTTAAAGCTAATATTTTTGAATACATCTAAACTATTTGAATATACCTATATCCTTAGAAGTGCATAACTATCTATATACATATTGAAGGATATTTTTTGAAAATCAAATATTATGTTTGTTGATCTTTGGCATTATCATTTTAGAGATACATATATATATATATATATATATATATTAAGTCAATGATCACATTGAGCTTGAAATATTTAGAGAAATATTGTTCGTTTGACAAAGTGTGTTTGCAATCTACAAAGCTATCTTTATATTCAAAAATCTAACCTAAGATCTTCAAAGCATTGTTGTATACAAATATTTTTGGGAGACTTGATTAAAAGGGATCTGTGTGTTAAAGCATATCATACATAAATGATTATAACGGTTCATACATTCTAAGCTTCAAGTTATATCGTATGTTAATGTATTAGGAATTTGAATTGTACTCACGAGCTTTTGTTTGAAAGCATTTTTAAGTGTTTTTACAGATTCTATTGTATTCACGGTTTGGTGAGTGAACCGGGGTTTGAGGAGAGAATTGTATCTCTTGTAAGCAGTGGAGTATGAGGGAGTTGTGCCTTTTGTGAGCAGTGGATTGTGAGGGAAGCTCCGTCCCAATTTAAGGAACGGGGATTTTAGTGAAATCTTTGAGTGGTTGCTCAAGGCGAGGACGTAGGCCGAGTTGGCTGAACCTCGTAAAAACTAAGTTTTTCTTCTCTCCTCCCTTTACTCTTTACTTTCAGCACTACACCTAAATTGTTCATATTGCATGTATAGGTTGAATATCATTGCACACAATTAATTGGGTAATAAGAACTTATTGGTAAATTGAATTTGTTGTTTGTTATAAATCCCTAAGATTGGTTTGCTAAATATACAAGTAGGGATTAAGTGGTAGATAGATTCAAAGAATTTTTAAAATACCCAATTTACCCCCTCCCCTTTTGGGATTATGAAATTAGGAATAGCTTCCCAAGAGGGGGGTGAATTGGCTTTTTTAAAACTTTGAGTTTTGAACAAAGCCCTATATATATGAAATTTCTTCTTCAATATCATGTTCAATATAAAATCCAATTACTCTTTCCAAAGTTCACAATTCAAATAAACTCTTAAGTTAATTTATCTTTGGGATGTTTAGCCAAATAACATACTCCCGTATGGTTTCCGCAAAGAATGGTTCAACCAATGTACTCCCTTTCGATTTCCGCAACCCAAATCAAAATCAAACTTTAAGGTTTACTTGATTTCCAAATATACATAGTTTATATGATTTTAAATTTAAACCATCCATGCAATTTAAATATGTACCGAAAATAAAGAATAGGGAAAGAGAGAGTGAGATGGAGATTTTTACGAGGTTCGACTTATACCTAGCCTACATCCTCGCCTTTGGAAAACCACCAAATGATTCACTCAGGTTGTTCCTTTAACGAGCAGAACAAACCTTTACAACACTCCTTGGGTAAGGCTAGAGCCCGCCTTCTCCAAAAGATATCCCCTCGTACGGTCACTCCTTAACTAGGCTAGATCCCGCCTCTCTAAGCAATATCCCCTTGTTTAGCCAATGATCTAAACAACCCTTGGAATATTCAATCTACAAGACAAAAATCAAAACAAACTTGCTCTTCAAAGAGCTGGTTAGTACAACAATTACAGCACAACTAATATTCTTCAAAGTAAACAACAATATGAAAATTAAATTGAAGCTCAATGAAGTATATCACCACTTAATTCTTTCAATGATTAAAATATTTATAATTTGTAGCACAATTCTGGTGGAAGAAGATCAGCAACAACTCAGTTGAATTCGTGTACAATATGTGAGTTTGAGAGCAAGAGAAAGCCTTGAGAATTTGAGAGCAATTTGAGAGAGACTTTGAATTTTTTTCAGAATTTTAATTCTTGGTGCATTGATTCAATGATCTTTGAGGTTTATTTATAGACTTTAAAAGGCATGTAACTTGGTCCCCAAGTGGGTTGGAGTATCCCCCAAGTTTTCACAAAGTTTGAACCCCAAAGTACCTCATTTAAAAAATTTGCCCATTATGAAAATTTTAAAATAGTTGCATGGCAGATGACTGTCCATTTTTGGCAGTCATCTGTCCAGTTAAATTATAGACACAGCAGGGTGGCAGTCACCTGTCTGAACACGGACAGGCATTTGTCAGTGCAACACCAAGCTGTCAACTTCGAGCACCCTTCATTTTTTTGGTCATAACGTTTTATGTGTAACTCCAAATTTGATGATCTTGGTGTCAAATGAAAGCTAATAAAAAATCATACAACTTTTATGTTGAATAAATTTTAAAATAAGTACTTTTTGATAGAGAAAACTATACCTCAATGCAAATTAAGAAAAATTGACAGCATTTTGAAATATCCTCTTTTTGATGCTTTTTGTTGAACCAGGTGTAATCCCAAGGGGGGGGGGGTGAATTGGGTATTTAAAAAATTCTAAGGCACTTAGTTACCTCATAAAATCTTCTTATAAATTTACCAACAATTTCTTGTTACTCAATTAAGTATGTGTACGACTATTCAATCTATGCATGCAATATATACAATTTAAATGCAATGTTGAAAATAAAGAGTGAAGGGAAGAGAGAGGACAAACGTAGTTTTACGAGATTCAGTCGACTTGGCCTACGTCCTCGCCTTGAGCAACCACTCAAGGACTCACTAAAAACCTGCTCCTTAAAGTGAGACGGAGCTTCCCTTACAATCCACTGCTTACAAGAGAAACAACTCTTTCCTCACACACCGATTCACACACCGAACTGTGTATACAATAAAATATGGAAAACAACACTCAAAACAATGCTTCTAACGAAAGCTTGTGAATACAATTAAATTTCCTAGAACATTAACATATGTTATAACTTGAAGCTCATGAGTGCATGAAAAACGATACAATCGTTTGATGTATGATATGCTTCAACACACAAATTCTTATTTAATAAAAAACTCCCAAGTAAAGAGATATTTGAAATGCCTTAGAGTCAACTAGGGTTCTTGATTCACTTTGTAAAGATGCACAAGTATGTTTGATGTGAGCTATTTAACAAAAACTTTGACTTGAATACAAACTCAATAAAAATCACAAAGTTTCTTTCAAGATTCAATCTTTTAGTCAAACTAGGTTTTTCAATAAAAAGCCTTATGAACAATATATATGTATATTTATATACTCTTGAATCAAAAATCAATCAACTGAGCTAACAAGACTTTATCAAGAAATGATCTTTTCAAAAATAAACTTTTATACGTGTATGCACACTCAAGATCAAAACCTCTTTCTGATGATAATCAAGAAAAAACACGTAATGAGATGAGAGGTTCTTGAAAAATAATAACTTGAAAGATCAAACCTCAATACTGGATTGAAGTTCAGTTGAATGAAAGAATGCCCTTTGATTTTTAGAAGAGATTTTCCCAAAGAAGATGGAAGAAGATTGAAGTGCAGACAATCAGCCCTAGGGTTTTCTCAAATCTTGCAATGAGATGTGTTCTTTTCTTGTTGTGTCTTAGCTTCTTTCTAGGATTTAGATAATCAGTATATATACTGTATAACCCTTAGGATTGATCTCAGCCTATGGATCAATAAGATAGCTTGCGAGTTCTTTTAATAAAAAACACGTTTTTAATATTCCCGCGACTTCAGGTGCCTGAGGGTAAAAATCCAAGCGACCAAAGTTCCTTAAGTCTTGAAAAATCATGTTGGAACACAGGGTCAGGCGACCAAAGTGGTGACTTCAGGCCCTCGAAGTGACTTCAGGCGCCTGAGGTTCCAGGGTCAGACGACTGAATAGCCTCGGCTAGCTTCTATCTTTCCCATTTAATTCTTCAGGATACTGAACTTAATCTTCAGGCAACCGATGAAAATCTTCAGGCGCTTGAGGTTGAGTTTAGGCTACCGAAGTCCTCTTTTTCTCAAATTTTCTTTTCTAATTTAAAAATCTTCTTTTCTCCTTTTCTTGGGTCTTTTAAAAAACATATTTTTCATGATTTTGAAAACATTTCTAAGTTCATAAGAGTTTCCTAATGATGTACATTAAATGCATGAATCTTAAAATCATTCTAAGTTATATAGAGTCTCAAATTAAATCATACGAAAATGTAAGTACATGAGATCTAAATACCCATTCCCAAGATATTCTTGAACTTTGCTGCTTGCATCTTGATTCTCATACTCTTTGAGTTCCATGGTGCTTTCTAAAATGTATGAGCTTTACTTTATGGCTTCCATGACTCGTTATCTTTCCGTGCATGTCCAGTGTAAGTTCTGTTCACAAACTCAATGCACATATCAAATATCAAGTGATTTGTTATTATCAAAACACGATTGGACTCGTAGAGTCAACACTTTTCATTCCAAAAAATGATTCTAATCTTTTTAAAACAAATTTTGACCTTATAAAAATATTTTCCAAGCATGTTTAAAGTACTTACATGACATTTCCTATAGGCTCTTTCAAATTTTGTGACATTTCCTATAGGCTCTTTCAAATTTTCAATTCTTAAATTCCTTTAGGTCTTTATGCTTGCTTCATCTTTCTTTGATCCTTCCATGTTGATCACTTGAGCTTTCATTCTTAAAGTTTTTTCTTTAATATCAATGCTCTCATGATCGTCAGACTTTAAACTTTAAATCCATTTTTGAATCCATGCTTTTAGCTTCATATTAAATTCCTTCTTTGAAGTACAAGCTTTCATCAATTCTTTAACGCTTTATCCTTGAGTCCTGAAAATATATCACTTAAGCAAAGCATGTTAAGTTCTACTTGTTTGTTAGCATCAAAATAGAATATTAATCCTTGTAAGGTCAACATATTACACCTAATTCAACAATTAGTATCAAAGCGGGTTTACATAGACTTAATAGTCCATTTTTAAAAATATCACATGACACATATCGGTGTAACTCCATTCGGTGAGAGAAACTCATCCACTAGACCACCCATTTTCTATGGTGTAAACTACACCTATTGGAAACGTAGGATGAGCATATATCTATTGAACGTAGATTGGAAGGTTTGGAAAATAATGACTAAGGGTAATCATATTCCCATGAAAGTAATTGATAAGACCAATGTACCTAAAACTGAAGATGAATATATAGCGGAAAACTGGAAATCAGTACAAATCAATGCTATTGGCATGAACTTGCTTTTCTGTGCATTAGACCTAAATGAATTTAATGGAGTACTGGCATGTAACTCGGCTAAAGAAATTTGGGAAAAATTAGAAGTTACATATGAAGGTACTAAGGAAGTCAAGGATAGTAGGATAGACATACTCACCAATGAATATGAAGCATTTAAAATCATAGTTGATGAATCTATACAATCCATTTACACTAGATTCACACACATCATCAATTCTTTGAATGCACTTGGAAAGACTTACCCTACTTATGAGTTGATTAGGAAAATACTCAGGGGATTACCTCCAGTGTGGGAGGCAAAAGCTACGACAATAGCAGAAGGGAGAAATCTCAAGGAGATGTCGGTGGACGAACTCATTGGATCGCTCATCACCTATGAGCTAGCAATAAACGAGAAGAAGAATGAGCAAAGCAAAACAAAGAAGGTTACTGTACTTAAGGCATCATCAAGCTACTCATGTGAAGGAAGTGATTTCGAAATGGATGATGACATGGCCTTGCAAAAAAAGAAGTTTGGGAAGTTCTTGAAGAAGAACAAGAAGTTCAATAGAAAATTTCGGAACTCTAAATTGGAAAAAGGAGAGTCTAGCATGAAGAAAAAGAAGGAGGATCCACCAACATGCTACAACTGCCGATAAGTTGGACACATCAAGCCTGAGTGCCCTAAGCTCGTGAAAGCCTCAAAGAAAAAGAAGAAGGCACTGAAAGTCGGTTGGGATACTCACAGCACTAGCGGGTCAGAATCTGAATCCAACGACGATGAAATTGTCAATCTGTCTCTAATGGCACATGATGACCTTGAGGTACAATCATCATTTTCATCATCTTCGTATTATTCTAATGAGTCTGAAAATGAAAATAGCTTGATTGCATATGATGAACTGAAACAAGAATACCTATACTCTATTAAAATGCTTGAGAAGAAAACAAAGAAAATCTCTGAGTTGAAAAGAAAAGTCAAAGAACTTTCAATTTTTGTTGAACGCCAAAATGAATCTCAAGCATCTTTCATAAAAAGATAAAGATTTTAAAATTGAGGAGTTAGAAAAAGATTTGAGAGATAAAGCTGAAATTATTTGTAAATTCACTAAGGGACAAAACAATTTTAAAAAGCTCCTAGGATCTCAAAGAAATTCCCTATAAAAGGAAGGGCTTAGCTTTAATGGAAAGGAAAATCTAAAGAATAGACACTTTTACATGGGTTATTTTATAAACGAGTCAAGGTCATATGTTCCAACTAAGAATTATTATAGAAACACTACGTTCTTTAAATGTAGAAGGTTGGGTGACATACAATTCAACTGTCCTTTCAAAAATAAAGATGTAAAAATTAAGAAAGTATGGAAGATCAAAGGTCAATCTAGCACTAACCCCCCTGGACCCAAGAAAATCTGGGACCAAAACTAGTTGTTTGATTGTGTTTTTTAGATATGCTTAAGATCAGCCTCCTCAAAAGACAAATGGTATATGGATAGCAGATGCTCACGTCACATGACCGAGGATAAAGCAAAGTTCACATCCATCACACCCAAGGATGAAGGGTTTGTTACTTTTGGAGATAATGCTAAGGGAAGGATCACAGGTATAGGTAAAGTTGGTAATGATTCCTCACTTATTATAGATGATGTTTCATTAGTTTAAGGTTTAAAACACAACTTATTGAGCATAAGCCAACTATGCGATAAAGGTTACAAAGTGTCTTTTGAACATAACAAGTGCACTATTGAACACAAAACTGATGATAAGATATTATTCACTGTTGAACATCATGAAAACATATATACCACAAGCTTTGATAATTTAACTTCACAGAGCGTGACATGCTTATTTACCATGAATGAAATTTGCTGGATTTGGCATAGGAGACTAGGACATGCAAACATGAATTTAATCTCAAAACTTGTTAAGAAAGAATTAGTTAAGGGACTTCCTAAGACTAAATTTGTGAAAGATAAAATCTGTGATGTATGCCAATTAGGAAAACAAGCAAAAACAAGATTTAAGAAGAAGAAAGAAATCTCCACTACTAGGACACTCCAAATGCTACACTTAGATTTATTTGGTCCAAACTTAATTCAGAGCTTAGGAGGAAAATCATACGCCTTTGTCATAGTTGAAGAATTTTCAAGATTCACATGGGTATTACTCTTAGGACACAAAGATGAAGCATGTGAAAAATTCATAAACCTGTGCAAGAAAATCCAAAATGAAAAGGGATATACAATCACTAAAATTAGAAGTGATAGGGGTAAAGAATTTAAAAATCAGGGCATGGAAGACTATTGTAATCCATCAGGAATTACCCATAATTTTTCAGCTCCTAGAACACCACAACAGAATGGTGTAGTTGAAAGGAAGAATAGGTCTATACAAGAAATGACCAGAACTATGCTTAATGAGCATAAATTACCTAAGTACTTCTGGGCTAAGGCAGTGAATACCACCTGCTATGTTCTAAATAGAGTATTGATTAAACCATCACTTAATAAGACTCCGTACGAGTTATGGAATGGCCATAGACCAAACATATCATATTTTTATGTCTTTGGCTATAAGTGTTTTGTGCTTAGAGACAATGAGCATTTAGGAAAATCCGATGTGAAATCTAATGAAGGTATCTTCCTAGGGTATGCCTTAGATAGTAAAGCCTATAGAGTATATAACAAACCAACATTGACAGTCATAGAATCTATTCATGTGGCGTTCGATGAGTCAAATCCCTTCTCCAAACGAACTAATGAAGATGAAATTGAATTAAACAAGGAATTTGAAGAACTATCAATTGAGAATGATTTAGAAAAGAAAAATGAACTTAAGGAGCCATCCATTGAAACTGATCAAAATGAAAATGAGGTTAATGAACCACCTAGAGAATGGAAATATATAAAGAATCATCCCATTGATCAAATAATAGGTGAACCATTACGTGGAGTAGTCACTCGCTCCTCTCTTAGGAACATGATTAGTCATTTTGCATTTCTATCTCAAGAAGAACCAAAGAATGTGAGTGAAGCTATAAAGGATGAATCTTGGGTGTTGTCCATGCAAGAAGAGTTAAATTTGTTTGAGAGGAATAAAGTATGGACACTAGTTCCCAGCCCTGAGGATAAATCAATAATTGGAACCAAATGGATATACAAGAATAAGAAAGATGAACATGGAATAGTTGTGAGAAATAAGGCTAGATTAGTTGCTCAGGGATATAATCAAGAAGAAGGTATAAATTTTGAAGAAACATTTGCACTTGTAGCTAGAATGGAAGCCATTCGAATGCTTTTAGCATATGCAGCTTTTAAGGATTTCAAGCTATATCAAATGGACGTCAAAAATGCATTTTTAAATGGCTACATAAATGAAGAAGTGTATGTAAAACAACCCTAGGGCTTTGAGAACCATAAGAATCCAGATCACGTGTATAGACTGACAAAAGCCTTGTACGGTTTAAAGCAAGTTCCTAGAGCTTGGTATGAAAAGTTGTGCAGTTTTCTATTAGAAAATGGATCTATAAGAGGAAAGAAAGATACAATCATGTTCATTAAGTCCAAGAAAGATGATATTCTCCTAGTGCAAGTATATGTTGATGACATCATATTTGGCGCTTCAAATAAAGAACCGTGTGATGAATTTGCCAATACCACGCAAGATGAATTTGAGATGAACATGATGGGTGAACTTAATTTCTTCCTAGGACTTCAGATCAAATAAGCCAAACATGGAATAATCATAAATCAATCAAAGTATATTAGAGACCTACTCAAAAAGTTTAATATGGAAGATGAAAAAATACTAGGTACACCTATGAGCACTTCATTGAAATTAGACAAAGATGAACAAGGTATAGCAGTAGATGTCAAATTTTATCGTGGAATGATTGGTAGCTTATTATACTTGACTGCTAATAGACTTGATATAAGGTTTAGCGTATGTTTGTGCGCAAGATTTCATTCTGCACCAAAAGAGTTATATTTGTTAGCCGTTAAACGAATACTTAGATACCTGATAGGAATCGTGGAAATTGGTTTATGGTATCCTAAGTACACATCTTTTGAGATTCTTATCTATTTAGATGCTGATTTTGCAGGTAGCAAAGTGGATAGGAAGAGCACGAGTGATACTTCTCATTTCTTAGGAAATTCCTTAGTCTTTTGGTTTTCCAAGAAACGAAACTCAGTTGCTCTTTCCACAGCAGAGGTTGAATACATAGCGGCAGGTAGTTGTTGTGTTCAAACGCTTTACATGAAGCAACAACTGAGGGATTTTGGATTAAGTTATGAAACAATCCCTATTAGATGCGATAATACGAGTGCGATAAATATTTCAAAGAATCCCATATTACATTCACGAACTAAGAACATAGAAATACATCATCACTTTCTTCATAACCATGTACAAAAAGGGGATGTGACACTAGAGTTTGTATGCACAAATGAACAATGGGTAAATATATTAACGAAACCACTTGTGGAGGATAGGTTTATCCAAATTAGGTGTGAATTAGGTCTCATGCATAGTTGAGGTTGCCTAGAGTTATGTTAGATGATATAATTCAGGGGGAGCAACGTCACTTACGATGTAATCACTTGGTTTCATATTAATCAAATTTTTGGTATTGCATTAATCAACAATTGGTATAAAAAATTAGACATAACATTTAATCAACATTTGGTATCCTCATGTAATCTTTGAAATTTATGCGTTAGCAAGGGGGATAGTTGATGTCAAAAATCATAAGAAGGACTTTTTTATCTAATGGTTGAATATGTTTAAAACCTTAAGATTTCTAAGGGGAGAAGAACATAAGGGTACGTCTACTCATGTTCTATTATTTAACACATTTTTTTTTTTATGTCAAAAGGGGAAGAAAATTGGGGGCAAAAATAATAGAACTCAGGAGAAAAAGCATAAATAAGAGAAATCGAGAAAAAGGAGCAAAAATTAAAACTTTGTATTAGAAATATCAGGAGCAAAATTTTTTTTTGGAAAAAGTAATTGTGCAAAAGGGGGAGAAGTATAATAACCAAAATTGTTGAAACATCATGAGCATATTGTCATTCATTGAATATTTAATGCATTAATTGAGGAAGAGCCTTATTTGGTGTAACCCATTATATATATTTTTGCTAGTATATTTGTCATCATCAAAAAGGGGGAGATTGTTGACTCTACGAATCCAATCCGATTTTGATAATGACAAATCACTTGATATTTGATTTGTGCATTGAGTTTATGAACATGAACCATATTAAGCATGCACGGAAGGATAACGAGTCATGGAAGCCTTAAAGTAAAGTACACAAATCTTTGCAAGATCCACGAAACTCAAAGAATACGAGAATCAAGATGCAAGCGGCAAAGTTCAAGAACATCTTGGAAATGGGTACTTAGATCTCATGTATTTACATTTTCATATGATTTAATTTGAAGCTTAACATAACTTAGAAAGACTTTAGGATTCATGCATATCATTAGGGGACTTTCATGGACTTAGAAATACTTTTAAAATCATGGAAAATATGTTTTATAAAAGACCCAAGAAGGATAGTAAAGCAGAATTTTAAATTAGAAAAGAAAAATTCATAAAATGGGGACTTCAGTTGACTGAACTTTAAGTTCGGTTGGCTGAAGAATTTCCTCAGACGTTTGAAGAATAAGTTCACTCATCTGAAGATTTTTGGGTGAAAAATAGAAACTGGCAGAAGCACCCCAGATGACTGAACCATGACCTCAGTCGTCTGAACTTGACACTTCGGTCATCTGAACCTTGACCTCGGTGGTCTGACACTGTGTCCAAGTTATTTTTTCGAAGGATAAAAAGGACTTCAGTCATCTGGGCCCTTGACCTCAGTCGTTTGGACTTACTGGAAAGATTAAAAATTTAATTTTTATTGTGTAAACACGTGAGCTATCTTTTGATCCAATGGTTGAGATCAATTCTAAGGGTATAATACTATAAATACTGATTATCTAAACCCTAGTACGTAGGCTAAACACAAGAAGATCAACATAAAGCGAAGAACATATCTTGTTGAAAAGAAAACTGAGATACTTGAGCTGATTGTTGTACGTTTGCCTGCGCTCTAGTTTCTACACATCATCTTTGGGAAAATCACCTTAGAAAATTTAAAGGGATCTCTATTATACATCTTGTACTTCAACTTGGTTTGAGGTTTGGTTATTACATTTAATTTTTTTAGAGAATCTCATATCACCATTTGTTTTGATATCTTTAGAGAAACTTGATATTGAGTTTTCACATTCATATAAAGATCAATTTTGAAAAACTCGGTACTTGAGAAAGTTTTGTATTTGACCATTGATTAAAGTTTCTTTATTCAAGTGTATTCTTAGTTTAAAGCTGATATTTTTGAATACATCTAAACTATTTGAATATACCTATATCCTTAGAAGTGCATAACTATCTATATACATATTGAAGGATATTCTCTGAAAATGAAATATTAAGTTTGTTGATCTTTGGCATTATCATTTTAGATATATATATATATATATATATATTATGTCAATATTATCAAGATCACATTGAGTTTGAAATATTTAGAGAAATATTGTTTGTTTGACAAAGTGTGTTTGGCATCTTTGTAATTTTTAAAGCTATCTTTATATTCAAATTCTAACCTAAGATCTACAAAGCATTGTTTTATACAAATATTTTTGGGAGACTTGATAAAAAGGGATCTTTGTGTTAAAGTATATCATACATAAACGATTATATCGTTTCATACATTCTGAGCTTCAAGTTATATTATATGTTAATGTATTAGGAATTTGAATTGTACTCCTGAGCTTTTGTTTGGAAACATTTTTGAGTGTTTTTACATATTCTATCGTATTGACGGTTGGTGTGTGAACCGGGGTTTGAGGAGAGAGTTGTATCTCTTGTAAGCAGCGGAGTAGGAAGGAGTTGTGCCTCTTGTGAGCAATAGATTGTAAGGGAAGCTTCGTCCCAATTTAAGGAGTAGGGATTTTAGTGAAATCCTTAAGTGGTTGCTCAAGGTGAGGACTTTGGCCAAGTTGGCTCTTCGTAAAAACTGCATTTGTCTTCTTTCTTCCCTTTACTCTTTACTTTCAGCACTACACTTAAACTGATCATATTGCATGTATAGGTTGAATAACATTGCACACAATTAATTGGGTGATAGGAACTCATTGGTAAATTGAATTTGTTGTTCGTTATAAATCCCTAAGATTGGTTTACTAAATATACAAGTAGGGATTAAGTTGTAGATAGATTCAAAGAATTTTAAAATACCCAATTCACCCCACCCCTTTTGGGATTACACCTAATTCAATAGTATTGCTTTGCATCATTGGTATACTAGACTTGTTTTGTGAAAATACTGGAACTGTGTTATGTTTTATGTCATAATAACACTCATATGCCACACACCGATATAACCTATTTTTTCCTTACTGAGAGGTGTCTCACCCCTATCGTACATATATGTTTTCAGGTCCTTCGAGTAACTAGAACTAGCGTCTTTGTGTTGAGAGCGCAATGTTCGGTGTATTGTGCGAAGTACTTGTGTAAGTACTAGGACTATATTGGGTTGTTTTTTGGGTTTTGGCTGGCACCTGAGTTTATGTTTTTGTATTATGGAGCTTAAACTCTTTTTATATAGACTTTTGTATGGTATAATGTATGTATTGAAAGAACAATTTCCACTGCATATATGTCATGTATGTGAATGTGTATAGAGTGTACGGGAACCCCACGGGGTTGGACCCTCATTCATTATTGTATCATTGGTGTTTTGTATGATATAGAGACATATTAGGTTACTAATTCACCGTTGGGTACCATTACCAAGTTCGGGGCGTGGCAACTACACCGTACTTTTATTGCCTACATCCACGGGAGCAGCAATTGAATTCTCACTATCAATAATGTCCAGCATACAACTAGGGTTACAAAATATGATTATATAGGAACCCTAAGCGTACGACAACGTTAGAACCTATCTAAATCATCTTTATAGCAATCCCTAGAGGAAAATCCTCCAATCTCTTCAATCTACTGATCTCCAGATTCAAAAATTGTAATTTATGCTGAATGAAACCGTCGACGGTTTAGGCCAAACTAGTGACGGTTTGAAGCCAAGAGAATCCTTTGGCATACTACCTAAAACTGTCAATGGTTATAGTACAAACCGTCAACGGTTATCCCTCAAAGCTAAAACCGTCGAGCTAGCCATCGCTGATTTTCTTCTTGCAAATTTCTCTCTTGTTCCTCGCTTCACAATGCTTTCTCTGATGCATGCGTTCCACTCAAAATACGAGTCACATCCCCAATAATTATTATAAAGTAAATAATAAATTAATTTTTTTTATGAATCAATAACAAGGAATAAATAAAGAAGTATTATTCCTAAATTTCATAAAGAAAATGTTTTACTTTCCTTTAACATGTTAGATTAAATTATAAGAAATGCATACAAAATAATTATTATTTCTTTTCTAAATTTCTCACCCTATCGCATCTTATCCTAGAAGATAACTATTCTATGAATCCAACGTAACCTTATAGATATCCTAAAAAAATAAACATAAATACAGTGAGAACTTTGACGCTATGTTTGAATAGGTTTTGGATTTAGAGTTGCGTTGGATTTAGATAAAATGTAATATAAAATTTTATTGAAATTTTTTAAAATTCATTCAAATTTAAATTTAAATTCCGAAATTTATACCCAAACGTGAAAGTAGAGATAATTTTTAGTTTTTTTATTTTTATTTTTATTTTTATCACTGCATCCAACATATAACATAAAAGAAATATGCTTTTTCACGTTAAAATTTAAGAATAATTATTTTTAGTCTATCTTTCAGTGTAGATTCATTTGCTCAATAACAATAATATCTTCCTCATAAAAACTATAAAATTCTCTAATTATGAGAATTTATCATTAAAAATAGATATTTAGGTATTTTTGGGCGGCCGGCTGCTCCCTTCTGACAATTTAAAAGAAGATTTGGCTAAGTATCCAACCTGCATTTGACGTCTTTCAGTGTTAGTAGTTAAGCTTGGTAGCATGTACAGATGACGAGGGCTGGTAGCCTTGCTAGCTAGCTAGCAAGCTAGGACATGCCAGTACTTGGAATTGGAGGCCACACCCACGCCTAACCTAGCCAGCCTGCATCTAACCCAAATACTAGCTAGGTCTAGCTTTTTCTACTTTCAGTTTTGCATCCTTCTCATACCAAATTGGACCGCAAGACTACCCAAATTCTCCGCACCCAACAGCTTTTTCTACTTGGTCATAATTTTTTTCTTATTTAATAAAAATTATTATTATTTTTTCAATAAAAACATGTGTAAAAATAGTAAAGAAATTAATTAACTATCAGTCGAAGCACCTCGACGAGGATTTAGGGACCCGCTTCATATATAAAATGTGTTTTTCATTTTTCTTTGGACATTACTCACTGCTTTCCAATAGGTCTTCGATTGTCTTATTACTATCTGTTTGTTCCACATAATAAAGTATCAGTATGTTCATTAGGGACTATAATCTCAATGACTCTAGATCAACCCTAAGTCCTTATACATCACTTGCACAAATCCCCTTGACCTTACAAATCATAACTATGCAAATAAGGGTAAACTACATTCAAAATCATAACCTAAATAAATAATTGAAAGCCACTCAATCGACTGAACATAGGTGGTTATATTCAGTTCAGTCGACCGAACCTCTCAGGGGTCAACAGTTTGACAATGGTTCAGCTAACCGAACGGTTTTGAACGTATCTTCCATAGTCAACCGAACTGGCTCGTGTCTGACACCCAATTGTTCAGTCGACCGAACCTCTAGTTCATTCATGATTGAGTCGACCGAATCATATGAATAACAGACCAAACTTAAAATATAGTCAACCGAACCTTGAACGCTTTGAAAATCCTCTTAATTCAGTCGACTATATCTTTAGTTCAAAGGTGTCTCGGTCAACCAAACTTGACAATTGAGTCGACCGAACATAAAATACAGTCGACCAAAACTCTCGGGCTGCCATATTTTTTAACCGCGGTAATTGAGGTTAATTAAGGGTATATTGGATTAAAAGCTTATTAAAAAATTTTAATAATTCCCTTTATATCCCAACGGTCAAACTTTTGGTATAAGCTACATATATACCCTCATTTTCAAAGATTAAGGATTGATTAGCACCTTGATTAAGAAATTTTTTCTTCGAAATTCTTTGAGCTACACATTCCTGTACAAGCCTAAATACCTCACCTTTACTCATTCCATTACAAAATCATATTGAGTGAGAGTATCTTGAGATTACCTACATTTCTCTTGTCTGTGATTGTTTGTTGATTTTTAAAAAGAGTTAAGCCCAAAAGTTTTTCCCATTGATTTAATCCATAAATTTAGTTTGTGGGGAAACTTTTATTTGCTTGCGAGTCTTTGCATTTTTATTGCAAGACTCTTGAGCTTGTCTTGTGCTCTTTTTTGAAAAAAAAAAATTTTTTTTGACAAGCTTGTGTTCTAAGTATCTCTTGTGCTTGATTTTCTAGAAATCTCTTTGAGATATTTGATTATACCTTTGAAATCTTTGAAACCCTATTTATAGCTAATATATTTATATATATTGTTTCAAAGATATTATCATTGCACTCTCTCGCACTTTGATTACCACACTGACATTTTCTTGATAGTTGTAATATTGTCTTCACTGAGCTTATAGATCTTATCATTGTGAAGTGCATTGGTTATATTGGTACAAATCTGCTTATTGGAGAAGCACGTATTTTTGTACACAAAATTTGTATTAATTATTTGCTGTATTCTAGGCATGGCTTGAAGAGGTGATAATCTATCTCGAAAAAATTGTATGTAAAGGTTGAGGTCAGCCCTCGTAATTTGACTTGGTTGTAATTGGTGTCGCTCCACCCATTAAGTGAGCCGTAGTGGAATCCTCAGGCTTGCAAGCTGAGGCGGGGATGTAGGCACATTTGCCGAACCTTGATAACATATCTAGTGTTATCTTTTCTTTACTCGCTTTTCTATACTTTGCATGCTTGGTTAATCTACTTGTGCAAATTTAATTCAGTTGTATTTATTAGTTTATTTTAATATGCTCTGGATTGACCCTAGATTTGTGAAATACTGTTGCTGACTAATTGACCTAGGTGAGAAAAACTTTAAAAATTCAATTCACCCCCTCTTGGGATTACAGTAAAGCCAACAATTGGTACTAGAGCCTAGTTGCTTAGATTTAACCATTTCTCTGCAAAAAAAAAGATCAAAATGGCTCATCATGCTTAATTTAACCCTTTTTCCTTATTGACCCTCGTCCGCATATCCTCCTATTTTCGGCGATGTGAATTACACCTTTTGAAAACAAAGGATACATATTTACCTTCAAACTATTGATTGGAAGGTGTATAGAGTTGTCTCTAAAGGAAATTTTGTTCCTATGAAAATTGAAGATGAGGTTAGAATACCCAAGACTGAGGAAGAATACACTAATGATGATATGAAAATTGTAAGTATAAATGCAACTGCAATGAATATCTTATGGTGTGGCCTTGATGTGAATGAATTTAATAGGGTTATGGCATGCTCTACTGCTAAGGAAATTTGGGATAAGTTAGAGGTTATTTATGAAGGCACTAAAGATGTCCAGGATAGTAGAATTGATATGTTGACTAGTGAATATGAAGCATTTAGGATGAACGCTAGTGAATCTATTCAGAGCATGTACACATGTTTCATTCATATCATTAATTCACTACATGCACTAGGCAAGACATATCCCACGTATGAGATGATTAGGAAAATTCTTAGGGGCTTGCAATCTATGTGGGACGCTAAGGCTACTACTATAGCTGAGAGTAGAAACTTAAAAGCAATGTCTCTAGATGAGCTAATAGGGTTACTCATCACATACGAGTGGGCCACTAATGGGAGAGTAAATGAGCAAGATAGAATAAAGAAAGTGACTGCTTTGAAAACATCAACTAACATCTCTAGTGATTGTAGAGAACCAGAATCAAGAGATGACATGGCTATGCTTACTAGAAAGTTCAGTAGGTTTTTCAGAAAGAATAGCAGACCATATAGAAGGTTCAAAGATTGAGTATCTGAAAAGGGAGAACCAAGAAAAAGAAAAGAAAAACCAAATGCTCCCACATGCTACAACTACAACAAAGTCGGGCATATCAAACTAGACTGCCTGTTGCTGAAAAAGGAATCAAAGAAAAAAAAGAAAGCAATGAAATCCGACACATCATGGGACAGACAAAATAGCAGTGATTCAGACACTGACGCTAGTGACTCCGAGGTTGCTAATCTGAGCTTGAAGGCACACGATGATGAGGTATTATCATCCTACTCCTTATCCTCTTATTATTCTGATGATGATGATGATTGGGATTTTGATAGCATGCCAACATATAAAGAATTGTAGTATGAATACATTCGTGTGTCAAAATTGCTAAATAAGATGACCAAGGAAAATGATATTTTGAAAAAGAAATGTGAAAATTGGCCAAAGCTTTTTGAAATGGGAAAATCTATTCACTTTACTTGGCAAGAAGAAAAGAATTTGAAAATGGCTAAACTTGAAAGAAAATTGGAGGATAGCTCCAAAATTATCTACAAATTTACAGAGGGCCAGAACAATTTTGAAAAACTTCTTGGGGCCCAAAGAAATTCGCTTAATAAAGAAGGTCTCGGATTTAATGGAATTGGGAATGTTAGATGAAATGATCTTTACATGAGATATTTTACTCGTAAATCAAAATCCTACATTCCACCTAAAGAATCAGTCAAGCAAATAACATGTTATAAATGCAAACAAATAGGTCATATTCAATTTGACTGTCCTTTTAGAAATAAACATGTGAAAATTAAGAAAGTGTCGAGATTCAAAGGTGAACCAGGCACTAACCCCTTTGGACCCAATGGAATTTTGGGACTAGCATCGGTTACTTAAATATTTTTGCAGGTATGCGTAAGGTTGTCTTAATCCAAGGACAAGTGGTATATGGATAGCGGGTGCTTACGTTATATGATTAGTGATAAGGCCAAGTTTGCATCCATTACTCCCAAAGAAGGAGGGTTCGTGACATTCAGGGACAACGCAAAGGGCAGAATCATTAGAGCAGGTAAGGTTAGTAAAGAACCTTCCCTCATTATTGATAATGTTTTATTAGTGGATGGTTTAAAGCGTAACCTTCTGAGTATAAGTCAATTGTGTGATAAAGGTTATACGGTGTCCTTTGAAAATGATAAATGCATTGTTGAAAATAAGTCTGATAACAACCTCATTTTTACTGCTGATTGTCACGAAAATGTTTACACCACCAGCCTTGATAATTTAGTTTCTCAACATGTAACGTGCTTTTCTACTATAAATGAAGAAAATTGGTTGTGGCATAAACATCCAAGGCATGCTATCATGGATCTTTTGTCAAAACTTGTGAAAAAGGACTTAGTTAAAGGCTTACCAAAAATACCTTTAGTGAAAAATAAAATTTGTGATGCATGTCAAATGGGTAAGCAAACAAGATCAAGTTTTAAGAAAAATAAAATCATATCCACCACTAGGCCACTTGAAATGTTGCACTTAGACTTGTTTGGTCCTAATCAAGTTCAGAGTTTAGGAGGAAAATTATATGCATTTGTAATTGTAGATGATTTTTCTAGGATCACATGGGTACTATTTCTTGCACATAAAGATGAATCATGTGATCAATTTACTACACTTTGTAGAAGAATTCAAAATGAAAAGGGCTACAAAATAATGCACATTAGAAGTGATAGGAGAACTGAATTAAAAAATGGTGGCATAGAGAACTACTGTGACGTAGAGGGTATATCTCATAATTTCTCCGCACCTAGGACCCTACAGCAAAATGGTGTTGTAAAAAGAAAGAATAGGTCCTTGCAAGAAATGGGTAGAACAATTCTTAATGAACATAAATTACCCAAATATTTCTAGGTCGAAGCAGTGAGCACTGCTTATTATGTAATGAACTAAGTATTAATCAGACCCTCTCTTAATAAGACTCCCTATGAATTATGGAATGACCATAGACCAAACATATCTTATTTTCATGTCTTTAGCTATAAATGCTTTGTACTTAGGGATAATGAGCACCTAGGAAAGTTTAACTCAAAATCTGATGAAGGAATTTTTCTAGGTTATTCTCTTAACAATAAGGCTTACAGAGTATTTAATGAAAGAACATTAACTGTTATTGAATCCATTCATGTTGTCTTTGATAAGTCTAATCCTTTTTCAAAAAGAGATGATGAAGATGATATTGAAATTTGAAAAGGTTTAGATAAGTTCTCCATTGGAAATAATGTAGATAAAGATTCAGCGATTAATGATAAATCCATTGAAGATAATAAAGTTTAAAATGAGGTTCACGAACTTCCTAAAGACTAGAAATTTATTAAAAACCATCCCTTAGATCAAATCATAGGTGAACCTTCTCGTGGTGGTGCCACACGGTTTTCCTTAAGAAACTTAGTTAGTCATTTTGCATTCTTATCTCAAGAAGAGCCTAAAAATATTAAGGAAGCCATAGAGGATGAATCATGGGTAATGTCTATATAGGAAGAGCTAAATCAATTTGAAAGAAGAAAAGTTTGGACCCTAGTTCCTAGGCCTGACGATCACACTATTATTGGAACCAAATAGATGTATAGAAACAAAAAGGATGAAAATGGTGTAGTGACTAGAAACAAAGTTAGACTATTAACCCAGGGGTATAATAAGGAGGAAGGCATAAACTTTGAGGAAACATATGCTCTTGTGGCTAGGATGGAATTCATTCGCATTTTACTTGCATATGTTGCCTTTAAGAACTTTAAACTGTATCAAATGGATGTTAAAAGCGCCTTTTTGAATGGTTACATAAATGAGGAAGTCTATGTAGAACAACCACTAGGTTTTGAAAACCATAAATATCCTTAGCATGTATATCAGTTGTTTAAAGCCTTCTATGGATTGAAACAAGCTCCTAGAGCTTGGTATGAGAGGCTTAGTGATTTTCTTCTAGAAAATGGATTTACTAGAGGCAAAATTGATACTACACTTTTCATCAAATCTAGGAATGATCATTTGATCCTTGTACAAATATATGTTGATGATATTATCTTTGGAGGTACAAATGATGAACTGTGTAATGAGTTTACCAAATGCATGCAAAATGAATTTGAAATGAGCATGATGGGTGAACTAAGTTTCTTCCTAGGACTCTAGATTAAACAAGCCAAACATAAGACTTTCATATGCCAATCAAAATATGTTAGGGACTTGCTCAAGAAATTTAATATGGAAGACGGTAAAATTCTACGAACTCCTATGAGCTCTTCCACTAAACTTGACAAAGATGAGCAAGGCATCCCTATTGATGTCAAACTTTATCGTCGCATGATTGGTAGTTTCTTGTATCTTACTGCTAGTAGGCCTGAAATTATGTTTAGTGTTTATACGTGTGCTAGATCTAAGGTTGCACCTAAGGAGTCTCACTTGTTAGCAGTTAAGAGGATACTTAGGTACCTTGTTGGGACTATTGAGTTAGGTTTGTGGTACCCTAAGCATACTTCATTTGAGATTGTTAGTTACAAAAATGCTGACTTTGCTAGTAGTAAAGTAGATCAAAAAAGCACTAGGGGCACTTGTCATTACTTAGGACAAACTCTCGTTTCTTAGTTCTCCAAGAAATAGAATTCTATTGCCTTATCCACAGCTGAAGCTGAATATATTGCGGCTAGAAGTTTTTATGCTCAAATGCTTTATATGAAGCAACAACTTATGGACTTTGGGTTGCACTATGACATGATTCCAATAAAATGTGATTGCACTAGTGCAATTAATATTTCCAAGAATCCCATCTCACATTCACAAACCAAACACATTGAAATTAGACATCATTTTATTCAGGATCATGTGCAAAAGGGAGATGTAGCACTTGAGTTTGTGTGCACTAATGAACAGTGGGCCGACATACTCACAAAACCTCCTAAGGAGGATAGATTTATATAGATTTGACATGAGTTAGGTCTAATGCATAGTAGATATGCCACCTAGGAATATGATAGAGTCCACAAACTGAGGGGGAGCTATTTAACTTAGAAAAGTACGGCTCTGAAAATTTAAGTCTATCCTTACTATACTTCATCCTTTCTGAGATTATTCTATCTTCTGGATGTTGACAGTTATACTTATAATTAGTTTTGTTGATCCATACTGGACTGTTTAAGTTGATTGTTGCGGATTATTGTAAACTTGAATCAATTAGGTCCTTGATATACATATATTTTTTTTTTGGAAATACTCCACCTTCATACGATATGCTGCTGAAATTTATAAAAATTATTTTTCCAAAACCATATCTTGTATTTGGATGGCTATTTTCTAGCTTAACCCTTTTACTGATGCCAAAAGGGGAGAAGTAGGCAAAACTGGGCAAACATTGTAACTGCATGTTGTATGTCTTTTATTCCTTATATGCTTGAGCTTTAAAATTTATTTATGCATATTATCAAAGGGAGCCTTTCATGGCTAAACCCACTTTTGCATGAAGTACTTGTCATCATAAAAAAGGGGGATAATGTTGACCTTAAAGGTCATAACCCATTTTGATCATAAAAAATATTTGTGTATCTTATCTTTGCCCTGAGTTTGTGTGCAGGATCTCTCTAGGCATGAAATGGAAAAGAATCATATCACTTGGTCTGTAATAATAATCAAAGGTCTGTAATAATTAATGCATGGCATGCATGGTAGGGACTATAAGCTCAATATGACCTTAGATCGACCCTAGGTCCCTGTACATCACTTCCACAAATCCCTTTTACCTTACAAATCATAACTATGTAAACAAGGGTAAACTATATTCAAAATCAGAACCTAAATAAATAATTGAAAGTCACTCGGCCGACCGAACATAGCTGGTGATATTCAGTTCAGTCGACTGAACATCTCAGGGGTCAATAGTTTGACCAAGGTTTAGCCGACCGAACGGTTTTAAACGTATCTTCCACAGTCGACCGAATTGGCTCATGTGTGATACCTAAATGTTTAGCCAACCAAACCTCTAATTCATTTATGATTGAGTTGACCAAACCATATAAATAGCAGACTGGACTTAAAAAACAGTCAACCGAGCCTCGAACGCTTTCAAAATCTCCTTAATTCAGTCGACTATATCTTTAGTTCAAAACTGTCTCGGTCGACCGAACTTGGCAATTAGGTCGATCGAAACTCTCGGGTTGCCATATATTTTTAATCATGGTAACTGAGGTTAATTAAAGGTAAATTGGATTAAAAGCTTATTAAACAATTTTATTCATTCCCTTTATATCCCAACGGTCAATTTTTTGGTATAGGCTATATATATACCCTCATTTGCAAAGATTAAGGTTGATTAGCACCTTGATTAAGAAAATTTTTCTCTGAAATTCTTTGAGCTACAAATTCCTATACACTAAATACCTCACCTTTTACTCATTCCACTGCAAAATCATATTGAGTGAGAGTATCTTGAGATTACCTACATTTCTATTGCAAGATTATACTCTTTTGTCTATGATTATTTGTTGATTTTTAAAGAGAGTTAAGCCCAAAAGCTTTTCCCATTGATTTAATCCATAAATTTATTTTGTGGAAAAACTTTTATTAGCTTGTGAGTCTTTGCATTTTTGTTGCAAGACTTTTGAGTTTGTCTTGTGTTTTTTTTGAAAAAAAAATAATTTTTGACAAGCTTGTGTTCTAAATATCTCTTGTGCTTGATTTTCTAGAAATTTCTTTGAGATATTTGATTATACCTTTGAAATATTTGAAACCCTATTTATGGTTGACATATTTATATATATATTGTTTCAAAGATATTATCGTTGCAGTCTCTCACACTTTGATTGCTACACTGACATTATCTTGAGAGCTATAATATTGTCTTCAGTGAACTTATAGATCTTATCATTGTGAAGTAGATTGGTTATACTGGTACAAATCTGCTTACAAATCTGCTTATTAGAGAGGCACATATTTTTGTACATAAAATTCGTATTGATTATTTGTTGTATTCTAGGCGTGGCTTGAAGGGGTGATAATCTAGCATGGAAAGACTGTATGTAAAGGTTGAGGTTAGCCCTGATAATTTGACTTGGTTGTAACCGATGCCGCTCCACCCGTTAAGTGAGTTGTAGTGGAATCCTCGAGCTTGCTAGTGGAGGCGGGGCTGTAGGCACATTTGCTAAACCTCGATAACATATCTGGTGTTATCTTTTCTTTACTCGCTTTTCTATACAGTGCATGCTTGGTTAATCTACTTGTGCAAATTTAATTCAGTTGTATTTATTAGTTTATCTTATATATGTTCTAGATTGACCCTAGGTTTGTGAAATACTGATGCTGGCTAATTGACCTAGGTGAGAAAAACTTTAAAAATCCAATTCACCCCCCTCTTAGGATTACAGTAAAGTCAACAACACTACCTTATAATCACGCCACATTTTAAATGATCAACAATATTCTTGAATTTTGAAGATTATGCATAAAAAATTTCTACTTTAATCTATCTTTCTAAAATCACTCAAAATTTGAAGATATGATTGCTGATGAGTCCCTAAAATATATGATTTTAGACCCTCATTTACCTATGCTTATCCTCATTTTATTATATACTGACGCAGAGTTATCATTGTTCAGAGCTATGCAAGGTTTGTTTGTCTTTCCAGGAAAAATAGGTTAAAACAATGGAGTTAGGGATTATAAGTAGTCGAGGAGAATTTTGAGGATTTGAAGTTCAAATTCAGATGTTTAGCAAAACTCTAGAAACTTTAGAGCCTAAATAGACAAGAAAATGATGCTCGACCATGTAGTGCAACTAGAAAACCATAGGGGCGAGTTAGTCTTCCACTACAAATTCCAAGGTTTAGTCTGAGATCGAATTGCTGCAAGGTTTGACCAAGTGCTCGACCAAGTGACCCACTAGGGTGACCACATCGAGATGCTAAGACAGAACTCAAATTCAAAAGTACTAAGAGTCTTGACGAAGTGTTTGACCAAGAGACCTTCAGGGGCGACTATGTCGAGATACTAAGATTTCCTAAAGACTGAGATACTGCAAGTCTCGAATATCAACTCAACCATCAAGACCTTAAGGCATGATGAATTCGAAGGCATTGGAGATTTGAATCCCTAAATTCCCACGATTCTAGACCAGGGCAAGCACAAGAATGATGAAGGAGCGATTTGGTCGACAGGAATGGTCTGCCGCACGAGATCTTTTTCAAACCTTCCTAAATTGCAAAACAAACTTCGTAAACCCTAGAGCCTTTAAATAATTGCTACGAACACTAGCTCTGGGTTCCTCTTTCAGCTCTCTTAGGTTAGTGACATACTTAAGATGTCATTGAGAGCCAAGATAGATTAGGAGTAGCATAGTTTTCAATTCACGTTTCAGTGTGTGCATGAAGTGTTCATTGGCCTTTGACAACCGGCGGCATTCGTGTGCTATCCGTGTATATTACACGATCACTTCATTTGTAATTCCTGACGTTAGTGACAGACATTCTAGATAATAAAGGGATGATCTTTTTACTCTTGCTTTCATTTACATGCTTTCGTTTAGTGCTTTCCATTTACCTGTTGTGTGTTTGATGAAGGAGTACAGATAAGGATAAGCACTTCTACATATCAGTTAGAGGGAAATAGTCTGCTATGGAACTGCGGAAGTGTTCATTCATCGTTGAGACAAGGTATACTCTAGTTCCTGACCATGCTCCGGATGTTTGGTGCACCCTTGCTCTTCTATGCCCTGGATTGCCCTTTTCCCACTTTTGCCCGCGCATGTTAGTACTTCTATGGAAGTCTGGATGAACATAGATAGAGGCATGGCGTCCAAAGTATGATTCGAACCACAATATTGCTTTGTAGGAGTAGGGTAACTCTTAAATTTACATGCTTTCCTATAGTGTATATTTACTTGCTTTCATTTAATCGCTTTCTTGTATTTAGAAACATCCACCATTGCAAAACATCACCTTTTACTTCTTTTTCATAACAAGACTATAATAATGTAACTTGGAAGTGGTTTACTAATTGTGCTTCAAGTCCTTATGGATCGATACCCGACTTACTCACTTTCTACTGAACTTGGGATAGTTAGGTTTATAAATATTATTTTTGGTAGTTAAGGACCCAAGCCTTGGCGAGGCTATCAAATTTTGGCGTCATTGCTGAGGACTTGGCTATGGTTATGAGCCAACTTTCATCTTTGAGTATTACAACCTTGTTCTTTTGCTTTGCTCTCTTTTTGTTTTCACTTTCTTAATTTCTATTTTTCTTTATTTTCTATTTTTGAAGTCTGAATCTTTGTGCTTAAAAGTGTGCATGTTTGGTTTGTGTCCTTTGGAACCTAAGATAATTCATATAGATCTTGAGATTGACAAATCTCGTAGGTCCCTTAGGAAACCTATCTCTAATCCAAAGAAATCTGAGTCATCCGAACTTAAAGCAATGACCAAAGATAACCCACTGGTTCCCGCTGTACAAATCTCAAAACCCCATGCTCCTCACCTTCCTCCACCATGCTCCTCACCTACCTATGGAGGAAGACCAACACCTGAGGCCTCTTAGGGACTACTTTGTACCTAATGCATACACATTGCCCTCCTGTATCCGGTTCCCGGATGTTCAGATAACCTAATTCGAGATTAAGACTTCGATCATCTTGATGCTACCCAACTTTCATGGGAACTCTACTGAAGATCCTTATCAGCATCTAGATGAGTTCTTGGAAATTTTTTTCACCATCTGAATCCCTAATTTTAGTAATGATACCCTCTGTCTTAGGCTTTTCCCATTCTCTCTGAAGGATAAAGCCAAATATTGGCTGACATACTTAGAATTGAACTCGGTGACCAACTAGGCCGCTATGAAATATGAATTTCTTAAAAAGTACTTCCCAATCGGGAAGACTAATTAGTTTCAGAGAGACATCACAAGTTTCTCAAAAATGGATGGGGAACTCATTTTTGAGACTTGGGAGCACTTTAGGGACCTACTCCATAAATGCCCACATCACCAGGTCTCCAATTAGCAATTAGTCCAAACTTTCTACAAAAGGTTGACTAAGAGGGATAGGTCTATGGTTGATGCGTCGTGTGGAGGTACTTTCCTCAATAAGCATGAGAATGACGCTTGGATTCTCTTCAAAAAATCTGGTAGAATATTCTCAGCAGCACATGACTGCCACTCGTAGACTCCTTAATCCATCAAATTCCAAACCAAAAGGAGTTTATAAGTTGGCCAATGGCCTAGATATAGCCTCGACCTTGCAGGCCATATCTAAAAATTTAGATCAATGCTTGTCCTTAGGATTGCAGACAGCAGCGTGTGCAGAGGTTTGTGCAACCTGCTCTGACCATTCCCATACATGTTACAATTTCCATCACTTGCATTCCCAACCTGAGCTTGTGCAGGAGGAAATAAAGGCCACTCACAATTGGTACGATAAGTCGTTTAATGACCCTTATTCGAATACCTACAATCTAGGGTGGAAACAACATCCTAACATCTCCTAAAGGCTGCAAGCTCTAGGTTTTCAAGGTCAAAGACCTAAAATAGACTCTAATTCTATGCCTCCATATCCATATCAAAATTTCCAAAGTCATCCAGACTCAGCCCCTAGACCTTCAACCGTTCAGCATCGACCTCGACCTTAACCCAAATATGATTCATTTCAGGAAACGGTGTTAACAAACTTTAAGCAAATTGAAGCTGGCCATCAGGTGGACCGGCAACTCCTTCACTCCTACTCCCAATTTATCGCAAAGCTAGAAACTGCCATGGGATAGCTAGACGCTGCTTTAAGTAGAAGAGATAAGGGTAATTTACCAAGTCAACCCATTATAAATCCAAAGGGACAGTATGGGGTAGAATGTGAATCGGACGCTGGCCCCTTATCATACCCTGAGTAGGCCCAGGCAGTGACTACATCTCAAAATGGCAGGATGATAGCCAAACAAGGCGAGAAGCATCTGAGCATGTGGATACCCATGATGAAAAACTCGAAGTACCCAATGCGGATTTATGCACTCTCTCTTCCTCTAGTCGGTTACACAGACTATTAAGCCTCACACCCACCACCAGAAGAACCACACCTCATTTCGCTCCCCACAGGGCTTTTCATGGCTACTCAGTGACATATCCAGCAGCCCTGTGTGCACCCTCTATAATTAGGAAAGAGGCTTCCATCGAGTCCATCTGGGACATGTTTAAACAAGTGCGAATGAATAAGCCTCTCCTCGACAACATAAAGAAATCATCGGCATTTATAAAATTCTTTATGGACTTGTCAACGCAAGAGGTAGAATCAAAGGTGCATATGGATGGTTTGGTTAAGGAAGCTGATTATATGAGTTCCGTAATACTAAAGAACCTAGTTCCTAAACTAAAAGACCCGGGCTCACCTATGATCTCGTGTGTAATTGGTAATTACACCATTGATGGGGCTTTTCTAGACTTAGGAGCAAGTGTGAACATTCTTTCATACTCGGCCTACCAGAAACTCAACCCAGGAGTGCTGCAACCCACCTCGGTTCTGTATGCTTTGCCGATCGATCTCTTAAGCAACCTCGGGGTGTGGTAGAAGATGTGGTAGTCAAGGTGGGAGATTTCCATTATCCTATTGACTTTATCATTTTGGATATGGGAATCTCCACCAATCCAATCCCTGTCCTTTTGAGACGACCATTCCGAGCCACGGCTAACACCTGCATTTAATGTAGGATGGGGATTATAGACATCTCATGGGGCTATAAGAAACATAGGATAAACATATTTAATGCTTCCCAACACCTTCTGTACTTCGTCCAAGCTGTGGACAAAGACGTAATTGACAAAATTATTAGGGAAGCAACTCCTTCAATGCTATAGAAACACCCTTGAAAAATTACATTGCAGCTTGACAACCCTACCCATCTAAATTTGAGGATCTTCTTGCGCAATCTATGCTAAAACATGACTGGGACCCCAAATTTGAAACTAAGTTGGGGGTATGCAATTTAGGGTGTGAGGAAGAGAATGGAGAAACCAATGTTAACTGGGAACCAGGATAAGTTCAAAATAAACATTAAGGTGTCTGATTGAATAAGGTAAACTTAGCGCTTACAAGAGGCAACCCGATAATTTTTTTTCTTATTATTTTTATTTTCTTTTTAAAGTCCTTTAGGTAGTTAGAATAGACTAGTTAGGAGTTAAAGTCTTTGGAATAGGTTTTAGGATAAGTAAGGGTCGTGACCAAGTATGCGACCATCACAAGTAAAGGGCGACCTAGTCTGGGTCTTGATTTGTTTTGCATATGAAGAATACTGAGAGGGTCGAACAGGTCCACGACTAGTATTGAGTTGTGTGCGACCAAGTCAGAAAAATCACATTCATTTAAAATCCTTTTTCATTCTCGACATTTTCACTCCTGCCATTGTTACCTCCTAGTCGATCCTCATTGCCCACTTAAGAACTCTAGTCGATCACGTCGAACCTCCACTTCTACTTCCCTTATACCTGGTAGATCATTGCATCAAGCTCCGGTGAGGACCTTGGGCTCACATCACTACTTCATGTCTTAGCCCTTCCTTCCTCCTCATTTCATTCCTTTCCCAAGCCACACACCCAACATCAATGGAGCTACGCTCGAGAACTAAAATTAAGGCGGAGCATGGCCAACCCTCCACCACTCCATCTCAAACTTGCCAAACTCAACCGGAGAAGTAGAGTGCCTCCTCTACCATACGGATTACGCATTCAAGGCAAACTCCACGAGTACCTCACATAGTCCCACCTGTGCTTGCTTTTGTACCACCCACCACTTTGGGCCCCTTGATTTGGGATGCCCTAGTTAAGGCGCTTAGGAAGGTGGTCTGAGCCATAGCCAACCATACTACCCCTGGCTATTCCACTGACAATTCGTTCCTCATTTTAGATTCAGATTCAGCATTTGGAGAAGAATGATCCTCCCCTTTCACAACCAATTTTTGTTTGTGCCCACACCATGCTTTTGTTGGAGTTGTAGTCACAGCCCATTTATCGAATCTTTTGTTCTTCTTACCTAAATTTTACATGGTGAAGCTGGAATGCAAATGTCTTTTTTGTTACAGTGTCTTCTTGCTTGCATGTTGTTTTGGTTACTATATTTTGCAGGACACTGTTTGTTCTTCTTGGAACCATGCTCGGTCCTATCCCTTGCCTAGGTTCTATTTTATTTTTACACTTTAGTGAGGACACTAGAGTTCTTACTTGGGGGTAGGGGATAGTACATTGCATGACATTATTTCATGCACAAAAATGACACATTTTTAAAAACTTTTCGCACACAACTTCCAGGGAACCATGTTAACATATTTTACACCTTATACATACACCCATATAACCTAAGGTTATACGCATAAACTTCATTATTATATGCTTACACTATGCTCACCAACAATGTAGTAAAATCAGTTGTATAAAATTTGCATAATACGACCAATAACTTGACATTACTCTAGGTAGTTGACTAAGATGTTTGATTGGGTTAATATTGCAATGTAAACTTTTGTATGTACATGGTACTTCATGGGGCTAAGAACACACTCACACATGATTTGTAACACTGAGGGTCCTCTGAGAGTATTGAGAGAACAATTGTTGCGACTATGACACCTTGTGAGGTATTTGAGTCATTCGTTCATTTCTCTATTTTTTGACGTCAAACTCTGAGTATACAAAACTCAACTATCCTCATTTTACTGGATTTCATTTGTCAACTAGTCTTTGTTCTTGTATTTTCTAGCCTAGAGGTGACATCAAGTGAGGAGATATAAATCTAGGTCTTGTAACTTACTCAAGACATAAAGGTTAAACCAACCCTAGAGACTAACTTTTTCCATGGACTCATTTTGAGCTACACTCCCATTGGAAAGCATGAAGACAGTATAAGAATGTGATGATTGTTTTAGCTAACCATGCAAGATAAAAAGAAATCTGAGCAAAGAAAAAGAAAATAAACAACAAAAGTATGCACCTGCTCTGAGAAAGTATGAAAAGATCCAGCTGAAAACACACACCACAAGTCTGCATGTATGAAGAATCTTATGACCAATGCATTTTTTGAATTCACGCAAGTTTCAGAATAAGTTTCTCTAGGTTGGTCTTGATTAAATGTGGTGAGTAAGTGAGAAGATGCTAGAGTGAAGGATTCGACACCTCAACAAAGGCCAGATTCTTTTCTTATAAGACTAGTCACTCCACACTTCTAGCGTCAGTTCTCCAAATATGTGGGATGTTTGATCACGATACTCTTCCTCACATATGAGAGTGAACCCACTCTTCTGAGTGAATTTTGAGGGAATAAACCAGTGAGGCTGAGTCAAGATGACTTTTCTGTAGGTGCCTTTGAGCATTCTAAGTGAGACAAATCATACATTGTACACATGCCCTGCGAGGTGGCCTATTCATACTTGGATTGGCATGCTATTATTAACTTTGAATTATAATCATGAGTTAATATTATGTGAGTAATATCATGAAATGGCTGTGTTGCATCAAGTTTTACATGATTGAAATGCTGCAAAGTGTGTATAATGGAGTCATGTATGAAGTCATTTGTATGTAATAAGGTTATATTTTTGTATGTAAAATAGTGTGATTATGTTACATGCGTTTCCACATTTTATTCACTATATTGGTGTTTGTTGGAATCACCCTAGAAACCCTCATGAGAGTAGAACTCATCCACTAGGATCAACCTAGGGGTTTAAAGACTTATTGCATATGGTAAATGCAATCGTGTTTCCCACAAAAGAGGATATAGGCAGTATTTGGTAATTTTCTTAGATTTTGCTTTGCTCGAGGACTTGTAAACTGTAAGTTGGGGGTTGTGATGAGTCCCTAAAATATATGATTTTAGACCCTCATTTACCTATGCTTATCCTCATTTCATTATATATTGATCTAGAGTTATCATTGTTCAGAGTTATGCAAGGTTTGTTTGTCTTTCTAGGAAAAACAGGTTAAAACCATGGAATTAGGCATTACAAGAAGCCAAGGAGAATTTGGAGGATTCAAAACTCGAATTCAGACATTTAGCCAAACTCCATAAACTTTAGAGCCTAAATGGACAAGAAGATGATGCTCGACCAAGTGATGCGACTAGAAAACCACAAGGGCCACTTAGTCTTCCACTACAAACTCCAAGGTTCAGACTGAGATTGAATTGCTGCAAGGTTCGCTCAAGTGCTCTACCAAGTGACCCACTGGGGTGACCACATCGTGAGATGCTGAGCCTGAATTAAAATTCAAAAGTACCAAGAGTCTCGACGAAGTGTTCAACCAAGAGACCTTCAAGGGCGACTATGTCGAGATACTGAGATTTCCTGAAGACCGAGATACTGTAAGTATCGACCATCAACTCGACCATCAAGACCATAAGGCGCAGTGAAGTCGAAGGCAATCGAGATTCGAATCCCTGACTTCCCGTAAGTCTCGACCAGGGCATGCACGAGAATGATAAAGGAGTGACTTGGTCGACAACAACGATCTGCCGCATGAGATCTTCTACAAACCTTCCTAAATTGCAAAACAAACTTTGTTAACCCTAGAGCCAATAAATAATTGCTACGAACATGAGCTCCGGGTTCCTATTTGGCCTCTTTTAGGCTAGTGATAGAATTAAGATGTCATTGAGAGCCAAGATAGATTAGGAGTAGCATAGTTTTCAATTCCTATTTCGGTGTGTGCATGAAGTGTTCGTCGGCCTGTGACAACCGGTGGCGTTCATGTGCTATCTGGTGTATATTACATGATCACTCCATTTGTAATTCCCAGCGTTAGTGCAGACATTCTGAATAATAAAGGGATGATCTTTTTACTCTTGCTTTCATTTACATGCTTTCGTGTACTGCTTTCCATTTACCTGCTGTGTAATTGATGAAGGATTGCAGATAAGGATAAGCACTTCTACGTCTCAGTTAGGGGGAAATAGTCAGCTACAAAATACCAGAGGTGTTTGTTCATCGTTGAGACAGAGTATACTCCAGTTCTTGACCGTGCTCTGAATGGTTGGTGTACCCTTGCTACCATGTGCCCTCGATCACCCCTCTCCCGCTTTGGCCCGCTCGGATTAGTACTTCTATGGAAGTCTGGATGAATGTAGATAGAGGCATGACATTCAGTGTCTAATTCAGACCACAGTATTTCTTTGTAGGACTAGGGCAACTCTTAAATTTACTTTCTTTCCTGTATTGTAGATTTACTTGCTTTCATTTAATCGCTTTCCAGTAGTTAGAAACATCCACCATTGCAAAACATCACATTTTACTTCTTTTTCATAACAAGGTTATAATAAATTAACTTGGAGGTGGTTTACTAACTGTGCTTCAAGTCCCTATGGATCGATACCCGACTTACTTACTTTCTACTGAACTTCGGATAGTTAGATTTATAAATATTATTTTTAGTAGTTAAGGACCCAAACCTTGGCAAGCCTACCAATTGGTTGTAGAAAATTTTACAAGATTAGATGACCTAACCTAATAATTTTCTTGCATGTTGTAGGGAGATGTTGCACTTACAAACCCACAAACTTCTTCTTCTTCTTATATTTACTAAAATGCACTAACATTACCCACTTATTTTTAAACAATATAAAAACATAGTTAAGTACTAAATATTATGTATGATGAATATCTTAAACGTACATTAAGTGCAACCTAACTTAAGCCATAGAGAATAAAATGTTGGAAACATAACTATATTCAAATTGTATAACAAGCATAGTGTTTCAACTTTCTATGAAAAGCTAAAATATTACAACCCATTCTTATGCTCATTGTCGACGCATCCCGAAAATGAACCGTTTCGACCTGGGTAGCAACTGAGCAAGTAATTGAAAATTTAAGGTTATTGATTTTTCAATGTGTTCAACAGAATTGCCACCAACCTTCTACTTTTCTAAGTGTGGTTAGATCACCTAATTCTTACTAGTTTTTTTTTATTTGTATACTAAATTCTAGGTCTAAGAACCAATAGTCTTTGTTTATGCAATTAGAGTAAGATTTAGAAGTACAGTTATGTGAGGAGAAGTCATAAACATCCCTTAAAAACTTGTTCCATGTGTGTTACGTAAATAACAAATTATTACCCTTTTGAATTTGACTAAACAAGACACTTGACTCTTACTTATTTATTTAATTTTCCAGCCTTTTAATATTAAGCAGTCCTATCATTGTGAAGGCTACTCTCATCTCGAGTATCAAAACGATGGCAATGTTCACTTTTGAACTTTATCCTCAAATTAATTGCACAATGATAGTTCATAAGAAGTAGGAACATGTAATATTGAAATGAGTATGGAAAAGCAAAGAGAAACTCTATAAATCATGCAAAATTCATAATGGCGCACCAAGAAGCATTGAGAGTTTGCCGGGTAGAAACTGGAAACGACTAATAGTGTGAGACTTTGTGAAGAAGTTAGCCAACTACATGATAGAGGAAATGATTGGGAGAGAGATGGTGTCAAGGCGAAGATGATGATGTGTGAGATAACAATCAATTTCAATATGCTTAGTGCATTCATGAAAGATAGAGTTATGAGCAATCTGAATAGCATTGGTGTTGTCACAATACATAGGAGTGGGTTCATCAAGTAAGACACCCATGTCAGCAAGTAACCAAACTATTTCAGCAGTAGTTGAAGCCATGGCATGATACTTAACCTAAGTAGAAGAATGAGAAACTACAAATTGCTTCTTGTTTTTCCAAGAAATAAGAGAGTCAGCAAGAAAAATATAGAAACTAGTTGTGGACTTGTAGTTTGTAGGATCTCCAGCCCAATCAGCATTAAAATAAGCACGGAGTTCTAAAATAGATGTAGAAGGAAGTAATATACTTTGATACAATGTTCCTCTGATATAACGTAAGATACAGAGAATAGCAACCCAATGGATCGTAGTGGGAGAGGAGAAAAGCTGACTCACAATATGAACCGCATATGTAATATCAAGTCGAGCAATGGAGAGATAAACCAAACTGCCAACAATAGTATAGTATAGAGTTGGATCCGAAAATTGAACCCCATTAGAAGAGGTATAATCAACATTGAGTTCAAGAGGAGTCTCTACAGTTTGAGTATCAGTAAGACAGGCTTTTTGAATGACATTTGATGCATATTTAGACTGAGAGAGGAGATAAACCATAAGAGAATAGGCTACCTCAATGCCAATAAAGTATCTAAGGGGTCCAAAATTTTTAATTTCAAAGTGGTGGTGTAGCTCTAATTTTAACTTTGCAATCCCATTTGTATCATCACCAGTTAAAATCATATCATATACATAAAGAAGGAGGATAATACGCCTAGTAGATATAGAACGAGTAAACAAGGAAAAATCATGATCACTTGAGTGGAAACCAAAAGAACAAAGAACTTCAAAGAACTTCTCAAACCAAGCCTTGGGAGCTTGTTTTAGACCATACAAAGCTTTTCTTAGTCTACAGATCCTTGTTTAGGAATGCATTATTTACATCTAACTATAATAGGTTCCACTAATTAATGGAAGCTACTGCAATCAAAATACGTACAGATGTCATCTTTGAAACTAATGCAAATGTCTCCACATAATCAAAGCCAACTTTTTGAGTAAACCCTTTTGCAACCAAATGTGTCTTATATCTTTCACCAAAACCAACACACTTAGTTTTGATCTTGTAGACCCAGCGACATCCCACTACCATTTTACCAAGAGGAATAGGTACCAACTCCCACGTGTTGGTCTTATATACAGCAACAAGTTCATCATTTACAGCATGTTGCCAAAAAAGGTCAAGAGCTGCCTCCTTAAAGGGAGTAGGCTCATAATGGGAATGAAAAGAAACTAAAAAAGTAGCAAAGCTAGAAGAATAACAAGAATTAGACACAAGAATATATGAATCAAGATGATAAGGGGGCTTACAAAGTTGTGACGATTAACAAGAAGATGCGGGGTCCACATGATCGGAAGATGAAGAGGAGTCAGCCAAGGAGGATGGGTGATTTGTACCTACTGAAGAAAATGAAGGACAAGTAGAAGAAATGGGAACAACGAGGGAAGATTATGAATTAATATCACAAGTAAATGAATCAATATTTTCAAGGTCAGGCTCATTTAAGATGTTAGAACTTGTTGGAATAGAGAAGAGAGGAATGTGTTCAAGAAAGGTGATGTGATAAGAAACATAAAGTTTTTGTCTTTCCAGATCATAACAATAATATTCTTTTTGTCCATCACCATAACCAAGAAACACATATATAAAGGATCGTGTAGACAACTTAAAACGCTCGGTATGAGGACAAAAAACAAAGCATGTGTAACCAAATACTCTCAAATGAAAATAATTTGGAGCCTTGCCATACAATTTCTCTTAAGGAGAGACTCCCAGAGTACGAGCAGTAGGAATTCTGTTAATCAAATATGTGGTAGTAAGAACTGCTTCTCCCCAGAAAACTTAGGGAACATTACCCAAAAGGAGAAAGGATCGAGCTGTCTTAATGATGTGCCTATGTTTTCTTTCAGCCATACCATTTTGCTCAAGAGTGTCTATGCACGATGATTGATGTATGGTGCCATCATAGGTAAGTAGGGTGAAAAATTTAGTAGAATTATATTCCCCCCTCCCCCCCCCCCCCCCAAATTGAACTTGAAACACTTAATGATAGCTGAATATTGAGTTTGAACCAAAGCAAGAAACATTTTATAGATGCTAATGAAATAAAAACGTTTTTTCATAAGATATATCCAAGAAAAATGAGTATAATCATCAATGAAACAAACGTAATATCGAGACCCTCCCTTTGAGGTAGTAGGAGCTGGTCCCCAAAACATCAAAATGAATCACATCAAAGGGTGCAAGAGGCATTGATGTACTTTTATTAAAAGGCAAAGTAGAGAATTTCGCAAGCTTACAACCACTACAATCAGAAAGGCTAAAAAAAGATAAATTTCCTTATACTCCTATGGAAGCCAAAAATCTTAGTCGAGAACTAGAAACATGTCCAAGGCGTGAATGCCATAAATAAAAATTAGAATAATTTGAACTCAAATGAAATGAAGACAAGTCAACACTCAAACCAGCCAATTCTTTGACCCGAAGCTTTTCTAACACATACAATCCCCCCTTCCTATGGCTTGTCCCAATCATCTTCTTGGCATGCGGATCTTGCACAAAACGTGAGGTTGGAGTAAAGTAAACACAGCATCCAGAATCACATAGTTGACTAATAAAAATCAAATTCAATGAAAGTTAAGGAATACAATAAACATAAAAAAGACACAAACAAGATGAAAGGATGGAACTAGTACCTACCAATGGCATTGGGGTACCATTGGCAGTCAACATGGATGAAGGTGTCAAGGTTGAAGATATTAATGTAAATATAGATATGACATTTGACATATGATGAGTAGAACCTAAATCAAATATCCAAGTGGACGGAGATATATTTGTAGTGGATGAGGAGGACAAACCTATGGAGGGAGAAATAAATAAGGCATTAGGCTTTGATGTAGAAAGAAGCTTTTGCAACTACTCTGCAATAATAGATAGTGTAGGGATGGTGGGAGACAACTCTTCTGATGATGTAGTGGCTACAATGTGATAATGCTCAAGCTTCGAAGCATGTTGTTGTACCTTACGTGACAATAATGGATATTGTGTTTTCTAATGACCCTTCGGCTTGCAAAAATTACACTCATCAATGGTAGTATTCTGACATCGATTTTGACCATTGGAAGAGTGCTTAGATGAGACAGCCAAAACATTCTGAGTAGGAACTAGGAGAAGACCTTTACCAACATGTGATTTGAGACACACTTCCTCTGCCATTAGTTCATTAACAACTGAATCAATAGAGGAAAGAGGGTTTCAATGAAGGATAGAACTACAAAGTGCCTCAAATTCATCTCGAAGTGCCAAAAAAAATGAACAAGTCATTGTTCCTCTCTATAAGTGCAGTAAGATTTATTCAGACTAAGATCTGCAGGTTCAATTAGTGCCAATTCATCCCAAAAACTAGTCATAAAAGTATAAAGTTGCAGAATATTTTGATATCCTTGCCTTGTTGCTCTAATATCCATCTCTAACTGATATTGTTTAGCAAAATTAGATTGCGTGCACAATTTTGTTAAATAATCCCAAGCTTGTTTAGCTATAGAAAATTTAGCTACATGCATACCAGTGAACTGATCAACAAAATTATTAATCCAAGTTAAAAATTTGGAATTATTCACCTCCCAAATGTTTAATAATTCTACATTATTCTTCTTCTTTTTTTTTTTTCCCAATCAGAGGGCATAGACACATTACTAGAAACATATCCCCACAAGTTTTTTCCAATAAAAAAAGTTTTCATAACATATGCCCAATATGAATAATTATTTCCATTCAATTTAGCACTAATGGATTGGAGAGAATCATATCTTTCACCAACCATCTTCAAATGCAAAGGAATTAATTGCAGAGATCTAATCAACAAATGAAATCAAGATGTTATAGAATAAATATTATCCAAAAAAGAAAAATTATCAACATAATTTTCAGTAACCACTGATTTTCTCAAAATCTCTGATGAATCTAAGTAACAAACAACCAAATTTTGCGCAGTTACCGCTTACAGTATATGCCCTCGCTTCTCACTATTGTTCTCAATGAATGACAAGTTTTTAACTTTTTTTTTTTTAAAAAAAAGTCTCAGACAAAATTGCAAGTTGTTGACTTTCTTTATAAAAAAAGTTTCAAGCACAACCACAATCGATGAATAGATTCAAGAAGTGTAATAATTTCAGAAGTTGAACAACATAGTACCCAGATTCAATTCCAAATCCTTCAAGATTCAATTGCAAGGAAGACAAAGCGATAAAGAAGAAATACGACGATGAAAACGTCGACGGTGGACACAATACGACACAGTAACTAGATTTAATTCATAATCCTTCATGATACGATTGTGAGGAAGATAGGGGTACGAAGAAGAAAGAGCAATATGCCTATAGTGGAGGTGGTAGAGGGACAGTCATCAAAGATGAGGGAGGCGAGAGACGAAGCGAGCCAAAAACACCACTGTTGCCAAAGACACTTCTGAAGAGGGAGAAGATGGTGATGAGGAAATGATTTCTAAAGGGTGTTCATGTTTTACGAGCCCAACTGCGCCGCATGCTGGAGTGTGGCAGTTCTAGGACGAGGTTATTGCAATCGACTAGGGTTCCACGACATGGGAACCGCAGCAGACAAAGAGGATAGTGAGGGGGAAGGGATTAGGATCGTTTATGCTCTGATACTATGAAAACATTCATGATCCAAATATGAAAAAAGAGAGAGAGAGAGAGAGAGAGAGAGAGAGAGAGAGAGAGAGAGAGCGAGAGAGAGAGAGAGAGAGAGAGAGAGAGAGAGAGAGAGAGAGGAGAGAGAGAGAGGAGAAACGGAGAGATGCAATGGAAAAGATACAATTGCAACATATAAGGGGCAAGCCTAATTACAACATTGAATACAATTAGACCTAATTATATAAACTTAACCCTAATAATGATATAAAGACTAAAGTGCCCCTACTTAAATATATATATATATATATATATATATATATATATATATATATATATATATATATATATATATACTATCTAACAACACAAAGGCATTTAGATTCAGTTTTAAATCTAAGTACATTTTTGAATTTTCTTTAAAATCCTTGAACACAACAACGAAATAACCAACACTCAAAAGACATATATGAGAACACATTTTTTAAAGATTTTCTCTTCAACATCATTTAATAACATTACTTGTAATAGAAAGAATAGTAATGATAAAAAAAAATGTGGAGAATCATGATGTTAGTTAAACATATATGTGTATGCACATTAATAACTCACATATGCAAATTTACACAACCACACTCACGTTTACAAACACACATGCATGCAAATACACTCATGCATACGTGCACCTCAACACATACATTCATGTTCATGAATTTTCATTCCTATGCACACCAACATACTTGAGCATTCACATATGCACTCATACACACACATATACATGCACCTACACGTGTGCATGGTAACTCACATGCATGTGTTCACATATGCACATCAAACATTCACCTACACACCTTACCTAACACACATGAAGCCTACTATCATATTTACATACATGCATAGACGCATACGTACACACATACATATGTATTAATGCATGCACATCAACACACACACATGCCTTACATTCGTTTATACCTAGATATGTACTATGTACATGCACATTTATGCACTCATGCATATTGAAAATACATAAATACACATATACTCACACATACTCACATGCCTAGTTCCATGTCCATTCACATGCCAACACATAGTCAAACCTATCCACATGCCTACATCCAAATTCATATACATGCCAACACACAGTGAAACCTATTAACTCTTATGCATCCACTCATTTACACACACTTATACATGTTATCATCATGCAAACATAAATACACTTATATCTATAAATGCTTTCACAAACCCATGCATTTGAGCATGCATACATGCATGCCCATTCATGCATATGCATACACCCACACCTTGCTCCTAGTTATGTTCACACACTTGCACATACACATATCCATACATATTGTGTGCATATACTCATACGTATTCACACATTCATGCATATGGACACACATGCATGCACTCAAAATCATCATTCAATCATTCATACTCTCATCATGTTCATTTATGCATGAACGCCAACACTCATACACATGCACCACACATGCACACATGCATATCCATCCCAACATTCATGCATATATTCTCACACATACATATACATTTATACATGTTTCACAAATTCATACTCATGGACATAGCACTTATTCATATCTAAGCAAACATCTATCGTCATGCACACACACATGCCAACTCATACGCATTCATGCACCTACACATGCATTTATGCGCAAATATATACACCAACATGCATATACTCAAACTACCATGCATGCAAGCAAAAACCTGATCACACATCATACACCTATGCCTGCATGCATTTATATACAATCACGTGCATATAAAAACATCCATGTTCACACCATACTACTTCCAAACAATTAAATGCATGTACTCAAATCCTCATGCATATTTCACTCACATGTTTCACCACTTTCAAGCATGGACATGCAAACATGCATACTAACATGGGCACATACATGGATACACATTCATATAAACATATAGGTACATTCATGCATGAATAATCCCACACTACCATGGATAAACTCACAACATAAAAAACTTACAAAAAAAGTACACACGTGTGGATAAACTAACAACAAAACTTACTCACAAAAAATAACACATAAGTGAACTAAGGGGGGATGGAGAGATAGAGAGACTTACAGAGGGAGGGGGCTCTCAACTACAGGAATTTTGTCTCTAGAGGCTCAAAAATTGGAGGCAAAGGGATCAAGAGATGGAGGGGACAAATAAAAGAAGGATAGGAAACCTAACCAAGAGGTTCCTCCAAGGAAGGTCTTCTAACTTGTTATTTAAAAGGAATAAATAATATTTTAAAAAAAAAGGAGACATATTGTTGACTTTTTGAGTTCGATCCCTGTTTTGATGTGAATAAAGCACAAGATCCTTATGTGTGTATTTAGTGCATGAGCAGGTTTACATTTCAGCACACACATAAGATTAAAGGGAAATGGACGCCAGGAGCAACTTAAAAATTACACACTCGGCATATTCCATGACAATTCAAAAGAGCAAGAAAGGAGAAGACATTTATTTTTATTGTAATTACATTTATGTTTTGGACTGTAATAATGCGTGATATACATTATATGAATACCAAGCTCGGGATGACCATAGACCGACCATAGGGAATTAAACAAAGACCATAAATAGACCTTAGGGCAGCAAATATTTCATGAAAAATCCTACTCATAAAAACTAAAATCATTCAAAAAGGGTTTAAGTCACTTAGGGTCAAAATAAGGCTAAAAATTTAGTTTTTCACTATGCTCGGTCAACTAGTCTTCTCTAGCTTAAAATGCCTCAGCTGACTGACCACCTCAACCAACCAACTACCTCGGCCAACTGACCATTTTATAACTAATAAACCCAGCTGACCGACCCTTCATTTTTTTCCATATTCGCATGCCTCGGCCGACTGGCCTTTTAGTTCAAAATAAGCCTCAACCGACAAGTCACCAAGACCGGCAGACCGGCCTTAAGCCTTGGCTGACCGAAGTCACAAAGTCCTGGAGAATTGCCTGAGGTCAGCCGATTGGTGATGCCCACTGTCAATCGAACCTCTCGAGTTACTCCAATTTTTAGCGCTAAAACGGGCTTTACTTTTGATTAAACATTTTTAATAGTCCCCAGCGTGCCCCAAACGGTCATATTTCTCCCAAACTCTATAAATACCCCTTCATAACTCATTTCCTAACTAATGCTTAGATTTTAATTCTCCCAAATATCTTTGTGTTTTAAATTTCATTTTTCATACTCTCTTGTACTCCTTCCATTGAAAATCTTTCAAGAGAGCTTTTGATTTCTTTCACTCCCTTACTTGCAAATCCATTGCTTTTAAGGGATTGTTGAAAGAAATTTTTTATTTGGGTATTCATTACATAAATTGAAAGCATATACTCTCACTTAAGCATTTATTTTTGAAAAATAATTTTTTTAGAGCTGCTTGAAGTTTTTCCCACATATTTCTCTTGATAAATATTTATTGGAAAAACCCTATTCCTATTTGGGAATCTTTGCACATTCTATTGCAAGATTGAAAAGCTTATCTTGTGCTTTATTACAAAAATCCTTTTGAGCATAAACCCTAGCTCTCCTACACTTTATTTTTAGAATATATTTTTGGAGATATCATTTGAGAGTATTTGTGATATTTGAAAAGCACATATTTCATATTTCATTTTTATCAAATATCATATTTATTTATTTTGGGAAAAATCATTTGAAAGAAAAACCTTAGGTTCTCCTTCACTTTACTTGAAAAATATTTTTAGAGAAAGTTTTATTTGGGGTTAAATTTTTGAAGTGCCTATTGGTAGGCTTGTCAAGGCTTGGGTCCCTACCAAAAATGATATTTATAAAACCTAACTGTTTCCAAGTTTTGTAGAGAGTGGGTAAGTCGGGTATCGATCCATGGGGTTTAAAGTGCAGTTATTAACCTTTTCCATATTAGTTTATAAAGCTTTGTATAAAAGGAAGTGTAAAGGTGGGATTTTTGTGGTGTTTCGAACAACTAATGGAAAGAATGTAAAATCTAAAGTACCCTACTCCTAATAAGCGACGCTTCAACTTGAATCAGATGCTAGACGCCTTTGTAAAGGTGGGATTTTTGTGGTGTTTTGAACAACTATTGGAAAGAATGTAAAATTTAAAGTACCCTACTCCTAATAAGCGATGCTTCAACCTGAATCAGATGCTGGACGCCTTGCCTCTGACTACACTCCACCAACTATCCATAGAAGTACTAACCCAATAATCTCAAGCCAAGCGGGAGAGGATCATTCGAGGGCACAAGGTAGCAAGGGTGCACCAATCATCTGGAGTACGATTGGGAACTAGAGTATACCCTATCTCAATGATCGCAAACACCTTCGCGGTTCCATAGCCAACTAATTTTATCTGGCAGAGACTCTAGTAGTGCTTATCCTTATCTGCCATCTTTCATCAAAATCAAAGCAGTAAATTGAAAACAATAAATGAAAGTGAATTAAAGAAAGCATATAAATGAAAGTAGTAAATTGAAAGCATGTAAAAATCATCCCTTGGTATTCGAGTTACCTCTCATAAACAACTGTCCCTGCAATGGAATGACTGTCTAATACAGTAAAAAAATACAAGAGTGTTGCCGGTTGTCACAAGCTGTCGAACACCTCTTGCACAATCCAGAACTTGTATTGAAATATAATCTAACTAATGTACATTGGCTCTCAATGGTATTCTAGGTTTGTCACTAACCTAAAATAAACCAAATAGGGACCCTTAAAACATATTCATAGCTAATATTTATACCTATTAGGGTTTGCAAGGTTTGAATTTTGAAATAGGAAAGTTTAGCACAAAATATCATGCAAAAGATTGTCGTTGGAGACCAAGTCGCACCCTTGTTTTTGCTGCTCGAGCAGCTGGTCAAGATCTTGACCTGGTTGCCCCTCAATGTCTTGCTGGTCGAGTAGCTAGTTGAGATGCTTGTTGAGATATAAACCTAGTCCTCCATCAAGGTCTTGCTAGTCAAGCACTTGGTCGAGACTCGTAGTATTTCAATCTTCCGTTCAGCTCAGGAACTCGACTTAGCCGCCCCTTAAGGTCTTCCTAGTCGAGCACTTGGTCGAGACTCTAGATATTTCTAGGATCAATAAGCATTTGTATGTAACGACCTGCTTATTTTAACATATAATAAGACATAATAAAAGAAATAGTCAACCCAAACCCATGGGTAGCGGGGATACCTGTCATACACAGCGGAACCTAGGCAGTGGTAAATGTAAATCATCAACCTCATTACCACAAAATACATAATACTAGAGTTAACTATAATCCTAAAGCACATTATTTATATACAGTGTCCAAAAATTTCCAAAAATATACTTATGTCTAAGGACCTACAATATGAATTTCCTGCCACTAGATCATAACTTACCCTCCTAAAGGGGTAGTACCACTCTATCTCAACGGCGGCCTCTATCCGCTGATCTTTCTGGGTTCTCTGAAAATCATTTAATGTTCGGGGGTGAGAAACTTCTCAGTAAGGGAAAATAAACTAAATACAACTGTATGACAACATGAATACTTAATGATAATATAGATATACAGTACAAACTTCATACCAGAAAATATTCATCATTTAATAATTGCAAAAACGTGTACTTTCATATTTCTAATACATCATACTAATCATAACTGTCTGGTATAACTAATAATACTAAAAACATACCTAGGATGAATAGCTAGCTGATGTCATGTATTACCCCCATAACGAGTTGTGCAGCCTGAAGACGAGACCCGACAATGGCTAGTCGACCACTGCCGAGTTCAAAATGTCTGTAAGTACAATGAACCCGCCACACCCTGGTCTAGACTTCCAGGTGTACGTCTACAACTCTACTATGAAAGCCACATCAACTATCCATCTCCCACCCCCTCGTGGGGTGGTTAGCACCAATCTGAACATAGATATCAGATCTATAAGCTACGGTATTGTGCTCCTGAACTGAACTAAACTAATATCCGGGTTCTGATAACATATAATACATGATAATATAGCCTTTAACATAAATGGACTGATAGCATTTTGTATAATTTCATAAAGACGGCCTCGTGCCGAGCATTTCAAAAATACGGTCTTACGCTCAAATCATACGTAAAACACGGCCTCATACCGGCTATCAATCACGGCCTTGCGCCGAATATCTCATACATATCATTCTGAATAATAAATCAATTATCATGTATTTTCAACATCATTTTGTACAGTATTATTTCATATTCCTGAAAACATGCTTCATTCATAACATTGTTATATCATGATACTTCTTACGTAAAGGAATATTCATGCCACACATTTTCTGTATAAAACCATACATTATATATTCTAAAATCATAATTATTGGCATCTCATACATATATATACATTTCAACATAATAACAGTATTTTCCCAAATGTGCATTTCCTTCGTAATATACATATATAATATATGCTTTCCTAAAAATAAATTTACTGATAAATAATAATAATTTGCATGGAAAATGACTGCTTTAATTTATTCCCTTTCCTAACATTGAAAAAACCCCCCTAAAATTTCCAATCCTGCACTTATAGGGTCCCCCGTTCAACTCTCTGAAAACAATAACTCGCAAAACTAAATTTCGGTATTTTCATGTGAATATCATTTCTTATAACTACAGTAAGACCAAATTTGGCATAAAAAGTCTTACCTCAACTTAGGGATGAATTTCAAATCGCTTCCACCAACGATTCGCTCTGGCAAATTTAGAGAGAATTTCCCCAGGAGCGTCGTGGTGGCCTTAGATCGTCGATCCAGCAAGCGATGGAGACGAAATCGAAGAGAGAGGAGAGAGAAACCAAAGGGAGAGAGAGAGAGAGAGAGAGTGATTTTTTTCTTTATTTTATGTGTTTAAATCCGGGTTTTTTCTATTTATAGGGTCGGATTCGTCGACGAGACACGTCACCTCGTCAACGAGTCCTATAGAAAGTTCATCGACAAACTTACACCCTCGTCGACGAATTTCAGACTTCCAAAAATCCTCTCTCAGTATCTTCTCGTCGATGAAACTTGTCTTGGTTGATGAGACCCTATGTTATCCTCGTCGACGAATCCCCTAAATTCGCCGATGAGTCCTTAATTAAATTTCTTGGTTATTACTCTCAAAGTGCGATGTCGTCGATGATCGCTAAGCATTCGTCGACGATGTCGACTGCCTCCTTCTGTTACTATTTTGATTTCCCTTTCTCTCTATTTAAATACCATTATTATTATTCGGGTCATTACATTCTCCCCTCCTTATAAAATTTCGTCCTCGAAATTTACTATTCATACAACTTATCATCCCTTAAAGGAAAAATGGTCTACTTATTTTATTACTTACCCTCACTTATGGTGGAGGAATACCGTGGTTACATTTCAAGCTGTGGGAGATTACATATACCAAAAGAAAATTCCCCGAAAACTAAAATACCACTTACTAACTAAAGCATTACATGTACCTGCAAAAGAAACATTGCATATTTACTCACATTTCTAAATCACATATGGACTTCTTGGTATAATTGCTGGTATTTCTGTCTGATTTGTTCCTCAAGCTCCTAAGAAGCCTCTTCTATTACGTGATTCCTACATAAAACCTTCACCATAGGAATCTTCTTATTATGTAGTTCCTATGAACATTTCAGAACTGCAAATATTTTCTCTATCTCCTGCACCCAATTTTCAGCGATTACAGGGTTAGTTCCTCGTGAGAAAGACAGATGATTCATCTTAATTAATTTCTCAATCGTGCTACCGTGGTCTGCCGATGGATCCCCCTATTCCCTCGAGCTCATGGCAATTTCGGCCATAACTTGTTGTGCCACACTGCGCAAAACTGCATCCAAATCATTGTCTGCATCGCTTGAGGGTCCAGCACCCTCATTCCCACTAGCGTGGGCACTACAGCCACCAAGGTCCATCCCGAAAAACAAATAACTTAACTCAGAACCCCTTCACTACATATATCCCCCAACCAATATAGTATTTATTCCTACTTAATTCATCTCTTTTGAACTTAATTCAAGGTTCAATCCTACAACCTAGATACCCAACCCGACCATAGTTTACCATGACTTTCCTGAAATCGTCACCCTAGGAAAATCACACAAACTACCACGGAAGTCCCGTATCTAGACTACAAACTGTAACGACCTGCTTATCTTAACATATAATAAGACATAATATATAAAATAGTCAACCAAAACTCATAGGTAGCGGGGACACCTATCATACACAGCGGAACCTAGGCAGTGCTAAATGTAAATCATCAACCTCATTACCACAAAATACATAATACCAGAGTTAACTGTAATCCCAAAGCACAATATTTATAGACAGTCTCCAAAAATATACTCATGTCTAGGGACCTACAATATGAATTTCCCGCCCCTAGATTAGAACTTACCCTCCTAACGTGGTAGTATCACTTTATCTCAACGGCGGCCTCGATCCGCAGATCTTTCTAGGTTCCGTGAAAATCATTTAATGTTTGGGGGTGAAACACTTATCAGTAAGGGAAAATAAACTAAATACAGTTGTATGGAAACATAAATACTTAATGATAATATAGATATACAGTACAAACTTCATACCAAAAAAAATTCATCATTTAATAATTGCAAAAACGTATACTTTCATATTTCTAATACATCATACTAATCATAACTTTCCGGTATAACAAATAATACTGAAAACATACCTAGGATGAATAGCTAACTGATGTCATGTATTACCCCCCACAACGGGTTGTGTAGCTCGAAGGCGGGTCGTGACAATGGCTGGCCGACTATTATCGAGTCAAAAATGTCTGTAAGTACGATGGGCCCGCCACACCCTGGTCCAGACTTCTAGGTGGATGACTACAACTCTACACTGAAAGCCACATCGACTATCCATTTCCCACCACCTTATGGGGTGGTTAGCACCAATCTGAACATAGATATCTGATCTATAGGCTACGGTACCATGCTCCTGAACTGAACTAAACTAACATCTGGGTTCTGATAACATATAATGCATGATAATATAGCGTTTAACATAATTGGATTGATAGCATTTTCTATAATTTCATAAATACGACCTCGTGTCGAACATTTCAAAAGTACGGCCTCATGCCAAACATTTATTAAATATGGCCTCGCCTCGAAATCATATGTAAAACATGGCCTCGTGCCATCTATCAATCACGGCCTTGCGCCGAATATCACATACATATCATTTTGAATAATAAATCAATTATTATGTATTTTCAACATCATTTTGTACTGTATTATTTCATATTTCGTAAAACATGCTTCATTCGTAACATTGTCATATCATAATACTTGTCACGTAACGGAATGTTCATACCACACATTTGCTGTATAAAACCATACATTATATATTCTAAAATCATAATTTTTGGCATCTTATACATATATATACATTTCAACATAATAGTAGTATTTTCCCAAATGTTCATTTCCTTCATAATATACAGATATAATACATGCTTTCCTAAAAATAAATTTACTGATAAATAATAATAATTTGCATGGAAAATGACTACTTTAGTTTATTCCCTTACCTGACACTGAAAGAAACCCCCTAAAATTCAACTCTCTAAAAACAATAACTCGCAGAACTAAACTTCGGTATTTTCATGTGAATATCGTTTCCTATAACTACTATAAGACTAAATTTGGCATAAAAAGCCTTACCTCAACTCAGGGATGAATTTCAACTTGCTCTCACCAACGATCTGCTCAAGCAGATTTGGAGAGAACTTCCCCAAGAGCATCGTGGTGGCCTTAGATCGTTGATCCAGCGAGCAACGAAGCCGAAATCGAAGAGAGAGGAGAGAGAAATCGAATGGAGGGAGGGAGGGTAATTTTTTTCTTAATTTTCTACGTTTAAATCCGAGTTTTTGCTATTTATAGGGTCGGATTCGTCGATGAGACACGCCACCTCGTCGACGAGTCTTGTAGAAAGTTCGTCGACGAACTTACACCCTCGTCGACGAATTTCAGACTTCCAAAAATCCTCTCTCGGTATCTTCTCATCGACGAAACTTGTCTTCGTCGACGAGACCCTATGTTATCCTCGTTGACGAATCCCCTATATTTTTCAGTGAGTTCTTAATTAAAATTTTTGGTTATTACTCTCAAAGTGCGATGTCGTCGATGAACACGAAGCGTTCGTCAACGATGTCAACTACCTCCTTCTGCTACGGTTTCCACTTCCCTTTCTCTCTATTTAAATACCATTATTATTATTTGGGTCATTACACTGTCTCTTGACCTGGTTGCCCTTGAGGGTCACATGGTCGAACACTGCAACATTTCTTCTTTAGTATGAACCTTGGAATATGTAGTATTTGCCCTCATCACCCCTTGCGTAACCTGGTCTTACCATATGATCAAATGGAGTCTTTCTTTCTCTTTTATGTGTGTTGAGGCATTAGGAGTTTGGCTAGACAGATGATTTGAGCTTTGAGTATCCCAAATACTCCCTTGGCTTCTCGTATTGCTTAACTCCTTGGTTTTAACCTATTTTTTCTGAAACATGAACGGTTACATAACTTCGAAATATGATAACGAAGGGCATATACATAATAAAAGAAGACGAAACAAAGGTAAATGAGGGCCTAAAATCGTGCATTTCAAGGACTCATCTTAATCCCTAACTTATACTTTACTAGTCCTTGAGCAAAGCAAAAACTAAGATAGCTAATAAAATCTAATCTAGCTCCTCTTTTTTGGGAAACACGGTTACATTTACCATATGCAACAAGGCTTTAAACCCCTAGGTTGATCCTAGTGGACGAGTTGCAGTACTTGTAGTCTCGTGAGGGTTTCCAAGGTGATACCCACAAACACCAACTCAGTGAACATCAGATAATATTGCATAGAACACAGTGATGCCATTTTACACACAAGAATATAACCTAGTTAGATATAGGTTGTTAATTTAGGTGTAGTCCCAAGAGGAGGGTGAATTGGGTATTTAAAAATATTTTGGTATTTCAATCATTACTTGAAAACCCTACCACGCAAGCACAAATTTGGATATACACCGATTTCAATATTATACAACTTAATTGATTTAATCAATGGATATCTTAATTAATTCAGTACTACCCAATTATTCTTACTTATTTTAAATATTCATATATATCAATATTTAAAACATGCATAGAAGATATAATATGAATATAAGTGTAGAAATTTAAAGATATATATATATATATATATATAGAGAGAGAGAGAGAGAGAGAGAGAGAGCGTGAGCAAACACCGAATTTTTAACGAGGCTCAGCCAAACCCGGCCTACATCCTCACCTTGGGAAAAGCCCCAAGGATTTTACTAATTTGCTCCTTAAACCCGATCAGAGCTTTCCGTTACAAACTCATTGCTTACAAGAGGCACAACTTCCTCCTACTCTACTGCTTCCCAGAGGCACAACTTCCTCTTGCTCTGCTGCTTACAAGAGGTGTAGCTTCCTCCTTCTCAGTTCACAGCCCGAACCATTAATACAATAGTTGAATGAAATTCCTGAACACTCAGATGCTTCTCAAAAGCTAATGAGTACAACAGAATTCCTAAAACACATTCATAGGATATAACCTGAAGCTTAATGAGTGTATGTGATGTTTTCAATAATGTTTTTGTAATAATCAAATATATGATTTTTGAATATAAAAATATATATGATATGCTTTCTCAAAGATCTACACCCAAGGCAATATATCTCCAAAAATTTGATTTTTCAAATAATATGTGTTGGAAATCTAGGGTTTTCTCAAATAACTTTTTGGCACGAATAAAAGAATATTAAATCTTTGAATAAAAATAATATCAAGAATGCTTCAAAGATTTAAAGTCCTAGATTGAACTTCTCCCATAAGATTTTTCAAACAAAAATATGAAACTTAGGGTTCTTGCTCTCTTAATAAAATATTAAAAAAATATATATGAGAGAAGAAAAACTTTTATAATGAAGATTAAGTGCCAAAATATAAAACCATGTATACCAAACTTCAATATCACAACGTGCTTGTAAGATGTGTGTGTGAATGCTCTTCGACGGCTGAGGAATGCCCAACAGATGTTTGAACTTGATAGAGTGTAGGCAAAGTATGCAAAAGTTTAGCAATCTTTTCAAAACTCTCAGGAGGTAGGCAAAAACTCATGCCCTAGGGTTTAGAGGTCATATTTAAAGGTGTTCTCGACGTTAGGTTAAGTTATGGTTGTTGGATCAATTTAATCAAGAATTTTATGGGCATATCTGCGCTGAACCTCCATCTGCACTGTGACATTCGTCGACGAGAGCACGCCTTCATCGACGAGTGTGCAACACCCCTTCGTTGACGAGAACTTAAGTTTGTCGATGAGAGACTTGACTGAACTTTTTTGGTTCTCGGTATTCTCTCGTCAATAAGAACAAAAAATTCGTCGCCAAGTGGCCATATGAATTAGTCGACGAGGCCATGGGGTTCATCAACAAGGCCTCTAAAATTTGCCTCTAAAAATTCATTCAACCTATAACTAATGTAAATGTATTTTTTATGAAATGCATGAGTCCTAAGATTTTCCTAGGGTATATTTGAGCTTCCAACTATATCTTATGAAATGTGTAAATACAAGTGAGACTAAATACACATTACAGCTAAAAATTTGAGGTGTCTTCATCATTTTGTTCTTTTAATTTCATGGAATATGTCAGGTTGTATGCGCTTCAAGTTCCTCATGGCTTTTATAGCATTCGTATCATTTGTGCGTGCTAAATAATGATCCTAATAAAAAGCTCAATGCACAAATAAGATAACTGTGTTTTGTCATTAGAAAAACGAGATCGGACTCAAAAAGTCAACAATCTCCCCTTTTTTTTATGATAACAAACACGAGAGCAAAATGCATAAATTTCAAAATAGATATTTAAGTTCAGCTCGATATGCATCTAGATATAGCAATAAATTATATGCACATTAATCCTCTCCCCTTAAAAATCCCCTCTCCCTAAACACAAGGAGTATATCATTTTATTCATTAATCCTTTCCCCCTTTTGGCATTAGTAAAAGGGTTAAGTTAAGTGTAAAAACAAAAATTCTTACCTTTAGAAAAAGATGACTCCCCTGTTTTGAAACAAATTTTATTTTAGCTCAAAAAAACTCTCCCCTTTTTTGAAGAAAAACTTTTCGCCTATTTTTTTTTTTTTTCATTTAAGCTCATACACATTGTAGACTACGCAATTTTAAAAAGATATCTCTCCCCCTAAGAATTTGATTACTTGCGTAGATGGAATGAAATGGCTATACTTATCAAGAATTAATTTCACTACTAGTTCAAAGCCATATAAGTAATCATTTTAAAATATTTTAGACCAACTATAGCGATACTATGATGCACATGAGTTCTTTATGCTTTTACTCTAAGGATGGAGCTCAGCTCCTTTAAATATTTTCAAGCATGCAACAAATTTAGTTCAGTATAGTTAAAAAAAAAATTCACGTGGTTAACAAGTTGCATCAAATATGCACAAAAGAATGCACACATACCATTCATGATTTGATATCAGACGTAAATACAAAATATGATACCAAATGTGATTATGCTTATTTTTCAGAGCCATAGTATTTTCAAGTTAATTTGCTCCCCCTCAATTATGCACTTATCATCGTCTTATGTTTTTTTTATTTTAATCATTCTTCACCAGTTTAGCTGAGTGTTCTAAGATTTTCAATAATTTATACTTGGCTTTACCTTCTTTAGCTTAGAGGACCAAAAAGTCAGAAACAATTCTACTTCAGGTTCATAAGCCTATATTGCTTCTTTTCTTATGGATCTCAACGCATAGGTTTCCTAGTCATTTGCATTTTCATATAAATTGAACCTATTGCAAATAACTTAGCCAATTGACATATTCAAAAGCTTATAATAGATTTGACTTGAAGTTTGAGAGCTTGTGAAGTGAGACTTGACAAATACTCTTAACAATTAAATTATCATTAAGTTCAGGAGAATATTCATTATGAGTGGACAATATTCAAAATATTTTGTGGAAGCGAATATATCCAACTACTAAGACAAAAAGCAATTTGGAAGAATATTAATTTTTGAATACTTCTCTTTGGGTATTTCTAATTATCCAATCATTGGATGATACCTTATAAGCATGTCTTCAATTTTAAGCAAGAGTACGAGCCTAGGATAGATGAATCTTTTCTGGATATGATCGTGGTGTGATAAAGATTTCTTGTGGAGGAAATAGCTTTAGCGTAAATCAAAATTAGGAAATTTTATATTTTGAGCACAAAGGGAATATTTATTAAAATGTCTTAATAGACCATTTGGATCCCTTAGAGAATTTCACTGATTTGATTATAACATGATATCTTTTAATGAGCATTTGGTAAATATAGAATTTATGATTTATCAGTGCTTAATCCTAAAGTGATGACTTATTTTTATCAAGGCTTGTTATGTTCATAGATGAGTTTAGGGATAAATGAAATATAACAAGATGAATATCCTAAAACTCGAATTTGTGCAATTGACAACTATGCTTAGGATTTTAATCATGGATTAAGCATTAAGAATTATTTACCAGACACAATTACCTTGTCCATTTGGAAGTGAATTTAATAGAGCATGCTTTTGAGATTTTCTTGAAGATGTGATTCATGTTTTTCATTTTATAGAGCAAGGTTTCTAATATTTTAGACAATTAATCTCTCAACCTTCACTTTGAATAAATCAAGGTTTGCATGCTATCCTATATTTTAACATTTTACCCAATCATTATGATATAGAAGCATTTGGTAGTAAAATTGGATATATTGCTTAAAGAAATCATATTGACTTAACTTTCTTGTAGGATTCTTAGTATAATAATAGTGTAGTAAATACATATACTAAGATTTTACATTTTAAGCATATACTATTCCCCAAGCCTATTAGTCATCATGACCCCTTTTTGTTTATGTGGACGACTCCACTAAATTCTCAATCCTAAAGTATAAGGAAGAGTACTTGGGATTCATTTTTGGTACCCATTTTTCTTTGACTCTCCAGACTTGTTTTGGCTTCACACCTTTCCTTTTAAATGGGTAATCAAATTTAATGTGCCTTTTATTTTTACATAGTATGCAGGTGGTGTGAACATACAGACTAGAAGAGGTACTAGCATAGAATTTTGATGCTTTAACAAAGTACCCCATATATAGGTTCTTTCTTGTCCTATTTTCAATTCCATTATAACCTATACCTTCTTTTTCTAAGGTCATCTTTTGTAAACTTAGAAGCTTGTCTAAGTTTTCATTGCCTTTAGTAAGTGTATGGATGATCTTAACTTGATCCTCTATCCTTTTTTTTGGGTCTTGAATTTTTAAATTCTTTAAGCCTTTGCAAACAACTTTTAATTTTACAAATTCATCAGTCATTTTGTTTGCTTTACATTCAACTTCAGAAATTTGAAGATCTTTTGCATGATCACTCCAAATCTTGGATCTTAACTCTTTTAGCTCATTTGCCATCATATCATTCTTTTCTAATTTCATGATTTTCAAATCATTTTCTTTTTCAACACTAATTTTTGATTCTAAATCTTTCAATGATGCATCATTTTTGTCTACTAATCTCTTAATTTCTAAGTCTTTTTCAATCTTTTCTTTTTCCCAACAAGTATGAGACTCTCTAAAATCTTCTAATTGTTTTTCTAAGTCTTTATTTTCATTTTCCAACATTTTTTTTTCTTTTTAGACATCTTTGTTAAAATTTTATGAGCCTTAACAAATCCTTTTTGTAATTCCTCATAAGAAGGCATGTTATCACTATCAGATTCATCATAGGATTCACCACTAGAATTATCACAATATATATTACAAGATTTATCACAATCATTGCATGAATCATTTTGAGAATCATTATGAGTAGTAGAAGGAGTAGAGTGTACCTCTTCATCGATTAATGCAACTAGGCCACAATTTTCCACTACCTGATCATTTAAGCGTGAATTTTCCCAAGGGGTGGACTTATTTCCTTTGGTCTCTCCAAATTTCCTATTAAGTTCTCCCATATCTCCTTAGCACTTTGACATGACTTGATTTCATGAAAAACATTAGTATCTAAAGCATGCAATAGAATATTCATGGCACCGAAATTTATTTGCATTAATTTCATGTCATTCTCATTCAGCTCATATTCATATTTGGGAATTTCAACATTATCAACGATTTTTATAGGTACTAAGTTTCCTTGAGCAATTACTCTCTAGCTCCTCTAATCCATTGATTCAATAAAAGTAGTCATTCCTGTTTTCCACTTGGTGAAATTTTCACCATAAAACATTGGAGGACTTGTAGAGATTTGTCCCACACTGAATGGGGATACACCAAAATAAGTCATCGTGATCTTTTTACAAAAAAATTTAAGTCTATGCAATGAGGCTTTGATACCAAATGTTAATTTAGGTGTAATCCCAAGAAGGGGGGTGAATTAGGTATTTAAAAATATTTTGGTATTTCAATCCTGACTTGGAAACCCTACCATGCAAGCACAAATTTAAATATACACCGATTTCAGTATTATACAACTTAATTGATTTAATTCGTGGATGTCTCAATTAATTCAGTATTACCCAATTATTCTTATGTATCTTGTTGGGACCCTATGAGCAACTAGAAAAATTGGGACACCAAAAATTTATGTGGTTCAGTCTAGATCGACCTACATCCACGAAGCACACCATAATTCACTAAAAACCGCCAGAAAAAATACAACTCTCTTAGCTTCTCTCTTCCTCACACTCTCTTCTTCCTTTCTTTTCTTCTTTGTATTTCATCTCTCCAAGCTCCTCTATTTATAGGTAGCTTGGAATCAATCTCAACAAATTACAATGAATTAGATTTGAGAAATTTTATTCATCAAAATTAAATCAAGATTAAAAGGCTGTGGTTTTACAGCTTGCGCGTGTCTCCAGCCTTACATCTCCAGCTCTTGGCTTCATCTACGTCTCCTGGCTTCAGCTACAATAATCTCCCACTTGGAGACAGAGACGCCTCTTCAACCAGTATCATGAATAAATGATGTGCTCAAAATATGTCTTTAGGCATGAAGACCAACTGAAGTTGAACACAACTTTAACTTCTCTGTAGTCACCACCTTAGTTAACATATCTGCCGGCTTTATGCTACCTTGGATTTTTTCAAGTGTCAACACGCCGTCCTCTATCAGAGATCTGACGAAGTGATAACACAATTGAATATGTTTAGTTCTGGAATGAAATGCGGAGTTCTTTGCCAGATGTATCGCACTCTGACTGTCACTGTATAAAATATTCCTCTACTGCTTTAATCCAAGATCCGTTAACAAACCCTGAAGCCAAATCATGATTTTACTGGCTTCTTTCACTACTACATATTCAGCTGATGTAGTGGATAAAAAACAATATTTTGTATCTATGGCATCCAACTAACAGCTATTGTGCCAACAATGAATATATACCTGGTGGTGCTTCTGCAATGATCGATTTCACCTGCAAAATCAACATCTACAAATCCTTAGATTTTCAAATTGCTTTTGCCGAAACATAGGCACTTATCAATAGTGCCACATAGATATCTCAAAATCCACTTCATTGCTTCCCAGTGTGTCTTCCCTGGATTTGACATATACCTGCTGAAAGCTCCCACTGCTTGGCCAATATCTGGTCTGGTACCAACCATAACATACATTAGACTTCCAACGACTGAGGCATATGGTACCTTAGCCATGAAGTATTTTTCTTCATCTATTTGGGGAGACTGATCCTTAGAGAGACGGAAGTGACCTGCCAATGGTGTATTTACAGCTTTAGCGCTGCTCATGTTAAACCTCTATAAAATACGACTGATGTACTCTGACTGAGATAACCACAACGTTCCTTATTGCTTATCTCTAGAGATCTGCATCCCAAAAATCCGCTTTGTAGGACCTAAGTCTTTCATATCAAATTCCTCTAACAATTGCTGCTTCAATTTTATGATCTCTTCTATATTTGATCCTACAACTAGCATATGATCAACATATAACAGTAGAATAATATAGCTAGTACGATACCTTTTGAAATAGCAACAGTGGTAAGCATCGCACTTCTGAAAATTGTTCCTCTGCATACAACTGTCAAATTTCTTGTACCACTACCCAGAAGCTTGTTTGAGATCATAAAAACTCTTTTTCAATTTGTATACAAGATTCTTTTTACCTTTTATTGAGAAACCTTGGCTGTTGCATATAAATTTCCTTATCAAGATCACCATAAAGAAATGTCGTCTTCATGTCCAATTGCTCAAGATGTAAACCCTCTGAGGCAACCATACTCAAAAGAGATCTGATGGTTGTCAGCTTGACAACTGGCGCAAAAATATCAGTGTAGTCAATTCCTTCCTTCTGTTTGAAACCTTTAACTACTAACCAAGCTTTATACCTCTTGGATCCATCATGCCCTTCTTTGATCTTGTACACCCATTTGTTGTGAAAAGTCTTCTTACCATTGGGTAACTTAGCTTGTTCCCATGTTTTGTTGGAGTTAAGAGACTTCATCTCATCTTTCATTACAAGCTCCCACTTGCTCGAATCTCCTGCCTGATATGCTTCAACATAGCATTCAGGTTCTCCTCCATCTGTAAGAAGCAAATGGTTGACATACCTCCTATTTGGTATATGTTGCCGAGAAGATCTCCTAAGATCTAGTGCTAGAGTAGGAGGTGGTGGTGCAACAATCTACTCCACATGTTCCTCTGCCTAAGGATTCTCGGTATTCTGCTGAGGATTCTCGGTGTTCCGCTGACGTGTCGTTACACCTACAAAACATCATCCACATCTACAAAGATTGTTTCAGACTTTATAGATTCTGTTGTGTGTCTATCTTTGTACATCACCTTTTCATCAAAATCACATCTCTGATTCTGATCACCTTTTTGTTTCCATCATCCCAAATGCGATACCCATATTCATCTCCACTATAACCGATGAAAGTGCATTTCCGGGATTTTGGATCCAGCTTATTCATGACATGATCATTGATATGTACATATGCAACACAGCTAAAAACTTTCAAATGAGAAATTCTTACCTTTTTATTACTCCATACTTCTTCTGGTAGACTATAGTCCAATGGTACTGATGGACTCCTATTAATCAAATAAGCTGTTGTGTTGACTGCTTCTGCCTAAAACATCTTTGGCAAGCCCGACTGCATACGCATGCTTCTGGCTTTTTCTATCAATGTTATGTTCATCTGCTCGGCAACACCATTGTGTTGAGGCGTACCTAGAACAATTCTTTCCATTCTGATACCATGCTCATAGCAAAATTTCTTGAACTCAGTGTCAACGTACTTACCACCATCATTTATGCTCAGCTTCTTGATTTTCAAACCAGTTTCATTTTCTATCATTGCTTTCCAAATTTTAAAAGCATAAAAAAACATCATATTTATATTTCAGGAAGTAAACCCATACCTTCCGTGAATGATCAACGATAAACGTGACGAAGTAATGCTTCCCACCTATGGATGAAATGGTCGTTGGTCCCTATACATCTAAATGGACTAGCTCAAGTCTCTCTTTCTCTGGGGTACTGATATTTGTATGGAAACTAATACTCTTTTGTTTCCCAAATATGCAATCCTCACACGTGTCAATCTTCACCGACTATAAATCACTTAAGTTATCCTTTGAGTGCATCATCCTGAGTCCCTTCTCACTCAAGTGTTCGAGTCGTTGATGCCATAAGTTGCTATAATCATTTCCTATAGAAACTGTAATAGAAATGCATGCATTAGGAGTTACATAAAGAGTACCACTTTTCTTACCTCATGCAATTCAATGCACCCTTCGAAATCTTCCATTCATCACCAATGAAAGTTGTGTTATATCCTTCGTCTGCCAGTTGACCGAATGAGATCAAATTCTTCCTTAGGTATAGAATATATCTGACATCTCTCAGTTTCCATAGTGAACCATTCATTTTGATCTTCACTATCCCTTTGTCGGCAATGTCGCAGGATTGATCATTGCCAAGATATACTTTACCAAAATTGCCTGATGTATACTCCTCTAGGAAATCTCTGCTACAAGTGGCATGGAATGAAGCTCCAGAGTCTAATACCCAAGACTCCTTTTTGCTCTCCAAAGAGCAGATCAACATATCATTTTCTGAAGCAACATTTACTTCTGTCTTTGCGCTTGTCTCATATTCTTTCTTCATACTTTTACACTGGTTCTTGTAATGACCAAATTTCCGTAGTTCCAGCACTCAATATTTTTATGTCCTGGGAACCTGTGCCCTGAGAACCTCTAGGATTTCTGGATTTAGACTACCTTAGCTTAGATCTGCTACGGTTGTTTTATTGTCCATGCTTGTTTCCTCTGCCTCGACTTTCCATGTTCAAGGCTAAACCGAAGTGGAGCCATGGTTTGACTGCATTTTTATTTCCTCTGTCAAAATCATGCTGACAACCTCATCATATACAATCTTTGATTTCCCTACGGAGCTACTGATTGCAGTAACAACACCATTCCAACTTTCAAGCAACTGATTGAGAATCAGTAGGGCACGAATCTCATTATCAAATGTTATCCCAACTAAGGTGAGTTGATCTGATAACTCTTTGAAATTATTCAAATGCCTGCTAAAACTTTCACCTGTAGACATGGTCATAGTAAACAATATTTTCATAAGATGTACCTTGTTAGCGGTTGACGGCTGCTCGTACATATTAGAAAGTGCATCCATTAGAGACTTGGTGGATGATATACGCTTGATATTGAATGCCACAGACTTTGACAATGCCATTCTGATGGCTTTGAGACCTTCTCGATCAAGCAACTCCCACTTGTCCTCATTCATAGATGTTGTCTTACCCTTCAATGGCAACTGCAACTCCTTCCCAAACAAATAATCTTCAATCCGCATCTTCTAGAAACCAAAATTGTTGCCGTTGAACATTTTGAACTTTGAGCTCTTTTCGTTTGACATCTCGATTCACTGATCTAAAGATGGAATTAGCTCAAATGGATAGCACATTTGGATTCAAAATGGTCAAAAACCTTAGAAATGGTTCAAGTTGTTCGAAAAATGGACCTAGAATGACGCTAAAAAGCCTGACCAAAGATGAGGTCAAACCTAGTCAAACTTGGTCAACGATGCTGATGTGGCAGGGTGCTGACGTGACAATGCTAATGTGTCATTATGGGGTCCATCCGATGGCATGGCACGGGGCCCACCTGCTGACGTGGCATTGGTGGTGACGTGGCAGCTGACTTAGTGCCGTTGACGTCGCTGGATCCAGAGCGGTTGTCCAGGTCGGTGTTCGGGTTCAGGTTTGGAGTGGGTTGCTGGGTCGGGTTGTCGGGTCGGGCTGAGGTGGTCCTGGTGAGGAAGACATTTGGTGCACATGGGGCGTGTGGGTGGCAAGTCACCGATGCGTGATGAGGCATTCTTCTTCGAAAAATCTCGTGGGGGCGCCTATGCCTCCATCTCAGCTCCTTTCAAGCTCCAGTTTTCACCATTGGCTTTGTCTTGACAAGGTGAACGTGATGGCAGCCTCAAAATTCAATTTCGAGCCACTATACAGAATTCTGATTTCAGTGAACAACTCCAATCTGGCCTTTATCCTCCAATCGAGCTCTGATAACACTTGTTAGGACCTTGTGAGCAACCAGAAAAATTGAGACACCTAAAATTTACGTGGTTCGGTCAACATTGACCTACGTCCATGGAGCACACCGCAATTCACTAAAAACCGCCAAAAAAAATACAACTCTCTCAGCTTCTCTCTTCCTCACACTCTCTTCTTCCTCTATTTTCTTCTCTATCTTTCATCTCTCCAAGCTCCTATATTTATAGGTAGCTTGGAATCAATCTTAATAAATTACAATGAATTAGATTTGAGAAATTTCATTCATCAAAATTAAATCAAGATTAAAAGGCCACGGTTTTACAGCTTGCGCACGTCTCCAGCCTTGCATCTCCAGCTTTTAGCTCCAGATATGTCTCCTGGTTCCAGCTACAAAATATTTTAGATATTCATATATACCAATATTTAAAACATGCACATTACAATATGAATATAAGCGCAAAAATTTAAAAAGAGAGAGAGAGCGTAGACACCAAATTTTTAACAAGGTTCAGCCAAACCCGACCAACATCCTTACTAATCTTCTCCTTAAACCTAGGCAAAGCTTTCCATTATAAGCCCGCTGCTTACAAGAGGCACAACTTCCTCCTACTCCGCTGCTTACCAAGGGCTCAACTTCTTCCTACTCTGCTGCTTACAAGAGGGGTAGCTTCTTCCTTCTTGATTCACAATCGAACCGTTAATTCAATAGTTGAATGAAATTCTTGAACACTCAGATGCTTCTCAAAAGCGAATGAGTACAATAGAATTCCTAAAACACATTCGTAGGATATAACTTGAAGCTCAATGAGTGTATGTGATGTTTTCAATAATGTTTTTGCAATAATAAAATATATGATCTTTGTATATAAAAATATATATGATATGTTTTCTCAAAGATCTACACCCAATGCAATATATCTCCAAAAATTTGATTTTTCAAATAATATGTGTTGGAGATCTAGGGTTTTCTCAAATAACTTTTTGACACGAATAAAAGAATATTAAATCTTTGAATAAAAATAATATCAAGAATGCTTAAAAGATTTAAAGTCCTAGAATGACCTTCTCCCACAAGATTTTTCAAAAAAAAATATGAAACTTAGGGTTCTTGCTCTCTTGATAAAATATTTAAAAAAATATATATGAGAGAAGAAAAACTTTATTAAGTGCCAAAATATAAAACCTTGTATACCAAACCTCAATATCACAAAGTGATTGTAAGATGTGTGCGTGAATGCTCTTTGTTCGCTTTGGTGTATTCCCAAGAGGGAAGGTGAATTGGGTATTTAAAAAATTTGTTCCTAGGTCAACCAATCTAGCAGCAGCATTACACAAACCTAGGGTCTTTCTATTTAATTATAAACCCAATCAACACATGTACTATATATATTGAATCAAGCATACAACATACATGTGTTGAAAATAAAATTGTGAAAATATAAAAAACACGCACGATATGTTTTCGAGGTTCGGCCAATTGTGCCTACGTCCTCGCCTCTAACTCACAAGCCCGACAATTCCACTAAAGCTCATTTAATGGGTGGAACGACACCGATTACAATCAGGTTAATTCACAGGGCTAACCTCAACCAACATGCCTTACCAGGATGGCACACCTAGCTTTCCTAACTGGGTTTAAGCCAATCCAGAACTAATCAACAGGGCTAGTCTCCCTCTTCAGGCCCACGTCTGGAATACAACAAATGCGTATAAAATTTGTACACAAAAATACTCTTCTTACACAAGCAGGTATGTGCACCAGTACAAGTCAAGCAATAATGCAAGCACGTATGATATGTAAATATGCTTAGTGCTCTAATGTGTGCTACACACTCAATCAAGTATAGATTATCAGTCCAGATCTAAAGTGTATATCAAGGTAAGATTTGAAACACAATATGTGAATAACACAAGATCATATCAGAGTTTCAAATATGCTAAACAAGTTTATTCAAACAAACTCAACAAGATATTTCAATATACAAAACACAATGGAGTGTTTGAAAACTGGCTTTCGAAAAGGATTTTGCACATAGAAATGTAGACTTAGGTATCTTACAATGAAAATGCAAGAACCACAACCCTTAAAGTCTTTCCATACGTGATTTATCAAATGAAATCGGTGGAAATACTTTATTGTTAAGCTCTCAAAGAAAATCAATCAAGCAATAATGCAAGTGAGAGTTCTAGCTAATAAGATTAAGCACAATAGCTTTAGAGAGTGGAGTATGTGAGTGTCTGGAACTAGTATTGGCTAGTATAGGGTTTTGAATGTTAAGAGAATTTTGCCCTAATCAAGTTTTCTAATCCTTACTAATTATGACAGATGAACAGGTATTTATAGGCAAGGAGAAATTTTTGACCGTTGGGACTTGGTGGGGATAATTAAATTTGTTTTAAAAACCCTTGAGAAAATTAACCCAGTTTAACCCCATTTAAAAATCAATAAAGAAATATTTTAATCTGAGAGGTTTGGGTGCCCGGCTGGTGGTTCGGGTGCCGAAACAGACTCACTCAAAAAATCGATTTTTAATGGTTTGGGTGCCTGAAGTAAGGGACGGTTGGCTAAACAAAAGTCAGTAGCAAAAATTTTGTAGGTTCAGGTGCCCGATTTCAAGTTTGATTAATTGAACCAGCCAATTCGGTCGCCCAAACCCATTTTGAACGTGATCGTTCAGGCGCCCGGGTAGTTGAAAAGGAACCTGACACAGGTTTGGGTGCCTGAGGAAGATACGCTCAAATAAAGCTCGGGTGCCTGAAAACAAAGTAAACATATTGACTTGTTCGGTCGCCCGAACCCTCTCAACATTTTCAATTAAGTTCATTTTAGCCAAAATTTAATTCCCCTGATATAAAGAGTAATATTGTGGACTGTTTGTGCATTTGTTTAGGGACTAAGGACTTTCTATCCTACCAAAAAAAATTTAGCATCGGTCAACCAAAGGGTGATCCCTAAGGTCTTTCTATGGTCTGTGTAGGTACCTAAAGTCCAACTAGGGTCGATTTGAGCATACCTACCTATCATGCATTATGCCAATTATTACAAGCCATAGGAGTGCACAGTCCATAATAATATTACATCTCATAATAAAGAAAGTGAAAAATAGATACAAATACAACACAGACTTCTTCATTCGTCTGCACGAACACCGCACGCCATCATGATATGTCTTTCTGTTCGAGCATGCGTGCAAGGTGAACCTGCATGCAAACCTTAACACAACCATCAGTACCATGAGTATTTCTCATGATCAAAACTGGGTGTGACCAATCAGGTCAACAATCTCCCCCTTTTTGATGATGACAAATAGTTTGTTCAATAGTGGGTATTGCCAAGAAAGGCTCCCCCTGACTTTATGCATAAAGACAATTAAAGCCCAATGTACTCAATTTAAATTTATTGTCGTACCCAGTTTTTCCTCTTCTCCCCCTTTTGGCAACCACAAAAAAGGGCTAAAAAATATAGCATGAAGGAAAAAGAAGTCATTTAGATACAAAAGATACATTAGGAGGATTTTTGAAAATTTTGGCACTATGCCATTTGAAAGTAGACCAATTCCAATCATAACTTTTTACCTAAGTGACTTGTGTTGAGTTTCAATCAATAGTATATGACACATATTCATCAATCAACTCAACTAGTACAATCTGATCAAGAATTATGACTTTTAGTATCCAAAAAGATCATATAATCATACAATGCACAATGAATGACAAAGTATGAAGTCTAACAATTTAATCACACAAATTATATAACTGGTCATTTAAATGATTTAAATGACATGAAAACAAGGTTAGACTATAAACATACACAAACCATTACAATTGAAATACATCATAAGACCCGTGGAAGATTTGAGTTAAAGGCACACGACATATGATACCAAAAAGAAGGTTTCAGCATAAACACAGCCTAACTAGCTCGCATGCATTTTTATGTGAAGTTACCTAACCAGTTATGCAATTTTATAACATAAATATGTATATAATAATAAATATATCCCCCTTTGATATTTGCAAAAAGTATTGGGACGGTGCTTACTAAAAAAGAAACTTTAATTTAAAACAAGCAAGCACGGATTTTTTGGTTTGTCAATGAAGCACATACTAAAATATAACCAGAAAATCACAACCATAATGATCCTAAAAATTTAGCAATCACATGCAAGATCATATGGGAAATCAAATGACTGTGGCACATTAACATATTTCAATATAAGATTTTCAATAAATTATTTCATTCAAACACATGCCACAATGAGTTCACAATAGATCTAGGCTAAAATTATTTGTGAGGAAAACAAAATAGGAATTTATGTTTAGATGCCCCCCCTATACAATTTGAATACGTGCTTAGATTCTTTAACTACTTATACTAATCAAAGATTAATTTCATTATGCTTAGTAGTATAAGCCAATCAATTTGAAACATTAAAATCAACTATGTTGAATATTAATCAACTCTATTTACCCCTATCAGTATAGTTTTCCCTATAGGCCATAGATGCATCAGAAAAACGTATATTAAGGCATGCAATAGAGTTCATGACCCACAAACATTCCATATCAAAACACAAAGCTTTAAGAGCAAGATATATTGTTCAATAATTTCAGAAGAGCCTCAATATTTCAATGGATGAAAATGATGCATATGGATTCTTTAAGTTCTATAGGGATGGAGCTGGGCTCCCCTAATTATTCGATGATTATGCAAGGATGAAATTTAATTTTCATTTAGTTTTCACTAACCATTTAAAAAATATTTTAACTTTCATTTTTCATCTTTAACACAAGATTTTGGTTTGGGAAAAATTTCTGTCAAAATTTTGGCAGCATGCCGTCTGTAAATTAGATATTCCCCAAATTTTCATGCTCCAAAACCTGATAGATTCAAACAATCAATTTAAAATAATTCAGTTTGAGCATACGAGAACCTATATCCACTACCAGCATGCAATACACATCAACTGCATCCACCATGCAGGAGGCTTTCAACATAAGCATGCAATTATGTAGTATAATCAACTAAAGATATACAATATAGCTTAATAATAGTTCGTGCTAGGAAAAGACATAAACTATCCAACAAAGAGATTATAATCATTCAATGAATCATGGATAGTGCTGCAATGCTATACACATATAAGCATAAAGGCATAAACAATATACGGATATGAGAGCATTTTAATTTATATAGATAAAAAGAATAAAAGCTCCCCCTGAGTTATGCACTCAACCATTTAGTGCCTTTTTCATTTTCTAATTTCTTTAGCCAAGGGTTATAATATTTTCAATGATTTTGGCTTGGCTTGGAATGCTTAGGCTTAGAGGACTAAAAAGTCACAAACAGTATTTTCCAAGGTCATAAGCCAACCTTGCCTCTTTTCTTATCAATCTCAATACGTGTGAGAGGCATAGTATTAAATACTCTTAAGGATTAAAATTTATATTAAGTTTGAAGAGTATTCATTATGAGTGGACATTTTCAAAAATGTTTTCGTGCTTAGTAATGATGTCCAGGTATGTGCAAAGAGCGTCTAAGAGAGTATGAATTTTTTGAATACAGCTCTTTGGACAGTGGTATGTATCCTTTAGACATGATCACAATTTAGAGCAAGGATACGAACCAAGGAATGGGAGAAACCTAACCGAATATGATCGTAGTTTTGCAAGGAGTTCCTATGGATGGGATTGGGAACCAAAATAGAGGATTTTTATATTTTAAGTTCAAAGGGAATATTTTGATTTAATCAATAAAACCTGAATCCCTTAGTGGTTGCCTCTAATTTTGATTGAGAATGGTGACTTTTAATAAGCACACAATAAATATGGAATTTTAATGAACAGTGCTTATACCTAAGGTGATGACTAGATTTTGGTTGATGAGATTAGGGTTAAAGGTATATAGAATAGGATTAAACCACAAAACTCATTTATGTGCAATGGACAATAGTTGCTTAACTTAAGATGTTTTATCTTAAAGTATGAGTTAAACATTTGGAAATATTTACCTAGCAATGATGCCCAACCCATTTGGAAGTGGATTTTATTCAATTTTTGAATAGCTTGCAAATCTTATGATTCTTAGTATGGCAATAGTGTATAGTGAATACATGTACTAAGATTTGTAGTTTTAAATACGCACCACTTCCCAAGCCTATAGTCATCATAACCCTTAAACCTAGGAACGAAGGAAGAATTAAATAATTATGCTATTCCTATTGAATCCATCCTTCCTCATCTCCTACTGGGTTCGCTATCATGACTACCCATATCATCTCTTTACTCAAGTCTCTGGCACTTCTAATTAGACAGTTAAACCACACATGCGCTTTTCTTTCATGAAGTAAGCATATTTTGTATATAAGTGAATTATGCATATTTAAACTCTTTTTGCTTGGTGAGGCATAAGGATGCTTAAGGGATTTACTAAATGACTTTGAACCCTTTTTGAAAGATTTATTTCTTTTGACTCCTAAGGGTTTAATTTAACTAATTTTCTCACTTGCAACCTTGGATGTTGATTCAAAATCATTTTCCATTTTTCCTTCTAAACAAGTGATTTTCAAAACCTTCCTAATTTTTTATTTTCTAGAATGGCATGATATTCTTTTAAATCTCCTAGTTGTTTAGCCAACCTTTTTTTTTTTATTTCCTTTTTCAAGAATGTCTTATGATTAGACACCCTAACTATAAATTTGCTTATTTTAAATAAGGTCTTTTCTAGTTCTACGGGGGAAGGCATGCTTTCAACAGTAAATTCAATATATGATTCATCATAAGATATATCATAATTATTACATGAATCATTGCATGCTTTGTCAACTGGATTATCACAAGGAATATTAAATGATTCATCAAACAAATTAACACAATAATTTTCACATGAATCATTGCATGCAACAATAGCAGAATTTTCACAAGGATCCATAGATGATTCTCCACATGATATTTTGCAACAATCAACATAAGAATCATCAACTGCGTAACAAACTGAAATAGAAGGTGAATCATATACCTCCTCGTTGATTATTAGCTCATGATTCACCACTACCAGACCATCTGGTCTTGGAGCTTCTAGAGTGGCAATCTCCTTTTCCTGGGTCTCTCCATATCTCTTTTCTAGTTCAACCAAGATCTTCTGTGCACTACTACATGGCGTAATCTCATGAAGAATATCAATATCTGAAGCACAGTACAATAAATCCATGGCATGTGAATTAATCATATCACAGTCTTTTTCATTTATTTGTGCACATCTTCCCTTAGCAGTCATAAGCCAGACTCTCCAGTCCATAGATTTTAAAAATATGCCCATTCTAATTTTCCAATGGGTGTAATTTACACCACAAAACACTAGAGGACTGAGGATTGACCATCCCTCTCTGAATGGGGATACACCAATGCGAGCCATTGTGATCTTCCCTTAGCAGTCATAAGCCAGACTCTCCAGTCCATAGATTTTAAAAATATGCCCATTCTAATTTTCCAATGGGTGTAATTTACACCACAAAACACTAGAGGACTGAGGATTGACCATCCCTCTCTGAATGGGGATACACCAATGCGAGCCATTGTGATCTTTTACAAAAACATTTAAGTCTAGTGGAACGAGGCTCTGATACCAATTATTAACTTCGGTGTATTCCCAAGAGGGGGGTGAATTGGGTATTAAAAATATTTGTCCTTAGGTCAACCAATCTAGCACCAACATTACACAAACCTAGGGTCTTTCTATTTAATTATAAACTCAATCAACACATGTACTACATATAATGAATCAAGCATACAACATACATGTGCTGAAAATAAAAGTGTGGAAAATAAATTTGCAGAAATATAAAGATCATGCACGATATGTTATCGGGGTTCGGCCAACTGTGCCTATGTCCCCACCTCTAACTCGCAAGCCTGAGGATTCCACTAAAGCTCACATAATGGGTGGAGTGGCACTGATTACAACTAGGTCAATTCATGGGGCTGACCTCAACCAACACATCTTACCAGGATGACGCACGTAGCTTTCCTAACCGAGTCTAAGTGAATCCGGGACTAATCAATAGGGCTAGTCTCCCTCTTCAGGCCCACATCTGAAATACAATAAATGTGTATAAAATTTGTACACAGACATATGCTTCTTACACAAGCAGGTATGTGCACCAGTACAGCTCAGGCAATAATGCAACCACGTATGATATGTAAATATGCTCAGTGCTCTAATGTGTGCTACACACTCAATCAAGTATAAATTATCAGTCCAGATCTAAAGTGTATATCAAGTCAAGATTTGAAACACAATATGTGAATAACGCAAGATCATATTAGAGTTTCAAATATGCTAAACAAGTTTATTCAAACAAACTCAACAAGATATTTCAATATACAAAGCACAATGGAGTGTTTGAAAACTAGCTTTTGAAAAGGATTTTGCACACAAAAATGTAGGCTTATGTATCTTGCAATGACAATGCAAGAACCACAACCCTCAAAGTCTTTCCACACATGATTTCTCAAATGAAATTGGTGGAAATACTTTAATGCTAAACTCTCAAAGAAAATCAATCAAGCAATAATGCAAGTGAGAGTTCTAGCTAGTAAGATTGAGCACAATAGCTTTAAAGATACTCACAACACTTAAAAAGATCAAAGAGAGTGGAGTATGTGAGTGTTTGGAAGTAGTATTTGCTAATATAGGGTTTTTGATGTTGAGGGAAATTTGCCCTAATCAAGTTTTCTAATCCTTTATGACAAATGAACAGGTATTTATAGGCAAGGAGAAATTTTTGACAATTGGGGACTCAATGGGGATAATTAAATTTGTTTTGAAAGACATTAAGAAAATTAACCCAGTTTACTCCATTTAAAAATCCGTAAAAAATATTTTAACCCGAGAGGTTCAGGTGCCCGGCCTGTGGTTCGGGTGCCTGAACAGACTCACTTAAAAAATCAGTTTTTAATGGTTTGGGTACCCGAAGTAAGGGACGGTCAGTTGAACAAAATTCAATACCAAAATTTTTGTTGGTTCAGGTGCCCATTTTCAAGTTCGGTTAACCGAACCAGCCAATTCAATCGCTTGAGCCCATTTTGAATGTGATCGTTCGGGCACTCGAGTAGTTGAAAAGGAACCTGACACAGGTTTGGGTGCCCGAGGGAGATACGCTCAAATCAGGCCTCAGTTCCTAAACACAAAGTCAATATATTGACTTGTTTGGTCAACTGAGCTGTTTTACATGGCTTGGGTTCGGTCGCCCGAACCCTCTCAACGTTTTCAATTAAGTTCATTTTAGCCAAAATTTAATTCCCCTAATATGAAGAGTGATATTGGGGACTGTTTGTGAATTTGTTTAGGGACCTAAAGACTTCCTATCCTATCAAAAAAATCCAACATCGGTCGACCGAAGGGTGATCCCTAAGGTCTTTCTATGGTTTGTGCAGGTACCTAAAGTCGTACTGGGGTCAATTTGAGCATACCTACCTATCATGCATGATGCAAATTATTACAAGCCATAAGAGTGTACCTTCCATAATAATATTACATCCTCGAATGAAGAAAGTGAAAAAGAGATACAAATACAACACAGAATTCTTCATTTATTGGCACGAACATCGCATGCCATCAAGATATGTCTTTCAGTTCGAGTACGCACGCAAGGTGAACCTGCATGCAAACCTTAACATAACCATTAGTACCAAGAGTATTTTTCATGATCAAAATTGGGTGTGACCAATCAGGTCAACACTCTTCAATAGTTGAGAAAATGCCCAACCGATGTTTGAAGTTGATGTAGTGTAGGCAAAGTATGCAAAAGTTTAGCTATCTTTTCAAAACTCTCAAGAGGTAGGCAAAAACTCATGCCCTAGGGTTCAGAGGTCATATTTGAAGGTGTTCTGGGCCTTAGGCTAAGTTCTGGCCATTGGATCATTTCAATCAAGAATTTTATGTGCGTATCTGTGCTGAACAGCCATCTGCGCCGTGACATTCGTCGATGAGAGCACGCCTTCGTCGATGAGTGTACAACACTTGTTCATCGACAAGAACTTAAGTTCATCGATGAGAGACTTGTCTGAAATTTTTGGGCTCTTAGTATTTTCTCGGCGACGAAAAAAAAGTGTTCATCGCCGAGTGGCCATATGAATTCGTCAATAAGGCCATGGGGTTCGTCGACGAGGCCTCTAAAATTTTCCTCTAAAAATTCATTCAACCTAGAACTAATGTAAATGTATTTTTCATGAAATGCATGAGTCCTAAAGTTATTCTATGGTATATTTGAGCTTCCAACCATATCTTATGAAATGTGTAAATACAAGTGAGACTAAATACATATTACAATTGAAAATTTAAGGTGTCCTCATCCTTTTGCTGTTTTAATTTCATGGAATATGCCAGGTCGTATGCGCTTCAAGTTCCTCATGACTTCCATAGCATTCATATCATCTGTGTGTGCTAAATAATGATGCTGCTAAAAAGCTCAATGCACAGAAGAGATAATTGTGTTTTATCATTATCAAAATGAGATCTGACTCAAAAAGTCAACATAGGCCTTTTCATACATGACTCTATTATACACACACTCCGTAGCAATTTACTTATGCAAGTCTCTATAGTACCTAGCCATAAAAAAACAATACACTCATAGAGAATCACCCAGCAATTGCAATTCAGAGTTAATATTATCGTGTAAATTCAAGCATAGATAGGTTACATCACAAGGCATTTGTAAAGTGCATGATCTGCCACACTCAGGATACCCTTAAACACCTACAAAACGGTTGTCTCGACTCAGCCTCACTGGTATACCCTAAAAAACACTCAAGAAATATAGGTTCACTCTTATATGTGAGGAAGAATGTCATGATCAAACATCTCACATATTTTGAAGAACTGACATTAAACATGGGGTAAACTAGTCTCATAAAAATGAGATCCAGCCAAACATGAAGTGTCGGGTCCTTCACCCTAGCATCTTCTCACCTACTCTCCACATCCAATCTAAACCACCCTAGATTAACCTATTCATAGACCAGACATGAATACAACTCATGCATTGGACAACTGTAGAGTCTTGTAGAATCATGTGTTGTGTACTTAGCTTGACATTTTCATATATAGAGAAAGTATTCTACATATTTTTTTTTATTTCGTTTCTTTTTCTTCTACTCATTCTTTTTATTATTTTTCTTTCATGGTCAGTTAGGACATTTTTCACACCTTTTTATGTCTTCATATCACCAATGGGACTTTACACTCGAAAAGGGGTCCATGAATTAAGTATGTTTCTAGGGGGTGACCCATTTTTCACATCTTGAGTAGGCTACAAGACCAGGGCTTATATCTACCTACTAGACATCATCTCTAGGCAAGAAAATGCAAGTACCAAGACTAGTAGGTAAAGAAAATCCACAAAGGGAAAGTTGAGTTCCATAAACTCAAAGTTTGATGTCAACAACTCAAGAAATGAACGAACGGCTCAACAGTGTCTTACAAGGTGTCATAGTATCCACGACTATTCTTTCAATGCTCTGAAGGAACCCTAAGTGCTACAAATCACGTGTAAGTGTGTTTTTAGCCATGTGATGCACCATGTGAATACAAGAGTTTACATAACCACAGTAACACAAATGCATCACTAGTGAACCCTCATAGAGTGTTATATTCGTACATAGACTATGTTATGTGAAACTACGCACAAATAACTCACTACTTCATTAGTGAGCATAATAAGGTCATATAACTAATAATCCTATGCATGTAACATCTAGGTAATATAAAAGTACGTAAAGAGTATAATAAATGTTAACATGGCATAAAATACCTAGTGTTCACGAAAATATTTATAAAATTTGCCATTTTTTGTGCTTTAAAATGTGTCATGTAGTTGTTTCCTACCCCCTACCCCCAACTTAAAACTTTAGTGTTCTCACTGAAGTGTGAAAGAACCTGGGAATCATGGGAGATGAAGTATGGCATGGTGCAATAAAGATCAACCAGAGTACCTGCATAAGTAAGAAACATAAAATCCAGACATCGAATGCAATAATACCTTGAAACAAAAAATAAATGGAGATACCAAAAACACCATGTATTTTCATTTATATTCATAGGCAGTACGATGTATATATATCATCAAGAGAACAAGTATAGCCCTTCCAAAAGCATGGTGATGTGCAAGACAACAGAAAATATAAATAAGAGAAAAGAAACAAAATAAAAAGAAAGAAGATAGTACATACACAGAGAGCACATCAAAAGAAAATCCCAAGAACTAGCATTGACCTAATATGATTCAATAGCAACCCCAACTTACCTATGACCTACTCTGAGGACCCCAAACACTATATACTCTACAATGTACAACCCACGGACTCAAAGGAGAGAGAACAATAAGAAATACAATTAGGTTGCCTCCAAGAAGCGTTAAGTTTACCTTCTTCAGCCGAATGCAATGAATGCTCAAGTCAAACTCACCCAGGTTTGAAAGGAAGGGTATTTTCCACCATTACCTCCTTAAACCGTTGTTTGCTTACCCATAGTCTTCCCTTTAAGCTGGAGACTGCGGCATCAATAGCAAAGATTTGCTCATACAGGTCCTCCAAGCTAGATATGGAGAGGCTATCAGGCTAAAGTATATCTTCTAGAGGGTTCCACCATGGAATTGAGGGAGCCACTTCCTCAGCACATTTATCAATCATGTCAACTTCCACAGCTTGGACCTTATCTAGTGGATGTTTGGAAGCAAGTACGGGCTTCAACTCAAGTGATGGTAGGGCCTTAATGGGAGGATATGTTAAACGCTAAAGAAAGTACGAAGATTTTTTAACCTAGGTTTCCAGGGCCTTTTTTCTAGGTTATAGGCCTCACCAATAGTAGAGACATGCACACACAAGTCCTCTAAAGCTGAAGTAGAAGACTGATCAAGCAAAGGCCTATCCTTAAGGGGATTTTTCGAAAGACTAGAAGGGGCATCCTTCCCAACACCCTCATTAATAATGTCTACATCTTCACATAAGGCGTCATATGATGGGTGCTCGGGGACACAAAACACATTCAGCCGGATCTGCATGTTGGCGAAGGATATATCCATAACACCGGTCCTACATTGGAAGCATGCATTAGCTGTGGCTAAGAATGGGCGACCCAGAAGGACCAGAATCTATTTCTTGGTTGGTTTGGTAGGCTCTATGTCTAAAACAATGAAATTAATAGGATAAAAGAACATATTAATCGTTACTAGGACATCCTTGACAACCCCCCGGGGTTTTCTTACAGATCGGTTAGCTAACTTCAAGGTGATCCAGGTGGGTTTCAGTTCTCCCAAACCAAATTTTTTGAAGACCGAGTAAGGAAGCAAGTTCACACTCACTCCCAAATCTAAAAGAGCCCTATCAATTGTATAATTTCCAATTACACATGAGATAGTGGCAGCGCCGGGGTCCATAAGTTTAGGGAGAGTAGAACCTAAAAGAATTGAGCTCACATTCTTAGTAAATGTGACTCTTTTGTTCAAGTGCACCTTAGATTTGCACTTTTGGGGCCATAGGTCTTTGAGGAACTTACCATAAGCAGGCACCTGCTTGATGATATCTAAGAGAGGAAGGTTGCCTTAATATTTCCATGATGGATTCAGTATTGGTTTTCTTCTTAGATTTAAAACGCGCCTGAAGAGCTGCAGGTATGACACTGGAAGGACATAATAGGGTAGTATTCCTTCACCAGTGGGAGCAGAAATCTCAAGGTTGCTCACCAATCTAGAGGAGGAGGTGATACAAGGTTCAACATTAGATTTTGCCCTCATTTTCTCCTTACCCTTACCCTTGCTCAACTTCTCCTAGGCTCTATTGGGTACCATCCTACCACTCCGAAGAGTGGTCACTACCTGGGTCTACTCATGATGTGATCTAGGTCTAGTGTCCAGTGCACATTCTACCCCATTTCTATGTTATTGCTGACAAAGCCATGATTTTTCAAATTTGTTTGTACCGAGAATTTCAATTCTAAATCAGAAATTTGGTAACAATCATCTAAGCTTCATCTTTCTATATTGATTATTGATTGAAGTGTATTGTCATTCAATTGTACTAATCTTCTCTTGTTGATAGTTCTATTTGTATACAAGTTTCTTATTTCTCTTGTTTTTTGACGATTTAGGATTGTTGAATCATTGCCTAACAAGATGGGGTATTCTTGTTAGAGAGAAATTTGTTGTTATTTGACGATTCAGGGGTACTGGATCATTGGCTAACGAGAAGGGGAATTCTTGTTAGAGAGGGATCTTCGCCTGATATGGAGAGGTTGTAACTTGGACTGTAAAGAAGTTGGAAAGGAAAATCCTCACAGCGGTTGCTTGGAGCAAAGACATAGGCCGCTGGCCGAACCTTGTAAAACTACAATCTTCAGCTCTTCTCCCTACTCTCCTTAATTTACTGTAAGTATATATAACTTGCGTGTATGATTATTTAGCACTTATTGAATTTTTGAGAGTTGCTAAATTTTTGTTTTATGAATCAGCATACTATATTGTAAATTGTTGGACATATTCACAAGTAATTTTGAATATCACAGCTAAAAGGAGTTTTGCCAAAGTTGTAAGCTTTATAAAATAAAATCTCTGAAAATTGTATTTGGCATTATCACCATTCACAAGTTTAAATTTAATATTCAGAATATCGAAGTGTTTGAAATATAACTAAGACATATCTTGTGAATCTGAATATCTTATTAAAGTTACGTTACTAGAAAATTAAGATCAATCTTTAAGAATTATATCTTGATATTCCTCATTAAAATCTAGTTTGTTTAATACTCAACTAATATAAATCTTGCAAAGGACAATTCAGATTGGATCACTGAAATTATCTTTTAAAGTCGTCATTGTTCATAACTAAGAAAAAGTATTGATTCTGAAATTTGGTTATGTATTAAAGCATTGGATTCAAATTCTGAAGTCCTAAATATTAAAAATGAGTTTAGTACATAATTCTATTAAAACAAAATTGCAAGGACATTTAAGATAATTTTCTAAAATTAATACTGTCTTTAATATATATTAAAAGGAAAATCTAATATGAAATTGTTATCCATTGAAGCATTAAAAGTTGTATAAGAAAAATCATCTCTTGTTGGTTAATATAAATAAATTGGTTGATAAGAATCCAGTTGTTGATTTGAAAGTGTGATTGCTATTAGCTTCAACTGAAAAAGGGTTATACTTAAAGAGTTTATCAAGAAATTTAAAAAACCCAATTCACCCCGCCTCTTGGGAGTACACCTTACCTTTCAATTGGTATCAAAGTAAGGCTGTAGAAAATCTTAAACTAGAAGCTACATAAAGATCCCTATGGCATACCTAGGTGTATCTCCTTTTGCCGAGGGACAATCCTCATCTAAACCACCAATTTTCTACAGTGTTAACTTCACCTTTTGGAATCAATAGATGAGAATTTACTAATAAAGCATGGATTGGAAAGCATGGAAACTTGTCACACATGGTGACCTTATCCCCACTGAAACCGTGGATAATAAAGAAATACTTAAAGAAGAAAAAGAGATGACCGAAAATGATCTTAAGATGCTGCAAGTAAATTCAAGTGCTATGAATATACTATATTGTGCTCTAGATGTGATTGAGTTCAATAAAATTATGGGATGCAAATCAACCAAAGAAATATAGGATAAACTTGAAGTAACCTGTGAAGGAATGGTTGATATTAGAGATAGTAGAATTGACATGCTTACTAGCGAGTATGAAGCATTGTTGGAATTGGTGTATTCCCAAGAGGGGGGTGAATTGGGTATTAATAATTTTGTCCTAAGTTCAATGTCCAGTAGCAGTATAACTCAACATAGGGTCTATCTATGCAATCCAAAATGCACAGATATATATAATATACAAAAATTAAATTATGGGGAGCATTCACAATCTAATGAAAATAACATACATGTGTAGTAAATAAATTATGAAATTATAAAGTAGACAGACGATATGTTATCGGGGGCCAATACTACCTAGGTCAAATTACCAGGGGTGTAACGGGGGGAACCTTTACAAGTTCTTCTTACAGGGTGGTGAAGGTCCTACCGATCCTTACAGGCTAGACCAACACCCCCTCAGGCCACGCCTGGAATACAACCATGAATAAAAATTTCTTATACAATAAACAGTGTTTCTGACACAAGCAGATATGTACTACAATTCAACACAATATAATCAATGCACATCAATAATGTAAGAACTATATGCTTAGTGCTATATGTGTGCAGTTAACACTCAGAGTAATGTCTATATTCTATCAAGCACAATGAGTATATCAATAAGCTGATCTTTGAAACTACGTATAGATGTATATCTCAATCACAGTTTAAGGTTTCAAAAATTTTCACCATGTGTAATTAGAATATATCAAAAATATTTTTCTCAATATTCAAGCACAAAGAGATATTCAAAAGTAAACTTGTGAAAACGATTTCTACACAAACAAAAATACAAGCTCAATGAGTCTTGCAATGAAGATGCAAAGACTCACTAACTACAAGATTTTTCCCACACACAGATTTATTAAATAAAATCAGGGGAAAACCTTATGCTCAACTCTCAAAAACGAAAATCTACAACACAATAAGAGTTTCCTAGCAAATGAGAATAATGTATGAGCACTCAAAGAACTCTCACAAGGATTGATTTAGCAAAGGAATAGTGGTATGAGAGGGTATAGGTTTTGTATTTGGAAAAAGCCCTCTTAAAAATAAAAAGAATATTTTTGCTAATCAAAGTGCTAATTACTTGCTAATCTGAGCAAATGAACCCATATATATAGAGAATACCAATATTATAACCGTTGGGGACACTTGGGGGACTATTAAAACTGTTTTAAATGAGTTTAACCCCAATTAATCTCGGTAAAATTAAAGCCAACCAGAGAGTTTCGGTCGACCGAGCCATACGTTCAATTACCCAAACAGACACAACAGAAAAAAGTAACTTTACCGTGTTCAAGTGCCTGAATGAAGGTTTGATTTGCTGACCAAGGTGATTTTCCAATATGTCTAAGGTTTGGTCGCTTGGTCTCAAGTTCGGTCTGCCGAACTTGAACATTCGATCACCCGAGGGTATTTTGAATGTGAAGTTTGGGTGCCCAAGTTGATGGAAAAAGTTAGGGTTTGAGTTCGGTCGACCGTGGAAACTCTGTTCATTCTGAGTTTGGTCACCTAAAGTCAGGTCAACATGCTGACTATTCAACGGTTTAGTCAACTGAGGTGTTTTGAACACCAAGGTTCGGTCACCCAAAGCCCTATAATTTTTTCACCTTAAGTGTAAGTGCAAGGACCTAAGGTCTTTCTAAGGTCTTTTTACCTAGACCCAAAAATCTGGTGTGGTGTTCCCTAAGGTCCATCTATGGTCTTGAGCTTATAAGTTCCTACATGCATAATATGCAGATTATTACAGACCAATAATTAATTATTACAGACCCAATGAATTGAATATGAATTACAAATAAATTGGACACTTTGGGTCTTCTTTTTCTTCAAGCCATTGTGTGCCACCATATGATTTTTCCAATTTGATCCCGCATACAAACTCGACAAACATTAAACACCTTGTATTTTTCATTATAAAAAATGAGATAAGGCTAAAAAATTCAACAAACATTTAAGATGAACCCTGATGAAACCATAACTAGTATGTACACTAGGTTAACCCACATAATAAACTCCCTCAATGCCTTAGGGAAAAACTACACTACATATGAGATGATCCAAAAAAATCCTTAGAGGACTTCCACCAACTTGGGAACCTAAGGCCACTGCAATAACTGGAGGAAGAAATTTGAAAAATACCTCCCTAGATGAATTAATAAGATCCCTACTCACATATGAGATGGCAATAAATGAAAGAACTAGAGGAAAATCTAAAACCAAGGAATCCAGCACTTTTAAAACCTCAAATGAAAGTTCTAGTGATGAAGATGAAGAGACAATGGATATAAATGATGTAGCCCTCATAACCAAGAGACTTGCAAAAATACTTAGAAAGAAGAATAAAATAAAATTTCAGGACTCCAAATTAGATAAAGAAGAAACAAATAAAAAGGAAACAAGGAATGAACCTCCTACATGCTATAATTGCAAGAAAGTTGGACACATAAAACTGGATTGTCCACATCTTAAGAAGGACTCTAAAAAGGAAGGCATGCTTTATGTAATTAGTTTTATTATTTATTAATAACTTCAGTCATTCCATTTTAATGAGAATCTTGGTGAGCAATGTTTGCCTGACATTATCAATTTAATGATTATGCATGTGTGTCTTTTATTCTATATAGTGGGTGATATAGTGTGTAGAGTACAACATACACACAGAAGATTAGATCATCAATTCTTATAGAATATAAATTTTTAGTTTACAGTCCTAAATGGAATTGGTGTAGAGACCCAAAAAAATTAAATTAATAAAAGTAATAAAGAAAGAGAGAGGAAAAGAAAAGAAATGAAAGAAAAGGAAAAAGGGTAAGAAGCATCAGTAGGGATTCATCGACGAACTCAGAGTCTTTGTCGACGAATGTCCTTATAGATCTCATCAACAAAGTACATGTATTCCGTCAACGAGAAGATACCAAGAGTTTGGAGAATTTCAGGAAATTTCAAGTTCGTCGACGACCCAGCCTCCTCGTCAATGAAGTGCCTTCATGGGTTCGTTGACGAATTACATGAATTCGTCGACGAATGCGAGGCTATAAATGTTGAAATCCTCATTTTCAGTGCACAAATCTATCTCCTCTCATTATCTCTCTCTAAAAATTTGGAACCCTCACCTTCTATGTTCGATTCCGACTTTGTTAAAGCCTAGATTGATGATCAAGAACCACTACAAGGTTCCTGGGAAGATTCTCTACAACTTAGGTGGTGCAGATTTTCAATTTGGGATTCTAAGGCATCATCCCAAAACTAGGTTAAGTGGAGTATTTTAGAGTTTTAAAGTTAATTTGGAGCATATAGAGTTTATGAATTGTTAAATATTAATATTGTGGAGGTTGCGTTGAATAAATTCGGGAAAATGTGATTTTTAGGGTTTGGAGCTATAGGTGCCGAGGAGCATAATATTTGGGGTGTTAGTGGATCTCTTAGTAAATCAAGTAAAGGAATTAATTATAGCAGTCTTTTTTGAAAATTATTGGTTGAGAAAAATATAAGAAATAAAAATGTGATATTTTACCTGAAATTTATTATGATATGAGTATCAGATGAAAATTGTGTGGCATATGATTTATACTGAAATGTATTTGACGTTGGGTTAATTCATTTATATTGAAAATATGAAATTATGAAATGTGAATTGAGATATGTGATTTGAAATGTGAAAGATGATGAAAAGTGATATGTACTAGAAAGTACATTCTGAGAAATGATGAATATGAAATATGGGAAATGTTTTATTGAGAAATGTTGAATAATGTGAAATGAGATACGTATATGTTATTATAAGATGAAGTGAGTATTAAATTGATGAATTATCATTGAAATGATGAAATGAGTTGAGCATGCTAAAAATCAAATATTGCAATGTTAATGCTACAATGAGAATGATGAAATGTGAATATAAGAAATTTGAATATTGCAACGTGACTACTGCAATATAAATGTGAATTTAGAATACTGGAAATGTGAAAATTGCTTTGTGAAATACTGCAATTGTGAAATATCGAAATGTGGAAATGAAACCCTAATGGATGGATGTGTTATTGAATTGAGCACGGTACCATTACTAGTAGTGTTAGTGCAACCACACAGACCATTGGAGCGTGTGGCATGAAAGTTTGAATAAGCCAGTGTGAAGGGTTGTTTTTCCCCCAAAGTCTGGATCAAGGTATATGGCAGGTCATTCAAACTATAGACGAGTACATGGTATGATTATTTTGATCTAACCAGGTAAGCCAACCGCGGTCAGGTCCAGCCTTCGGTCTGCACAATCTTGACCATGGAGGGAAGCATGGTGTGAAGTATGGAGAGTGACCTCAACCATGGGGTGAAGTATGGTGTAGAGAATATCCTCAGGGTAGCCATAGGTTATAGACGTGGATGTATTAGTTACTGAGGACACTCATAAGCAAGGTGTGAAATGGAATTGGAATGGAAATGGAAATGGAAATGAAAATGAAATGGAAATGAAAATGGAAATGAGAAAATGGAATAGCATGAGTTAATAATATAAATAATTAAAGCAAAGTAAAACACTCCACATGAGGGCTTACTGAGTAAGGTGAGTGCCCTGATGAGTATTAGTTGTAGCCAAACCCGAGTTAATTGGGTAAGAATACAAATGATATCATAGCAGAGGGGAGTTACATGTAAGGGTGTGTATTCTCCCCGATCCTCAGGAACTTTGCTGATAAATATAGGTTGCGTGTGTATGGTTTTGGAATTGAAAGTAAAATCTTATGAAAGCTTATGTTATATATTTATATGATTATAAGTAGAAATGATATATTTTCTCAGAAGATATCATCACTAAAATGAACATATGTTATATTATGATGAAACTCATAATGCCTCACATTGTAGATAATTTATTTTGTCTTACTAAGACGTGTCTCGCCCAATCAATAAAAAATATTTTAGGAAATCGAGATAGACCAGGTGATAGAGCTCCAAGATAGAGGGGAGCTAATACCCTACATAGATAGGGTGAGTGTTCTAAGATAGGGATGTAGGATTCCCCTAGATCATTTTATGTTTCTTTCTGAGAATGTATTAGACATGTATTTATGGATTAATTAGTACTTTGGTATGTGTATTCCCTGTAGTATGTATATATATTTATATGAAATGACTTCCGCTGTTAGGTTTGGGAATATGACAATGATTGTGTACCCGGTACCCTCTTTGGGTCAGGTTATGTTTGTGTGGTATTAGAGGTGTGGATGTGGCCGATATATATATATATACATATATTTTAAATGGTATGATAAATCAGTGTGTCGCATTTTGGTATTAGAGCCTAGGTTGCTAGGTTCTACAGACTTTAGGAAACAACGAAATACAATACCAGAGTATAAGAATGGATTTTGATGAAATAGTGGATGGATATTGATGAGATAGAAGCTAGTTGTTGTTAGAGGATAAGATTGGAATTTAGGGTTTTATCTTGCGACCTGGAGGCAGGAGTTCTGTGGTTGTTTCTGTGTTTTTCCTAGGGTGACGACTTCTGCAATACGATAGATACTATCGTCATTTCTTGTTTCTAAGTGGTAGAATTAAATCTTAAATGGGGTTTGAGAAATGTTTGAAGCAGAATATCTTGTGGATTTTAGCATGCTAGGTTTTGTTAGTGAGTTATGATGATAGAGCTCTAAGAAATTGTTTTATACCATTTGCAAGATGGATCCAGGGAGTAGTAGTGCACATGCTAGAGGGGATGATGCAGGGTCTTCTAGTATAGGTGGTGGAGATCCTAATGCTATACTATGTAGCGTCAACCAGAAGGTGATGGCCGAGATGGCTAGAGGTTTAGGGGAGCAGAGTTGCACGATTGAATAGTTCATGCGTATAAGACCCCCATCATTCTCTGGAGGAGCTAACCCACTCGTGGCTGAGAATTGGGTCCAAGATATGGAGGACATGCTTGCAGTTCTCCCGTGCACAGATGAGTAGAAAGTACTATTTGCAACATTTAAGCTGACAAGGGAGGCAAAGCATTGGTGGAGATCACCGAAGGTCGACCGGCACTGGATTTTTTCGGTAGGCTTAAATGACCGTAGATACACCCTAGGTCCCTACCCTTCACTTAGGAAAATAACAGGGGTAAAATACAACTTAAGGTTTAAAAATGAAAGGGCTTCGGGTGACCGAACCAGGCACGTTAAAAATACCTCGGTCAATCAAATAGTTGACTGGTCGAAAGTTTGACTTGGGTTGGGCGACTGCACCGAAATGAACAAAATGTTCACAGTCGACTGAACATTGAATGAGGACTTTTTTACCTTCCCCGGGCGCCAAAACTTCATGTTCAAATATACCCCGACTGATCGAATCCTTAAGTTCAGCAAACTGAACTATTGGCTAAGCAACCGAGCCTTGAGTAGGTTGGAAATCACCTTAGACTTAGCCACCCGAACCACTCATCGGGCACCTGAATCAAAAAATTAACTTTTATGTATGTGTCTATTTGAGCGACCGAACCTTAGGTCTTGGTGACTAAAACTCTTGCGTTGCTCAATTTTTAAGTACGGTAATTGGGGTTAAAATTCAATTATACTTTTTCAAAATCCCTAATAGGTCTTTAACAGTCATAATTTTTAGGAAAATTATAAATACCCCTTAATTTGTCAAAATTAGTAACTTTGATTAGCAAATAATTTCTCTCAAATATTTTTAACCTCTTGTTAATCAAAGTACCCCCCAACTTAATTTTTAATTGCAAAAACTATTTTTTGGGGCAAATATTCTACTCTCCAAAACTCTCTTTCCTTTTTATTCATTTCAAAAATAAATTTGAAAGAGATCATATTGTTTTGGGCATTTATTTTTAGATCACTTACTCTCACATATACTATGATTTCTCAAAAACAATTTTTGAGAGTAAGCTTGAAGTTTTCTCTGATTATTTCATGGAAAAATATTTTTGGGAGAAATATTCATTTTAGGGTAAATCTTCAAAATATTCATTATCTATATTTTGTTCAAATATTTCAAAAATATTATTTATAAAAGTACCCTTTCTCTACTGAGCATTATTTCATATCATATTAGAGTGCACACAGAGGCAGACGTCTTCGTGAGAAGCAAACCTTAGCCGCCGCTAATGATCCCATTCTTTTAGGAGCAAGGCGTGTTCGAGGAATACAGTACAAGATCCCTGGCCATTATCAAGCGTTCTTCTTCTTCGATCTTGCAGATCCGGGAGTTCTTCTACATACTTGCAAATTTGAGATCAAACTAGAGAGATCTTATAGGTATGATCCTAATCACGTAATTAGGATTTGCAAGATTGAATTTTTATTGCGATTCGGGTTTGAAAGTTTGAATTTTTGTTTAACCTGGGTATGCAAGATCATGTTTTTTTTTTTTTCTTGGTTATCTGTATGCACTATAGTTAGATCATAGGGCTATTCCACAGCAGGCCCCTTTATATGGGACAATGTATGTTCCAGTAGTTCAGAAAGTGAATCAAGCGACCAAGAGGTGGCTAATGCTTGCCTTATGGCATGGGATGATGATGAAGAACAAATTTCTTTGTCCAAATATTTTGATAATTCATGCAATGAATCTTGCTCATCCGATGAATCCAATGATGAGAGTATGTCATCTTACGAAGAACTACAAAGTGAACTACTCAAGGTTCATAAGATTTTAGTTAATGTAACTAAACGATACACTTCATTGAAAAATAAGAATGAAGTTGTAATGAAATAATTGGAATTTAAAAATCTTGCTGAAAGAGAAAAGGATTTAAAAATCAAAAAATTAGAAAGCAAGAATGAAAATGTGATGAAAGAATTGGAAGATCTAAGATCCCAAATTTCTATGAAAAGTGAGAAAGATCAGTATATATCTGAACTAGAAAGTAAAATCAACAAAATGTCTCAAGATCCAATAACGCTACAAGTAAAGGGTAAAACTATAAAAGACCCAGAAATCTATGATCTTAAAAGAAAATTTGAGGATCAAGCCAAAATTATCTACAATTTTACTAAAGGAAAAGAAAACCCAGATAAAATGGTTGGATCACAAAGAATGTCTTTGGATAAAGAAGGCATAGGATTCAATGGAGTTAAGAACACAAGGAAAAAAAAACCTCTACATAGGGTACTTTGTAAAAGCCTCTAAAGACTATGCCAGCACCTCCTCAAATGCTTACACTCACACCACATACTTCCTATGTAAGAATAAGGAACATATAAAGTTTGAATGTCCATTAAAGACAAAAGGTGAAAAAATTAGACAAGTTTGGAAAGTAAAAGAAACATCTCTTGTTAAATCATTAAGACCCAAGAAATATGGGTACCAAGATGAAAGCCTAGTTTATAAACTAAGGACTCCATAGATCTTAGGTATAGTCATTCTCTTATTAGGAATTAAAAAAGATAAATTTGTACTAAAATGAAAAGATGGTAATGCCTACATAGCCTATAGGGTTTAAAGTAGCCTATTCTAAGAGACTTGGATGACTATAAAAGTGCTCTGATAGTTGATAAATGCTTAGAATGTAAGTTACAAATAGAGATGTCTACTATAGTAGAAACCTTGAGAAGTTGAGTAAAAACAAGAAATCTAATGCATAAATTCAAAGTCTACCTTGACTGTGCATATCATGGTAAATAATTCATTATAGGGATGATATATATTAACCTTTGTTGAAATTGTTAAAGAAAGGTTATAAACTCTTAAGGTTAAAAATTCCAAGAGTGCATGATTACAGGCTTAAACTACATAATTAGGCATTTTAATTTGTGTATTAGAGCTTATATTTTTAATTAAATACCTAATTACTCTCAAAATTTTAACACAATGTCCTATTTATAATATTTGGGCTTTTCGGGAGTTCAAACCGGTACCAGTTCGTAATTTGTGCATAATTTTCCCTCTGAGCTCCGATCGAGATGATTTGAAATCCTAAAGAAATATGAGAAGATTATCTACAGTTTCCATGCTTTGAGCTTCTAGAGAAACGAGCTCCATGAGAGAAAAAAAGGGGCTCGTTCGCTAAGAAATAAAAAGAAGAAGAAAGAAAGAAAAGAAAAAAAGAAAAAATATATATATGATGTGACCCGGCCATGCAGCCGGGTCGGATGTTTCCTGGGCTCGCTGGGTAGGTCGTAACTCCCCTCTTCCTATAAAGGTTTTTTTTTTTATTCACACAAGGGATCAGCCCCATCCTTCCCTGCCCTCTCTCACTCTCTCATTCTCCCTTACTCTCCCCTTCCCTATCTCCTCTCTCCAAGCCCCCCGCCCCCTTTTTCCCTTCCCTTCTCCTTCCCCTTCTCCCTTATCTCCCTCTTCTCTCTCAGTCATTCTCTCCCTTTCCTCTCTCCCTCTCCTTCCAGCTCTCGGCCGCTGCTAAGAAGACCCGTGAACCAGCCAGCCACCCCGAGCCCCTACTTGTTGCTGCCACTGCTGAAGACCCGAGAAGCCCAGCCACCAATTCTAGACAGCTACTTAAGCCGCTACCAGCCCATGGCCAACCACTGCCCCAGCTACAAGCCATAGCAGCTGTCGGTCCCGACAGAGAAGCCAACATGAGCCTCCAACTCTCTTCTCAGCTCTTCCCAGTTACCCACGGTTTCTAAAGAGACCCTACGTGCTCCACCATTGCTGCTCCAGAAGCTCCATTCTTCCTCAGCTGAGACCAGCCACCTGCCATATTCATGGCGTTCTCTCACTCTCTCTCTCTCTCTCGCTCTCTCTCTCTCTCTCTCTCTCTCTCTCTTCCTCTTTTTCTTTCTTTATCTTTTCTTTAGTTTAGTTTGTTCTTAGATTATTAATTGAATCTTTGTCATAATTTATTTGTTAGTAGAATTTAATTAAAATTTTAATTTTGTTTCTTTTATCTTGTTTTGATATTTTTAATATAGTCAATCTCTTTTTCCTTTTCTCCATATTTATTTAGTGTTCGGATGAGTGTTATGTTTAGTCTTAATTTGATCTCTTAAATGAAAAATATAATTTTCTTCTTAGGATCTAGATTTGTTATCTTGTTAAAAGTTGAATCTTGACGAGTTTGATTTCATTTAAGTTTAGTTTAATTGAAGTCCATTCTTTTGTGTTTAATTATTGTTTAGTGATTAAAGTTTTAATTTTGAGTCTAAGTTCTTGATTACGCTAAAAATCTAGTGTTTATTGAAGCTGTATTCGAATGAGTTTATTTTAGTTGTGTGTTTAATTTACGTATTAAAGTTATCATTTTTAATTCAACGTGTGTTTCAATTCTTGTTTGATTTTTAATGTAGGTTTTCTGTTTCTCGTTATTTAATTTAGTGCATGATAGAATTAGGGTTTAATTTGCATGTTCGTTTAAATTGTCAAAAGAAATCTCAACAATCCTGAAAACCACCCCAAATATGAACTAAGTTCAGTAACTTTTTATTTTCAATTGGAAAAATGTAAAATTTGGAATTTAAACTGCGTTCCCTGAGGAGACAATTTGGCCTTTGGGCTGAATATTACACGACATAACTCTTATACTTGGAATAGCTTTTGAACTGCTCATTTTTCGAGTGAGTCAAATTTTTGGCGTCCTTGCCAAGGAATGTCGGTCTTAGTGTCAAATTAGTGTTCCTCCAGTCATTTTAATTAGTCTCATGAAAAAGAGAAAGAAGAAAAAAAGAAGGAAAAAAAAAAAAAGAATTGAGCCTTGAAAAAAATCATGGTTGCACCGGCACCACGCACGCTTATGGATTTTTTGCAGCTTCAATACTCCACTGCACCATCTTACACTACTTTGCCTAGTAATGAGCTTAATTTCATGATGCAGAGTTGGAGGAAGTCATTGCTACCTCAGTTCTATGGGATGAAATCTGAGTGCCCTTATCGGCACCTAACGGAGTTCGAGTTGACTTGCAATATTTTTTTCTCTCGTGTTAGAACTGATGAATCTACTAGACTGTGTTTATTTCTTACCTTTTTGAAGGATATGATGCAGATGTGGTTTAATTCTTTGAGACCTCACTCTATCTCTAATTGGGCTGATATGGAGCGTGAATTTCTGCATAGGTTTTGTCCCTCACAGAGAACTCAATTTCTATAGGAACAGATCATTCAGTTTATGTGGAAGGGTGACGAAACTTTTCGAGCTTGCTGGGAGAGATTCAAGGATCTGCTAAGTACTTGTCCACATCACGGGTTTCAATCATAGAGGTTAGTTAATTGTTTCTATACAGCTCTTACTCCTGATTGCAAGCACTTTGTCCAAACCATGTGCAATGAAGAACTATTTAGCAAGGAACCGGAATAGGCACTATCATTCTTTGATTACCTATTTGAAAGTGTCCAACAATGGAATACACGATATAATCAAGCACCTATGATAGTATGACCGATCAGCACAATTAGGGGTGGAGATACATATGAGCCAACATATTACCCAAACACTCTTCTGCCTCAATATCAGCCACAACAGACCCCTCAAAGCTATGCATTGTCAGGATTTCAATCTAATGCAACACCTACTCCACCGAGGATGTCTCTTGAGGATGCCTTCCAGCAGTTCATCCAAATTCAAATCAATTAATATACTCAGAACTTAAATGAATTGCTGGACACCGTTAATGTGACAAGCACGTAGTTGGATATCTTAGAAGAAGGGGAATTTGCGGAGGAACCTCAGCCTAGTCCTCAAGAATACCAGAAGTAACAACAACAAATACATAATGTTTCTCTTGAGACAGCGAAAGTCGTCATTGCTTCAAGAAGTGGGAAAGAAGTTTCCCAACCTAAGATGCTCATCGACAAACAACCAATTGTCCCAGCATCGGAAGTTATGACTAAAAGAGATGAAATCAAAGAAAAACCAGAGGAAGTGGGCCTAGAAGTGCAGCATTCAGTTAATAAGGAGGCTGATACTAATAAGGAGTACCAACCTATGGTACCTTATCCTCAGAGCTTGGTAGCCGTGAAACCGTCACTTTCGATTGGAATAAATGTCAAGGAGTCTAATACTGAAGCAAATCCCTGCAGTGGTAAGATGATTGGTACACCTGATAAAAAGGGTGAGCAGAATGCTGAATGTTTAACTTTCAAGGAATTAGCTAAAACTTTTAATGCTAATGCTTCTGAAGAACTAAAGGTAACTATTCCAACAACTTTTCCTCAAAAACTAGTTTGTAAAGAAGTTAATTTCTTAGAAAATATGCTGAATAAAGATCTTTTCTTGTTAAAACAAGAAAGTCAATCTACACATGTATTGTCTGGTATTTTGAAGAGTATTAATTCATTTGAGGCCGACTTTCGTGCAGGTATGAAGAATGATTCATTGTGGCAACTCAAATTTGGAGACCCACTAGTTCAATTTATAGACCTGTACCTACCAGAAGAAATTTCTACAGAGTCTCTGCCAGACAACTGTGATGCTTTTCTTTCCCTTGTTTTCATTTTTTTTTACCTTATTTTATTTTTAGTTAACTTTCAGGTACATTTTTCTAAAGTTTCAATTACTCTTTTCCATTACTTCTCCACCCGGGTACGCCTTCTTCTCCCGTACACATCTTTTCTATTTCCCTTGTGCTTTCATATTGAGGACAATGTTCCACTTTAGTTGTGGGGGGGGGGGGGGTGAGCATTTGCATGTGACACTGTGCACGTATACTTGCTAGGTTTTATATTAAATATATATATATTAAAAAAATTAAAACAAAAAAGAAAGAGTATTGAGGATAAACGATTATGCCATGATTAACACTAACTTATACCCTTCACATACTTGCATATAACCTAAGAATTACACACTCGAGTCATTTATGCGAAGTTTCTCTTTATATGATTTTGTAACGCCATGAATAATTGATTGGTAGTACACTCGTGTTAATCGGGTTATATAAACTCTTGTATTTATACGACATCTCATGAGGCTGAATAGACACATTCACATGATTCATTGCACTTAAGGCTCCTTGTGAGCACTAAGTGAACACCCATGGCGACTATGACACCTTGAAAGATATCCTTAAGTTATTTATCATCCTTTTAAGTGTTAACTTCAAATCAGAGTTCTCAAAACTCAATTCTCTTTTCTTCTGGATGATTTTTCGTACATTAGTCTTTGTTTTTGATTTGCTAGCCTAGAGGTGACATCTAATGGGGAGATAGAAACATAGGTCTTGTAGCCTACTCAAGATGTGAAGGCTGAACCGCCCCTAGAAATAGGCTTAGTTCATAGACTACTATTCGAGCTTAATTCCCATTGATGGTATGAAGACAATAAAAGAAGTGTAATGATTGTCCTAATTGACCAAGAAAAGACAAAAATTGAAGAATGAGCAGAAGAAAGAATAAGAAATAGAAATGCACATGAATTGAAATGCTAATACCTGCTCTGCACAAATACAACAAAAAGTCAAGGACACGACACATGTTCTCCACATATAAATATTCTTCAACCGTTTAATTCCTCAGATGTATTCACATCAAGTTTGTGAATAAGTTAATCTAGGGCCATCTCGGTTGGATGTGGCAAGTAGGTGAAAAGATGCTAGGGTGAAGGGTCCGACACCTCATAGATAGGCTAGATTTTTTTCAGACTAATCCACTCCATATACTTAGCGTTTGTTCCTTGCAATATGTGGGATGTTTGATCGGACACTCCTCCTCACATATGACGAGTAAACCCATTCTTTTTGAGTGTTTTTGAGGGAATATCAGTTAGGCCGAGTCAAAACAACCGTTCTATAGGTGTCCACTGATATTTTTGGTGTAATGAGTCACACACATCACACACACCTCAAGATTTCACCAATTTATACTCTAACTTATACTACCGCATTAACTCTGAATTATACCACTGGTTAAATTCACGTGAGTATATTGTTCTTAAATGCTATATAATGATAAAACATGCATGAGTCACGTGCTTCAGAGTTGTGTGCATTGAATATGAACGAACTTGTGTGAAATTCAGTTATATTCTTGTATGTGAAACGATATGATTGTGTTGCATGGACATCAAATTCATTTTTTCTAGAGTTAGTAATTAGAGATACCGCCCTTGAAATCATTCACGTTATTTGCTAGAGACTAGCAAAATGTTAGTTGGGGGGGTGTGATTACGCACTTAAACTGCGTAATTAGGCATTTTAATTTGTGCATTAGAGCTTATATTTTAAATTAAATACCTATATACTCTCAATATTTTAACACAAATGTCCTATTTATAATATTTGGATTTTATCAAACAATTTTTGAATTTTTGGAATTTTTTTACTGCAGGAAAATTTTTAAGAGCTAAAACCGGTACTAGTTCGTAATTTGCACATAAATTTTCACGTACGAGCTCTCATTGAGATGATTCGAAATCCAAGAGAAAGATGAGAAGATTATTTATAATTTCTATGTTTTGAGCTTTAAGAGAAACAGGCTCCAGAATAGTCAAAAAATGGCTCGTTCGCTAAGAAATAAAAAGAAGAAGAAAGAAGGAAAAGAAAAAAAATAAAAAATATATATATTTGATGTGACCCAGCCATGCGGTCGGGTCGGATCTTTCTTGGGCTCGCTACGTAGGTCGCTGCCCCCCTCTTCCTATAAAGTTTTTTTTTCTTCACACAGGGGACCAGCCCCCTCCTTCCTTGCCCTCTCTCACTCTCTCATTTTCCCTTACTCTCCCCTTCCCTATCTCCTCTCTCCAAGCCCCACACCCCCTCTTTCCTTTCCCTTCTCCTTCCCCTTCTCCCTTCTCTCCCTCTTCTCTCTCAGCCATTCTCTCCCTTTTCGGTCGCCCTCTCGTTCCAGCTCTTGGCTACTGCTCAAAAGACCCGTGAACCAGCTAGCCACCCCGAGCCCTTACCTATTGCTACCACTGCTAAAGACCTGAGTAGCCCAGCCACCAGTTCCAGACCGCTGTTGAAGTCGCTGCTAGCCCACAGCCAGCCACTGCCCCAGCTGCAAGCCACTGCTGCTGTTGGTCCCGATAGAGAAGCTAACCTGAGCGTCCAGCTCTCCTCTAAACTCTTCCCATTTACCCATGGTTTCTTGCTACATTTTTTATGACACCTGAAGTGCTCCACCATTGCTACTCTAGATGCTCCATTCTTCCCCAACCGAGACCAGCCACCTGCCATATTCATGGCTCTCTCTCTCTCTCTCTCTCTCTTTCTCTCTCTCTCTCTCTCTCTCTCTTCCTCTTTTTCTTTCTTTCTCTTTTCTTCAGTTTTAGTTTGTTCTTAAATTATTAATTGAATATTTGTCATATTTTATTTGTTAGTAGAATTTAATTAAAATTTTAAGTTTGTTTCTTTTATCTTGTTTTGGAATTTTTAATAAATTCTTTTCTCTATATTTATTTTGTGTTCGGTTAAGTGTTATGTTTAGCCTCGGTTTGATCTCTTAAATAAATAAAAAAATATTTTCTTCTTAGGATCTAGATTGTTTATCTTGTTAAAAGTTGAATACTGGCGAGTTTGATATCATTTACGTTCAGTTTAATTGGAGTCATTTCTTTTGTGTTTAATTATTGTTTAGTGATTAAAGTTTTAATTTTGAGTCTGAGTTCTTGATTGCGCTAAAAATCTGGTGTTTATTGAAGTTGTATTCGAATGAGTTTAGTTTAGTTGTGTGTTTAATTTACATATTAAAGTTATCATTTTTAATTCAACACATGTTTCAATTCTTGTTCGGTTGTTAACATAGGTTTTCTATTTCTCGTTATTTAATTCAGTGCATGCTAGGATTAGGGTTTAATATGCATGTTTGTTTAAATTGTCAAAATAAATCTCAACATTCCTGAAAACCCCAAATTTGAACTGAGTTCAGTGAATTTTTATTTTTGATTGGAAAAACATAAAATTTGGAATTTAAACCGCATTCACTGTGGAGACGATTTGGCCTTTGGGCTGAATATTACATGACAAAACTCCTATACTTGGGATAGCTTCTGAGCTGCTCATTTTTCGAGTGAGTCAGTGCAGCATATGTTGCTCTTTGCATAAACTTTAGATTTAGAAGGACTAATGGAAAAGAAACCTAGTTGATTGATTAAAACACTGAAAGAAGCTGCTACTTAGAAAATTGGAAGAGCTCACAAATACTAAGAAGAAAATTCTCCTTGTTTAATATATGGAAAGCTACTTAGTCAAAATTAATACTAGGATATTGAACGAGTTGAAATGGACAATCTTAAAAATGAGTTTTGGAGCTTATTTATGACTATTATATTAAAACAATTGAATACAAAAATGGCATTGTTGGCTACAATCAAGAAAGCTTGGATTGTACAAGGCTTAACTTATAAAGTATTAAGATTTGGAAAGTAATATGAATTTTAGATATTCATATGCAAAAGAATAATCTAAAATCAAAAGAGAGAAAATCTGAAGTAATCTAGGTCTATTGCATAGCAGAGAAGTATTTTGAATAAGGATCAAGGCTAAGTGTTTGAAGCAAGCATGTAACTCAAAAACACTAATGTACGGTCAATTGACATTTTACCTTCAGTCAAGTTGTAGCTCTCTGACTTACTAAACATTTTGGGATTAGGCTCCTCAGTTAATTGATTCTCTAAGCCTCAATCAACTGACTTGCCACTGACTTGAGAAATTTTAGGAAAATATACAAGTCATTCAACTGCCCTTTCAGGCATAGTCGATTGACATGCGGCTACATGAATACCAACTATTCGTAAAAGCTCTAGTTTTTCTGCCTTAATATACTAACCCTGTGTTTCAGGTCAATTATTCATATCTTTTAGGCAAACTACACTTCTCTTGACCAAAGACTTGGTCGGATTGAATATCATATAGCGGGTTCTTCATACGGAAAGGCTCCAATGAAGATAAGTTCTGGTGATGCGGAAGAAGAAGAAGATAAGGATGAAGATGTAGTTAATACTTAGTTTCTTTCTCAAGTTTAAACAAATCTTGGATTATAATATGGGCATTAGATACTATTTTTGTTTCTCATGCTATTTTGGAATACTTGATTATCTTCTCAAGCATGATAAGTAGTTTTTTATCTGTTTTGTGTTTATGTTGACTGTATATGCTTATTGACGACATTATCTTTTTGATTGATGCCATAATGAGGAAATGTTTTAAGCAAAAACATAACAACTGAGCATGGACATTTCATTTACGCCATCTGCCATATGACTCCGAGCATGAACTTTTGAAATATGACTAAAGTATGCAAGCATGGACATGAGCATACAAATATGATAAAAATGCAGATGCATAAATATTTTTCTTAAAACAAACACTAATCTGGGTTGAAATGTTTGACACTACTATTTTGTTGTGCTTAGCTCTTTTATTTGTTTGTCTTAACCATCTTAGTTCACATGCTGATATTGGATTATGTTATATATCTTTTGCATGCTGAATGATGGATGACCATGTTATGATTGAAATATATGCTGGCTTATAGACCATGTTATTGATGCGAAATTTTTTGGTCCTTAGTATCATTGCATAATATTTCTTTCGATTTATCCTTTTGTTGATATCAAAAGGGGGAGAAAATTTAATGTGAGCAAACTGAGCATGAACATGGCATGATAAGTTTAAAAATATGATTAATGATAGCTTCACATGATATTTACATTCATACTATACATGGATACATAGTTTGTACTTCAAGAATGAAATTCTGAATCTATTGAATATGAAATACATTTCATTCTAGGGGAGTTAGACTTGTTAAGTAATGATATCATGATTTATGATTATTACTCGACATTATTCAAAATTCTGATATACAATCCTTTGTATTTTCTCATGCTATTTTGGGACTTATTGTCTATCTTATTGTGCATGATGAATGCAAAGTTTCTGTTTTGTGTCTTCACTGGATCTATACTTTTGCTTATGGTTTCTCTTTGCCTTAACATTTATATATTTTTCTTGTTATCTTACTCTTTTCTATTGATGTCAAAAGGGGGAGAATTTTTGGGCAAAAATTGAGCATAACACTACATACCTAAGTAATCTTGATATATGATCTTAACATTGAAATTGGTTTTGAAATATACACTAAGTTAGTTAGTATGCATTCATGATATATATATATATATATATATATTATAAATATTAAGTTGATGATTATTGTAAGGGGAGCCTTTTTAAGGTTACTCATTTTTACTCTTTGTTTGTCATCATCAAAAAGGGGGAGATTGTTGGCCTCACAAGGCTTAGAATCTTATTTTGATGATAAAAAATCAAAGGGACATAACATATTTGGTTAAGTGAATTTTCAGGACTCAAGTGTGTTGATAAAAGATCAAGATCAAGTGCTTGAAAAGTCTATTGAAAGCTTGTACTTAAAGCTATAAGAACTTGATGAAGTATGTATTTAAGTCAATGAGCTACAAAGGATGTCAAAGAAAGTACATAAAGACATTGAAAGTAAATAAAAGACATGAAGACATTGAGAGCAAAGCAAATACATGAAGACTTAATGATTAGAAAGTCATAGTCCTTAAGAAGTCTCATGTAAGTATTTTCAAACAATTCAATATTGATGGGGACATAGGCTCATTTGCCGAACCTTGATAACACATCTGGTGTCCTACTTGCTTTACTGTGCATGCTTGAGTAATTTACTTGTGAAATTTAATTTTAGTTAGATTTATTGATTCATCTTATTATCTGCCTTAGATTGACACTAGGATTGTATAATACTGTTGCTGGATATCTAACTTAGGAGAGAAAAATTTTAAAATACCAATTTTGAGATTACATTAAAGTCAACAATTGGTATCATAACCTAATTGCTTAGACCTTGTTAGTTTTGGTGCAATCCCAAGAGGGGGGTGAATTGGATATTTAAAAATTCTTTCCTAGGTCAACCAATCTAACAATAGTATTAAGCAACCTAGGGTTTGTCTATGAAACTTTTAAGTCCAATCATTCATAATAAAACATACACATGTAGTAAATAAATTTCGGAAATATAAATTGCACACACGATATGTTATCGAGGTTCGGCCAAAGTGCCTACATCCCCACCTTGGCTCACCAGCACAAGGATTCCACTATAAGCTCACTTCACGGGTAGAGCGGCATCTAATACAACCAGGTCAATTGACGGCGCTGACCTTAACCTACAACTACACCTTACCAAGATGGTGCACCTAACTTTCCTAACCGGGTCTAAGCCAATCCGAGATTATTCAACAGAGCTAGTCTCCCTCTTCAGGCCCACGCTTGGAATACAACAAATATTCAATATAAATTTTGTGTACACGGAAATATGCTTCTCTACAAGTAGATATGTACCTCAATATAGCCCAAATAATAATGTAAGTACAGATGATTGTAAATATGCTCAGTGCTTAATAATGTGTGCTAAACACTCAATCTAATGTAAATATACTGTCAAGATCTAGAGTGTACTTCCGAGCAAACTTTGAAACAAATATTTAATGTAAATCAATCACCACAAGTTTCAAAGTGTTTTCAATAAGAATATTCAAAATATCTCAAACAAGATTTTTCTCAAAATAATAGCTTAAGAGATATTTGAAAAATGTAAATTTGTGAAAAATATTTTTGCAAGTCAAAAACACACAAGCTTGATGAGTCTTGTAACCAAGATGTAAAGACTCACTAGCAATAAGGATTTTCCCACACAAAGATCTATTGATTAAATCGGGTGAAAAATCCTAACAAAAACTCTCTATGAAAAATAATAAAGCAATCAACAACAAGGAGAGTTTAAGCACTTTGAATTACTCAATACCACTCTTAGGAAGTTGAATTTCTCAAAAGAATAGCAAAGAGTGAGTGTATGAGTTTAGTATGTGAAATATATGATATTTGAAAAATAGAGGATTTTTGGCTAATCAAGTATGCTAATCACCCTTTATTTTTGCAAATGAACCCATATATATATAGAGAGGGTCAAAATTATGACCCTTGGGGATACATAGGGTATTATTAAATTTGTTTCAAAACTTATTAGAAAAATTAGTCCTGTTTAACCCCTCTTAATCATAGTAAAAAAAATCAGCCAACTCGAGAGTTTCAGGTGCCTGACCCATGGTTCGATTACTCGAACAGACATAATAGAAAAAGTGATTTTTGAAATTCGAGTGCCTAAATTTAGGTTTGGTTTGCTGACCAAAGGCGGTTTCCACTTTGTACGAGGTTTGGTCG